>NC_137176.1:14366400-14791901 GCF_951804945.1 Podarcis cretensis | reverse complement strand
AAAGGAAGCGGTGGTTATCTGAATTCCTGGGCACTTGCCAGTCCTTTATACACCCTGCCCTAACCTCAGAGGACCCAAAATACAGGAAGCCATCTTGGAACCTAATGAAAGCACTTACCTGGCTGCTCAGGTCTCACCTGTGTTCTCGCTCCTCTGTTGAGCTTAGGCTAGAAAAGGGGGGTTGGCTTTTCAGGTCATGCAGAGCACAAAACAGCACTGACTGATTTTTATTTCCTTTTGAATATCAGGACCCATCCCTCCTACTCCTCATCCCTTCCCACAAAGCTGGAATGGATACTGTTACATGCCACCCCAATCTCCACGAAATATATATTATAAATTATTGTTGTTAGTATTACAGTCGTATCTTGGAAGTTGAACAGAATCCGTTCCGGAAGTCCATTTGACTTCCAAAACCAAAGCGCTGCTTCCAATTGGCTGCAGGAAGCTCCTGCAGCCAATCGGAAGCCGTGCCGGATGTTCGGCTTCTGAAAATCATTTGAAAACCGGAACACTCACTTCTGGATTTCGATCATTCAGGAGCCGATTTTGTTCGGGAGCCAAGGCGTTTGAGATCCAAGGTACGACTGTGTTGTTGTTGTTGTTGTTGTTGTTGTTGTTCTTCTTCTTCTTCTTCTTCTTCTTCTTCTTCTTCTTCTTCTTCTTCTTCTTCTTCTTCTTCTTCCAACAACATCAGGAAGGGTACAATTGCTATCCCTGTTCCGTGCAACTTTGTCACACAAGATGCATAATTTTCAGGTTTATGATCGGATCCTTTCAATCTCCTCTCGGGAAGGTGAGACAATTGAGCTGGAAAAGCCCGTCATGGCAGAAGGTAATGTGGAGGTGTGGCTCAATTCCCTCTTAAAGGAGTCCCAGGGCTCTTTACATCTCGTGATTCGGCAGGCAGCTGCAAGCATCCAGGAAGCGGACTTCCAACTGATTGACTTTCTTTCTTCCTACCCTGCCCAGCAAGTTTCTAATCCCCCCCCCCCCCCCCGCAACAAAAAACAGTTATGGGATGATGGTTCCAATTTTTCCAAGGATTATGCTTGATATAAAGAGCAAAGTATATTGCTGTGTATGTCTCTGGCATAAGAAGTCCTAGACTTGCCAGAAAGTCTCTCACATATTTACTTCTCAAACACCCACTCTAGTGGTCATTTAGGAAGTTTACTCTGGTAGCTCTAAAAACTTAAGGTTTTGTACTTTAAGATATTGTCATTCTTTTGTTGCTGGTTGTTTGCTGCCTTGAGTTCCTTTGCGAGGTAGGGCGGGATAGACATTTAATAATAGAAATAGATAAGTAATAATAAAATTCATGCGAAACATCACAGATTCTCTGCCAAATGGGCTTCAGACTTTGGTAAACAAGTTATGTACTTTTCAGGGTTTCTCTGTCAGTAAACAGTTCTCCGCTCATTCTTCATTCATTTAATCAATCCCTTTCAAGGTCAGGGGCTTGGAGAATTATTCATAACAGCTCCATATACAGTATGTGTGTGTATCTCTCTCTCACACACAGAATTTATTCCTAGAAAATCCTCTCATTAGCCAGCCTCAAAGTTCAAGCCAAAGACCCATTTTGATCCTTGGAGTGGATTTCTGTAAAACCATCAGATCCCAGCTGGCAAAGGTGATGATTGACTTGCCAAAATACAAAAACAAGGAATTGGAACAGCTGTAAGAGGGAAAAGAAACCCAAGTTGTCCATTGGTTTCCATGACTGGCCCTCTTCCTGTCACAGAGGAGTGGCCTTTACTCCTACCTTGTAAGCTTTCAGAGTTGCTTTTTTGACCGTTTACCTTATTTTTTCCAAACATAGAGGCAGAATAGGGATCATGGGTTGGGCCACCTCCTTGCAAGCTGATGGCGGGTGTTCTTCCTGAGGCATTAGCTTGCTCCTTTGCTGCCCCTCGCACTCCTGCCTTTTCAGAAGCTTTTTGTAGTGGTGGAGTCTGTGTGAAGTCCTCAAGGAGAAGTCCTCACCAAGCCTGCCAAGGAAGAGTTTCAGAACGCACTTCTCCACAAGAAGTGCTTTCTGAAGCCCCCTTTCTGCCTGGTGTCAAAGCCAGGCGGCAGAATGCTGTACCATTGCTAAAGTCTTCCTCACCTGGGTTGCTTCTGTGGTGGTGGTGAGAAGGGCAGGACAATTGCAGGAGTCCTGCCTTTTCCATTTCCACTGCCCGAGGCAGCTGCCTCACCCTGCGTCATGTGTGGGCCGGCTCTGTCGATCAGCAGAAATGGCTTTTGAAGAACCTGATTTGAACTCTACATAACTTTTCTGGAAAAAAATTTTCCCCTAAGGTTGGCTTGTTGGGAATTCAAATGATCTGGACCAGAGACGCTGAAGAAGCTTTGACCAACGCAAAGTACGACAAGAAAATAATGCCCAAAACAAACCAGTTTTTCTTGGACCTCTTGAATACTCTGATAGATATGACGACAAAGGACCTGAGCCCCATAGAACGCATCAAATATGAGACACTGATCACAATTCATGTGCATCAACGGGATATATTTGACGACCTGGTAAAATGACTTTTATGCATTGAAAATAACCAGAGGGGAAAAGCAGAAGTATGCTCAATAGCGGAATGTACATTAAATCCATTCAGTAAATATAATCCACTAGGGCAAAAATATGTTTTTGGTGCTATCCTAGCAGACCAGTTGTGAACGTGTTTTCATCACTGCTTTAGCTTATGGTTCATATGTAAGGCTTTGCAGTCTTGTATTATCAGAGATGCAGTGGTGCTGTGGTTTAAACCACAGAGCCTAGGGCTTGCTGATCAGAAGGTCGGCGGTTTGAATCCCCACGATGGGGTGAGCTCCCATTGCTCGGTCCCTGCTCCTGCCAACCTAGCAGTTCAAAAGCACGTCAAAGTGCAAGTAGATAAATAGGTACCACTCCAGTGGGAAGGTAAGCGGCGTTTTCGTGCACTGCTCTGGTTCGCCAGAAGCGGCTTAGTCATGCTGGCCACATGATCCAGAAGCTGTCTGTGGACAAACACCGGCTCCCTTGGCCCATAGAGCGAGATGAGCGCACACCCCCAGAGTCGTCCGCAACTGGACCTAACGGTCAGGGGTACCTTTACCTTTACCTTATTATCAGATCTGCCTCTTGTTGTGCTCTGATGCCACTGCCCATGCAACCTTGCTCTCAGCAAGACATTATCATTGCAAGGCTTTTTCCACAGTTGGCATTCAACTGGTTTCCCTCTCCCTTACACACACTCGAGTCAGTTGCTAGTTCTGCCTGATTCCTTCTTAGAAACTCTCTTTATAAAGCCTATGGCAACATGGTCTCTTGTTCCTAGTGCCGTATGCATATCAAGAACCCCACAGACTTTGAGTGGCTGAAGCAATGCAGATTTTATTTCAATGAAGATGCGGACAAGATGATGATTAACATCACGGATGTGGCTTTCACATATCAGAATGAATTTCTGGGCTGCACAGACAGGCTTGTCATCACCCCTCTCACAGACAGGTGAGAGATACTTCTGTCCTTCCGCCTGTTTGAAGGATTAGATGTTCTGTATGCCAATGTCATTCTCCAGCATATTATTTCAGAGTCTCATTCCGTCTTACTCTATTGGAGCATTAACTGTGAGGGTTTGTGCAAGGTTTTGAAATCAAGACAGAGAAGAGAGTTTTCCTTATAATTCACGACATTTTTATATATTAAAAAAAGAAGTACCGGTACATTCATATTCACCTTCAATGAAAGCGGCATTGTTTCACTCTGGAATGCCAATATATGGTGGTTGTCTTTAGCATATTTCTAGGAAGGAGAGGGGTTTGGATTCTAGATTCCAAGTGTCCAATTGGGGGATCCATTTCAGATTGAAACTCAGACCATCTAGAGTTTACCACAATGCACAATACAACAGGGACTAATGACCTGTGGGTATCATGGGAATTAGTCTGGCTATTCTGGATTAAAACCAGAAGAGATTTGGGTGTGTTTGCTAATCACTATGTGTTTTCTTAGCGCTTGACTACAGTAATTTAAAAATGAAAACTTGTTGCTGACACATTTATTTTATCTTTAAATTTATTAAATGTGCCTTTGGTCTTCTCACCCAAGATAGCTAATAGTAAAATATAAAGTAAAAATCAAGACATCGGCAGGTTAGTAGAACATCAATAGTATTAATATTATGTCTTATGTGAAGCTAGCGTTTTCTGTAGCCTGTACTGCTATTTGTACTAGAATAGATGTTAAAAAAAAACCCAGTAAAAGAGGGCACAATCTAACTTCCTTCCCTGTCTGCATGTTAGCTTTTGGATTTCTTAGGTATTATACCTTGTAATTCCTCAGTATTCTGGCTTTTCTTTGCATGTAACTGAGTTGCATGTAACTGAGGCTTGGCAGCCACAGCCAGTCAAATCAAACATTGCTTGAGGACCCCAGTGGCTCAGGTGGGCCTTTCAGCAGCCTGACCTGACTATTCTGTCCCTGTTAGGGCCGGCCTACCTATGAGGCGAGGCAGCTGCCTCAGGCGGCAAGGTCCACAGGGGCAGCAGATCTCAATGTTGATCTTTGTTCCCCATCACCACTTGTTCCTGATGTCAGTTTTCCCTAACTACTTCTTCACTGGTAGGCAGGGGAGTAGGAAGGGGTGGTGGTCTGACCCAGGTGTCTTCCATGAGGGGGTCACAAAAAGGCACACCATGGGGAGCTCACCCCGCCACCCCCATGTGATGGATGGCGCCCCCTGCACAGCTCGCCCCACACCCCCAGGTGCACGGCATGACTGCCGCTCCGGGTACCCATGCAGCTAACTGGACAAGGGTTGCGCTGGTCGGTTGAGAAGGCGGTCGATTGTTGGGGGAGAAGTCTTTGTGGCTGCCACAAATCATGCTTCTTGGCTGTTGGATGACCAGATGGTCCCCAACTCCTGCCTTCTGCCTTGGAACTGAGGAGAGGGGAGGAGTTTGCCCTCCGGAACATTGTTGTCAACTTACAGATTTGAAAATTAAGGGACCAGCAGCCTCAAAAATAAGGGATCAGCAGCCAAAATAAGGGATTTTCAAAGCACAGGTATGTTCAACTTCTGAGCCCCTCCAAGCCAAAGGCAGAAAGCCCAGCCAGCAGCCAAATGAAGCCTCAAGCGGTGGTTCCCACAGCGCAGCAACCCGGCAAAGGGGGTGCAGCAAAGAAAACCACCGTCCCCTCTCTGCTGGGAAGCACTGAGCAAAGGCGAGTCCCCAGGCAACGCGGCCGATTTGATCGGCACAAGGCATGAAAGCTCAACCCCCCAGTCATTCTTAAACTCCTTATTGGGTGAGCAGTGCAGCCAAGCAACACAGTTGGAGCCTCCCTCCTCCCTGGCCTTTGAAACCCGGGAAATTGAGCTTCCGGAGGCGGCGCGAAACAGCAATGGCGGTCCTCTTCGCGCTCTGAAGAGGGGCTCCGCAGGAAAGGGTCGTCCGCTGCGGCATAGCGGTGACCCATTAAGAAAAACCACGGGCAGAGTGAGCTTGTGGCCGTGGGACTCGGCGGGCGCCAGAAGCCCCCCCAGAAACGGGAAAGGAACCCCGTAAGGGGCTCCGGAACGTGAAAGGGGGAGCGGCGCTGTGAGTTCATCGCTCTTTCTGCGGGAAGCAAAGCCGCGCGGCTGCTGCTGATGAGCGCCGACCTTTCTTCTTGGAACATCAGATTTGCAACTACAACCCGTGAGTAAGGGGACTTGAAAATTATTGGGACTAAAGTACCTTAATTCGGCTGAAAACGGGAAACGTAACCAGGAAGTCCGTCTCCCGACCGTGCTAAAGAGATCAAAGTAAAGTTTTGACAAGCGGGAAGCGTTTAGAAAGAACTTTAAAAAAGATTGGACCATTGTGCTGACAATTGAACTTTTGGCAGGGAAATTAAAAGAGACAATTTCGGAGTATTTATGTTGGTCTTTTGATTGGATTCCCCCTCTTCCCTTGGGATTTATAAATAACTGAGGAAACCAAATCTGCGGACTGCCAGGGTAAAGAAGAACTGTCAAACTGCTGAAACTGTATCTAATGTTGAAAGTGTTGCATGTAAACGTTACATCATAGAAGAAATAGGGAAACTGTTTCTTGCACCTTTTCTGAGACTTTGTATTAATTTGGGAAAAGCTCCATGCTAAAAGGAAATTAAAAGGCTCTTTAGATCTTTAGATTTTTCGGACTGCTGGGACCTCAAAGAAGGGAAAACCTCTTTCTTTCGGTTGAACTATATTGTACTCCCCCTAGAGGACTTTGGATTTATAATTATCTGGGAACTACACTTTGTTTTGATCCTTTGCTGCCTTGTTGTTTATATTTTGGAACTGCCTTTCTCATGGGAATATATACAGTCTGACCTTGACATACAGACGGGATTGGAATGAGTGACACAGGGAAAACAAGATTGGCTAAAATAAAGGCAAAACAATTGGTACAAACAACCTTGACTTCTCAACCACGTAGATCATCTGTCCCAGCTGTTTTAGAAATACAAAAAGGGGCAGTTGAGCAGACATCTACAGGGGATATGGCTTCAGGAGGATCTGAAAAAGTTTTAAATCAGATCTTGGAACAACTGGCAATTTTAAACAAAAAGGCGGATGAACATTTGACTAAAATTGATCAAGCCACATCCTCTATAAATAAACTGACTGACCAGGTGGCCCAACATACACAAGCAATTGGGAATCTTCAGGAAGTAATGGCAGAGAATCGCAAACTGGCTGAGGAAGCCAAGCAAAAAGCAGAGGAAGCCAACTTGAAGGCCGAGGCAATAAAGGTGGAGGTGAAGCCGTTGCATAAACAGATTAGTGAGCAGCAGGCTTACTTGTCGATGACTGAACTGAGAAACCGGGAAAGTAATCTTAGACTTAGAGCTATTCCAGAACTTGAACAGGAAGATTTGATTGGTTATTTGACATTAGAATTTTCAAAGTTCTGGGGTATTGAAGAGGACAAGGATTTTAAAATTGTAACTGCTTTCAGATTGGGAAGAGTGACGAGGAAGGACAGACCCAGAGACTGTTTGATCATTTTAAGATCTAAGCAAGAGAGAGATAAAATATTAGGCCTTCACTTTGGAAAATCGCTTGACATTCAGGGCAGCAGAGCAGAAATTTACAGAGACATACCGAAACAGCTTTTGGATCTCAGAGCTACGTATACAGAACTTGCAAAATTATTGAGAGGTAATTCAATTCCTTATAGGTGGGAGTTCCCTCAAGGGATATCTTTTAACTTCAAAGGAAAGAAAGTTAAAATCAAAACAGCAGAAGACCAACAAAAGTTTTTAAACGACCACGAAGAGGATCTACAGAAAGGAACAATAGGAGCCTGGCCACCACCACCACCTGCACCTACACTGGTACCTACACCCTCGGGACCAGAGGACCAAAAGAAAGGGACACCACCACAGGACCAATAGACTGATCCAGGATGTCTCTGCAGCTTCTTAGTTGGAATATAAATGGCGGAAATTCCCCAGAGAAAAGAAGAAGAATCTTTCATATATTGAAAAAAGAACAATTGGACATTATTTGTTTGCAGGAAACACATGTGACTAGGCTCCATAGAAAAGTGTTAATTAATAAAAGACTAGGCCAAGAATTTATTTCATCGGATAAAGTCAAGAAAAGAGGAGTGGTGATTTATGCAAAGGAGAGCCTGTCACCAAAACTTTTATTTAAAGATGAGCAAGGAAGAATTTTGGCTATTGAAATACAGGCCCAAGGAGAAAAAAATTTGTTATTAGGAATTTATGCACCGAACGAGGGGAAATCAGAATTTTATAGGAAACTGCATGAGACAATTCTGGACTATCTGGACTATACCAACATCATTATGATGGGAGATATGAACGGAGTGGTCTCCACAAATATGGATAAGTCGCAAGACCAAAATTTAACAAAAGATGGTAGACTACCCAAAACTTTTTTTGAACTAACTGACAATATGGACTTGATCGATACATGGAGGACAAAGAACCCCTTAGGTAGAGAAGGAACTTTCTTTTCTGAGGCTCATTTGTCATGGACAAGAATAGACCAAATATGGATATCTAGAAGGCTGGCACCTATGATCAGAAAAGTGGAAATCTGCCCAAAAACCTGCTCCGACCATAACGCTATGAAAATGGAACTAAGACTTACTCCAATCGGCTCCTTTAGATGGAAAATGAATGACACCCTATTAAGAAATCAGGAGATTGTGAAGAAGGCCCAAAAAACTTTGAAAGATTATTTTGAAATAAATCTGAATACCACGGTGGAAAGGAGAACAATCTGGGACGCAAGCAAAGCAGTTATGAGAGGGTTTCTGATACAACAGAACACGATAAAGAAAAGATTTTGGAATGGGAAAAAAGATAAGATTTTAGAGAAGATAAGAGATGGAGAGAAAAAGTTGAGATCCAAACCAAAATCGAAGAAGATCTTGAGAGAAATTAAATTTTACCAAGCACAGTATGCGAAATTGATAAACCAAGAAGTAAAGTGGAAAATTAAACAAATGAAACAAAGATCATTTGAATCAGCTAACAAGTGTGCGAAACTACTAGCATGGCAGTTGAAAAAGAGACAAAAATTGAATACAGTTACTAACTTAGAGATTGAAGGGAAAGATATCCAGAAACCCGAAGAAATTAGGAAGTGCTTCCAGAGATATTTCAAAAAGCTTTACACTCAAGGGCCACAAGAAGAGACTGAGATAGAACAATTTTTGAAAACAAATGGATTACCAAAACTCGCTCAGGAAAAGAGAACAATCCTGAATCATAAAATAACACAACAAGAAATAGAGGGTGCCATTCAGAATATGCAATTAGGCAAATCTCCAGGTCCAGATGGACTTACCTCCAAGTATTACAAGATATTGAAAGACTTTTTGACACAACCATTAATGGAGGTATGCAATCAGATTTTGGAGGGGAAGAAGGCACCGGAATCGTGGAAAGAAGCTTTCATCACATTGATTCCTAAAGTGGAAACTGAAAAGACTCAACTTAAGAACTACCGTCCCATCTCACTCCTAAATGTGGATTACAAAAATTTTGCAGACATTTTGGCAAGTAGATTTAAAAAAGTATTAAACGAAGTAATTCACAAGGATCAGGCAGGCTTTCTCCCAGGAAGACATTTGTCTGACAACACTAGGAATATTATTGACATTTTGGAACTTTTGCAAACCAACATCAATACAAAATCAGTGTTAATTTTTGTTGATGCGGAGAAGGCCTTTGATAACATTTCTTGGAGGTTTATGAAGAAAAATTTGGAAGGGATGGGAGTGGGACGGGGGTTTGAAAATGGAATAGAGGCAATTTATTCAGAGCAGAAAGCTAAACTGATAGTAAACAATGTGGTGACAGAAGAGTTTAAAATTGAAAAAGGATCACGACAAGGTTGCCCCCTATCCCCTCTATTATTTATTTCTGTTCTGGAGGTGCTTTTGAACATGATTAGGGAAGACCGGTTGGTACAAGGAATACAGGTCGGAGTGAAACAATTTAAATTGAAAGCTTTTGCAGATGATTTGGTTTCAACACTACAGGAGCCAGAATCTAGTACGAAGAGAGTGTTAGAATTAATTTATGAATTTGGTCTGGTAGCGGGGTTCAAATTGAATAAGCAAAAAACCAAGGTTTTGGAGAAAAATTTGACACCTTTGGAAATAGATGGGTTTCAGAAAGAGACAGAATTAAATGTTGTTAAAAAGGTAAAATACCTAGGGGTAAACCTGTCTGCTAAAAATTTGAATCTATTTAAAGATAATTATGAAAAATGCTGGTCAGAAATTAAGAAAGATTTAGAGATCTGGTCAAGATTGAAACTCTCCTTGTTGGGTCGAATTGCAGCTATAAAGATGAATGTATTGCCGAAGATGTTATTTTTGTTTCAGACCCTACAGATCGTGGACAGAGTGGAGTGTTTTGGGAAGTGGCAGAAAGATATTTCTAGGTTTGTCTGGCAGGGCAAAAAGCCCCGAATAAAATTTAAAATATTAACGGATGCAAAAGAGAGAGGGGGGTTTGCCCTGCCAGATTTAAGGCTATATTATGAAGCTGCGGCTTTCTGCTGGATGAAAGATTGGTTACTCCTTGAGAACACTGATGTCCTAGATCTGGAAGGGTACAATAACGCTTTTGGATGGCATGCATACTTGTGGTACGACAAGGTAAAGGTTCATAAAATGTTTAAAAACCATATTGTCAGGAAAGCCATATTTATGGTCTGGACAAAATACAAAGACTTATTAGAAGGTAAGACCCCGAGGTGGTTATCACCAGCAGAGGCCAAGGTTCGAAAAAAACCCAATATGGAGGCCGGATGGCCGAAATACTGGGAAATAATAGAAAAAATTGGAGACAACTGGAGGCTGCAGAGCTTTGAAAAATTAAAGAATAGGGTGCAAGACTGGTTTCATTATGCTCAAATTCAAGAGGTTTTTAAGTCGGACAAAAAAATAGGATTCCAGGTGGAAAAATCGAAATTAGAGACAGAACTGTTAGAACCTAAGACCAAGGTACTTTCGAGAATGTATAACTTGCTGCTTAAATGGAACACCCAGGATGAGATAGTCAAATCAGCCATGATAAAATGGGCTCAGGATATTGGGTACAACATTATGTTAGAAGACTGGGAAAGGTTATGGACCACTGGAATGAAATTCACGGCATGTAATGCCTTGAAGGAAAATATTATGAAAATGATATATAGGTGGTACATGACCCCAGTCAAACTTGCAAAAATATATCATTGGTCTGATAATAAATGTTGGAAATGTAAGGAGGCTGAAGGGACATTCTTTCACCTTTGGTGGACTTGTCCAAAAGTGAAGGCCTTCTGGGAAATGATCTATAATGAGTTAAAAAAGGTGTTTAGGTACACCTTTCCTAAGAAACCGGAGGCCTTCCTCCTGGGCATTGTGGACCAAAAGGTGTTAAAGAAGGATAGAACTCTTTTTATGTATGCAACCACAGCAGCAAGAATACTCATTGCAAAATATTGGAAGATACAAGACCTTCCCACGCTGGAAGAGTGGCAGACGCAGTTGATGGACTATATGGAACTGGCCGAAATGTCGGGCAGAATCCGAGATTTGGGAGAAGAAACAACGGAAGAGGACTGGAAAAAATTTAAGGACTATTTACAAAAACATTATAAGTTGTATGAATGTTAAGAATCTGCACGATTTGGAAACTCTAGCTCCTGCAACTAGATTGGGAAAATAGAAGATTAAGTTATAAGTAAGAAAAAGTTGAAATTTAAAGTTAATTTATGCATTACTTTAAGGTATAAATAATTGACAAAAAGTACTTTAAATTTAGAAGTAAAATAATTTGAAAGATATAAATAAGATACGAAACAAGGTAATAATTTGCTGATATGTTTATTGTAAAGAATGCAGGGTGAGGGAGATGTGGGGAAGTCCAGTTAGCAACGTAAAAATGCATTTTGAAAGTTGGATTGTTTTTCCTTTTCTTCTTTTTTGTTTGTTCTTTTTTTGTAAATTGAAAATGTAATAAAAATTTTATAAAAAAAAAAGAAAAAGAAAGAAACCCGGGAAATTTAAGGGACATCATCAATAAGGGACAACAGCGGGACACAGTGCTGGGATAAGGGACTTTCCCGCCAAATAAGGGACGGTTGACAGCTATGTTCCGGAATCCTTTCTGCTCAGCCTGGCAGGGTTGAGCTTCCTATAGGGACAGAGCCATAGCAAAGAGAGACAACAGATCCCCGGGAGGGGGCAAAAAAAGCCCTTGATTCCCGAACTTATTTTGCATCCAGAGGCTCTCTCTCTCCAGGACGTAGTGAGTGGATCTGGGCTGGATCAGTACTTTAGATGTGGGTGAGAAAGAAAGACAAAGGAAGAGGAGGAGTTTGTTTTGTTTTGCCCGGGGAACAGAGGGTGCCATCATGGAGTAAGGCAGCGAGAAGGGACTTGGGTTGGTGGGCAGGGAAATGGGAGAGCGGGGCCCTCGGCCTTCGTATTCCCAGTGACTCCATTCCGCCGGAGACAGGGCACTCTTTCCGCAGGGTCTCCAAAGAGACCACGTGCAACCCAGCAAGCCGGGCGCATTTAGGGTGATGCTGCCTCTCTGCCTTTCAGGTGGTGAAATGTCTTGGGCTGGCCCCACCTTTCCCCTTTGGGCCTGCAGATGGCTATCTTAGTGTTGGGCAGGCAGTGGTGACACACTTAAATGGGAGCCAAGCTCAGTTTGCATCTGCAGTGGCCACCCATCATTTTAATTCAGCCGGAATGCAGTGTCCCAGTCCATAGATCCATGAAACACAGTGGTTTGTGTTGGGGTGTGTGCGCTGAGGGCCCCTTGCAATCCAGCACCAGCCCTGCTTTTAAGACTTCCAACTGGGCACAATATGCACCAATGGCAAAGGGATATTTCTATTGTGCTCCTTTTCTTTCAGGTGTTACATTACGTTGGCGCAAGCCTTAGGCATGAGCATGGGGGGAGCGCCAGCAGGTCCCGCAGGAACTGGCAAAACAGAAACGACGAAAGACATGGGGAGATGCCTTGGGAAATACGTTGTGGTCTTCAATTGCTCTGACCAGATGGATTTTCGAGGACTGGGGAGAATCTTTAAAGGTCAGGATGATTTCTGTTATAGAAACCATGACCTTTGATAAAACGCAGTGTTCACATTTAAGTTTGGACATACCACGTGCATGTTATATTTGCTCGTGGGTGTGGAAATGAGTGATGTGAAAGAACAGACATTTTCAAAGGTACAATTTACCACGCACTTAAAATTTCTAACACCATGGCCTTCTCAATTCTTGTTGCATGATGTTTCTTCAGCTCACAAAACTTCTCTTACCAAATCATTTGTATGTAGGATGATAGATATTTGCGTGAGTAGAATCCTACTTGTATAAGGCTATAAAATACTGGCTGCCGAGTACTGCTCCCAGGACGTTTCCGAGCACAATTCAAAGTGTTGGTGCTGACCTTTAAAGCCCTAAATGGCCTCGGTCCAGTATACCTGAAGGAGTATACCACCCCCATCATTCAGCCCAGACACTGAGGTCCAGCTTTGAGGGCGTTTTGGTGGTTCCCTCACTTCAAGAAATGTGATTATAGTGAACCAGGCAGAGGGCCTTCTCGGTAGTGGCGCCTGCCCTGTGGAATGCCCTCCCATCAGTTGTCAAGGAAATAAACAACTACCTGACGTTTAGAAGACATCTGAAGGCAGCTCTGTTTAGGGAAGTTTTTAATGTTTGATATTTTATTGCTTTTTATTATTAATATTCTGTTGGGAGCTGCCCAGAGTGGCTGGGGAAACCCAGCCAAATGGGTGGGGTATAAATAATAAATTACTATTATTATTTTTATTATTACTACTACCATATATAATATTATATTATCTGAAGTTGTGTTCCATTCTTGAGTGTGCATTCATTAGAACTCACTTCGAGTTAATGTATTTTCCCCCTCTTGAAAGCATTCAAAGTGTCCTTTATCTCTAAATCTTGTAAAATGACCACAACACTGGCTTCTTTATCATAAGGCTTTGCTTTGATTTCAGGTCTTGCTCAGTCTGGATCCTGGGGTTGCTTTGACGAGTTTAACCGCATTGACCTACCGGTGTTGTCCGTCGCTGCACAACAAATTGCAATTGTTCTGACATGCAAGAAGGAGCGCAAGAAGACCTTCATTTTTACAGATGGCGACAGTGTGGAAATGAATCCCGAATTCGGACTCTTTTTGACAATGGTAAGCACTCTGAAGATTTTGATAAGCGATAGTTGTCAGTTCAGAGAAGCTGCAGAATTTGCAGTCTCTGTGGTTAGCTCATGAAATATGTGTCAGAGTTGAACTTTGCTCAGAAGTTACATCCCTGACCAAGAAGCCATTGCCTATATACCATGCAAGAATGAAGGCTGACTGACCTGTTGTTGAGAGGAAGATACCGTTGTACCTTGGAAGTCTAATGGAATCCGTTCCAGATGTTCGACTTCCAAAACGTTCTGAAACCAAAGTGAGACTTCGGATTGGCTGCAGCCAATTGGAAGCCGTGGAAGCGCTGTCGGACATTCAGGTTCCAAAGAACGTTCGCAAACCGGACCTCTCACTTCCAGGTTTGCAGCGTTCGGGACCAAATGTCCGAGTACCAAGGCATTTGGATCCAAGGTACAACTGTATTGTGTATTTCCTTAGTTGTGCTGTACTGCTCATTCACTCAGTTTTTCAGTGCAAGTGATACAAATGCTGTCAAGGAAGTGCTTTGGTGAACCAGCAGTAGGGAATCTCTGGCCCACATTTTTTTGAATTAGGCTCGGCCAGGGAGGCCATTTTGCGAAAACACCTCCACCTGCCTCGTACCTGATATTACATAAGACATGTCTGGGGTCATCTAAGGAACTTCCTAGGTGGAATCTAGACACATATTGAAAATGCTGAAAATGCTTTAAAAAAACAACATTTTGAAAAATATATTGAATTTGCCATAAGCTCACCATCGCCATCTAGTGTCACATTTGTATGTTGTTGTTTAGTCATTTAGTTGTGTCCGACTCTTCATGACCCCATTGACCAGAGCATGCCAGGCACTTCTGTCTTCCACTGCCTCCCTCAGCTTGGTCAAACTCATGCTGGTAGCTTCGAGAACACTATCCAACCATTTCGTCCTCTGTCGTCCCCTTCTCCTTGTGCCCTCCATCTTTCCCAACTTCAGGGACTTTTCCAGGGAGTCTACTCTTCTCATGAGGTGGCCAAAGTATTGGAGTCTCAGCTTCAGGATCTGTCCTTCCAGTGAGCACTCAGGGCTGATTTCCTTAAGAATGCATAGGTTTGATCTTCTTGCAGTCCATGGGACTCTCAAGAGTCTCCTTTGTATAATCACATTTGTATAATGCAGCTAATGTGCATTATAATAGAATATAATGCACCTAATGTGCATTATAATAGAATATAATGCACCTAATGTGCATTATACATTTGTATAATGCACCTTAAACACACTTAAAACAGACTGAGTTCATGGTGCAGCCAGTGGGGCTTGCTCTCAGGTTGAGGATGATGTGAATAGCTGCCATAGTAGTAGTCTGATTGATAACTAATGATCTGATAAACCAGAACCCAGGGTATGCGGGCCGTCAAGAGCTGCCTGAAAACCTGAAGATCAACTTCCGTTCGGTGGCAATGATGGTTCCGGATCGGCAGATCATCATCCGTGTCAAGCTAGCTAGCTGCGGCTTCATTGATAACATTGTGCTTGCGAGGAAGTTCTTTACCCTGTACAAACTCTGCGAGGAACAGTTATCTAAGCAGGTAGGCATAGTCATGCGCTATGGAAAGCTTCATTCTACCAATAAAGCTGAAGAACCAGTAGCCTTTCTATATGTTGTGACCGCAATGTAGATGATGCTGTTGGCTGGCTTATTTCTTCTTCTTCTTCTTCTTCTTCTTCTTCTTCTTCTTCTTCTTCTTCTTCTTCTTCTTCTTCTTCAACATTAGGGTAAAAAATAATAATAGGGATGCGGGTGGCGCTGTGGGTTAAACCACAGACCCTAGGTCTTGCTGATCAGAAGGTCAGCGGTTCGAATCCCCGCGATGGGGTGAGCTCCCGTTGCTCAGTCCCTGCTCCTGACAACCTAGCAGTTTGAAAGCACATCAAAGTGCAAGTAGATAAATAGGCACCGCTCCAGCGGGAAAGTAAACGGCGTTTCCGTGTGCTGCTCTGGTTCGCCAGAAACGGCTTAGTCATGCTGGCCACATGACCCAGAAGCTGTACGCTGGCTCCCTTCAGCCAATAAAGCGAGATGAGCGCCGCAACCCCAGAGTCGGTCACGACTGGACCTAATGGTCAGGGGTCCCTTTACCTTTTTAAAAAGTAATACTTTGCAAAAAACACCAAAAATCTTACATTGTCAGCTTTGATCAAATTGAAAAGGATAGGATTACTTGAGGATATTAAGGATGGAAGAGCAGACACCAAGAAATAGAAACTGCCTCTGGATATGAATCACTGAACAGATAGATAGTAATCAAATTACAACCAGTACTGCATAAGGACACACTATTGGAGATAATCTGCTGTTTAACGTTGGTAGTGCTATAGAACATCCATGAGATGTTTCCTTTTGGGTTATCTTGATGTTCAAGGAATAGCACATCAATGATTTTTTTTACTCTAACTGAAAATGAACCGAAGCTGCGGCAGGAAGGGATTTTAAATAGATAGTGATGTTGAGAGATGTGATCCTCTGAGGCTTAAAATTTGTGTGTGTGTGTGTGTGTGTGTGTGTGTATGTGTGTGTGCAACAGTGTACTAGTGTTAAAAAGAAGGGAGAGCAAGACCCTGTTTTCTGGAAGATTTTTATTTTTAAAAAAAGTTTTGGTGCACAAAAGAGTTGAATATGTTTCCCATCTTCCGCAGGAATGTTATTTTAATAAAAAGTGGGTAAAAAAATCCACAGTGCTGCTGCATGCCTCGGGGGGGGGGGGGGGAAGCACAATAATAAAATATGAAAACTCAAAAAAGAATTCATTTTCTTCTGGGAAAGCTTTATTTGTTGTTTTAATTGTTTTTCTTGCTATAGCACTGGAACATTTCATTCATCCAGAAGAAAAATAACCCCCACCCAACTGAAATGCTTTACTCACATAAAAAAAATATTCATTCTCACTGGGCAACCCTAAGCCAGCCACTGCCTGTCAGCTTAATGCTTGTTTGTTAATATAGAATGGCTTATTCTCCTTGGATACATGTGTAATAAATGGTAAAATTAGGGCAAGAAGTGTTCTTGAGGGATACAAAAATCTCCTTGGAAAAACTTCCTAATATGAGGTCTTTCTTGCCTCTTCCGTGCCCTGATCTTCTGCTGCCATTGGCGCCATTTTTTTACAGCCAATTTTTCTTTCTCTGTTTGACCTTACCCACTTTGTGGTGAATGTGAAGATGTCATGCATGCATAGCTGTCAACTTACAGATTTGAAAATAAGGGACCAGCAGCCTTGAAAATAAGGGACCAGCAGCCAAAATAAGGGACCTGCAGCCTCACCTGTTCCAGGCACTCCAGTCTTCCTGTCCTCCTGCAGTCTGGTCAACCAACTTTGTAACCAGAGGTTCAACTGAATAGAATCTGAATCACATGCACCACAAGGCCTATGCAGCCTCAACTTAAGATGGCTCCCCGGCCTGGCTTTGCACTACAAAGTTTGCAGCAGCACGTGCAACAAAATGGCGTCCAGCATTCAAAAACTCCCTCAGCTTGCATTAACTAGCCACACACAAGGCATGCAAGCTCCCCCCCCCCCAGTCGTTCTTAGACTTCTTATTGGGTGAGCAACACAGCCAAGCAACACAGTTGGAGCCTCCCTCCTCCCTGGCTGGCAGGGAGGGAGGGAGGGAGAGGAGCTGCTTTGAAATTTAAGAGACATCATTTAAGGGACATTTAAGGGACATCTATCAATAAAGGACAGCAGCGGGACATGGTGCTGGAATAAAGGACTGTCCCTTCAAATAAGGGGCACTTGACAGCTATGCATGCATGGCATTATGCAGTCATTCAGATTTGGCTATTGGGCTATGTCATGATGATGTAACAAAGGACAAATGAAGCCAGTTGCTCAATGTTTAAAAAGGAAATAGAGGGTCCTCATCCTCAGTGGGAGTCAATTGCACTTCATGATAGACTGAAGTGTCATGACAGCAGTTATGGTGTGGCGTTAAATCATCTCCTTCATCTTCCTTTTTGGTGGAGATTTCAGAAACGAGGATTGCATGCTCAGAAGCAAACCTTAGAACAAAGCTGTCATTTACTCTGCAAATTTCTGTCACAGATTATAGAACGATCTGTCATTGGTGCAAAGGTGTGCCAGTTTTGCTTGCCTTTCTAAAAACTTTTGACCTGTTCTCAGGTACATTATGACTTTGGACTGAGGAATATATTGTCAGTGTTGCGGACCTTGGGAGCTGCCAAAAGGTCAAACCCTGATGACACGGAATCCACTATCGTCATGCGTGTGTTGAGAGACATGAATCTTTCTAAACTGGTAAGTTTGCAGTAGATCTGCCTGTGCAGTAAAAATGTTTTGGAGGTCCTTCATCAGGTGACCCAATACTCAAAGATTAATTTAATAAAATTATAGAATTGTAGAGTTGGAAGGGATCCCGTGTGCCATCTAGCCAAATCTCCTACAATGCAGGAATCTCAACACATGGCTCCCATCCAATTTGAAACCATACTGGACCCTGCTTAGCTTTGCAAATGTGCTACCAGATATATTGCAGTACCACTAATGAATCAAGACTGGGCATCAGCTGTCGCTGTGTTTGGTAGGCCCTACCTCCCTGATGTTTCTGGAGCCACCTTGGGCTGGAAACCGGCAAGTGATTCTGGGAATGAGCACCAGGAGTTTTAGGGCTTCCTGGATATGGACCAACCTGGTGGAGAGAGGCTATGGTAGTATGGGAAGCCAGTCATCCAGAGGTACAGTGGTACTTTGGTTTAAGAACAGCTTAGTTTATGAACGGGACGCGGGTGGTGCTGTGGGTTAAACCACAGAGCCTAGGGCTTGCCAATCAGAAGGTCGGCAGTTCGAATCCCCGCGACGGGGTGAGCTCCCATTGCTCGGTCCCTGCTCCTGCCAACCTAGCAGTTCAAAAGCATGTCAAAGTGCAAGTAGATAAATAGGTACCGCTCTAGTGGGAAGGTAAACGGCATTTCTGTGCTCTACTCTGGTTCGTCAGAAGCGGCTTAGTCATGCTGGCCACATGACCCAGAAGCTGTACACTAGCTCCCTCGGCCAATAAAGCGAGATGAGTGCTGCAACCCCAGAGTCGGCCACGACCTTTACCTAGTTTATGAATAACTTGGATTAAGAGCGCTGCAAACCCAGAAGTAGGTGTTTTTGGTTTGTGAACCTTGCCTTGGAAGCAGAATATGTTGAGTGTGTTCCATTTGTAAACTGAGTCCCCCCACTGCTATGGGAAAGCATGCCTTGGTTTAAGAATGCTTTGGTTTAAGAACGACTTCCGGAATGGATTAAGTTCGTAAACCAAGGTACCACTGTCTTTAAAACCAGCTAGAAATGATTTTTTTATATGAAAGAGAATTGTAAACATTTGAAAACGTTTGTAGGCTTGAATTGAAATGTTTTGTAATGTAAATATAAGGAACTGATTTACCGATAATTAGGGGGAAACATTATAATTTGATTAAGGGGAAATAAGTGATTATAGAAATGCAAAGAATATGGAAAGGTATGTGGAAGTCAGAAAGAGGGAGGGAAGGAGGTCGATGCTCTTACAGAGTAATATATTAAGCTATAGAATTATGTAAAAAAATGTGAATATGATTTAAGTGGAAAATCCAATAAAAAATATTTTAAAAAAGAAGAAGAAAGAAATGAGAGAGTGGGAAGAAGGAGGAGAGGAGGGCTAGAGCCAAGAGGAGAGCTGGAGGGAGCAGAGTCAGGCAGTAAAAAAGGCAGGATAAGAGAAAGGCAATGGGAAGGCTGGAGTCAACAGATATGGAGAAGAGAAGTCGGAAGGGACAGAAGACAGGAAGGGAAGGAGAATCGAGGCTGGAGAACAACAGGGCCACCAAAAGGAGACGGAGGAGGAGATTGTGCTTGGAAACATGGACCAGGGCTGTGGGCATGGTCACCTCTCACCCTCCTCAGAGAAACAGAAGCCGAAAGCCCCCGAAAACAACCCCCAGATGCTTGTGATGGTGGTTAAGGAATAAGTGGATTTTTGTGGACTCATTCAAGGTTATGGAACTGGAAGGAGAGGAGAGCTCCCTTAAAAATGCTAGGAAATACTGTTGTACCTTGGGCGGTGATGGGAACATTGGGGATTACAGAGGAAAGAAAGCTCAAGTTGTTTGCCTGTTTGACACAATATACCCTCTCATGAGTCGCTGGAAAGGACTTCTCTTCCCAGAATCCAAGGAAGGGCTTTCTCCGCTATGAAATGCTATTTCCAGGAAAGTTGGTCTGGTGCCCGCTCAGTGTCCTCCTGGTGCCAGGTGAAGAAGGTCTCCTGACTTCTGCAAGCCTTTCAAAATGATGGTGCCAGGTGAAGAAGGTCTCCTGACTTCTGCAAGCCTTTCAAAATGATGGCTTGAGTTTTGAGGCTTTATTCCATTTCTGCGATTTTATTCAGGGTTCCCTCCCCCCTTCCCTTGGCCTTGCGGCTTTTGATAACATTGTTTTCAAGGCATATTTTATGTTTTATTGTTAATATGCTTATTTGTGCTAGTTGCCTTGGTAGTAGCAATTCTGCAGGTGGCATAGCAAGTGAGTGAATGAATACATTGTGCAAATTCAGTCTTTTGGTCTGTTGGAAAGCTGAATGGAGAAATAGGTTGGAATAATCAATGCAGCAAGCTTTTCTTAGGCAATTCCTTTGTCTTAATTTGTGCTTCCAAAATAACTTATGTAACAGCTGGCTACTTATCCTCTGATTTGCTTAAGCAGCTGTGAGTATTAAACCCATTGTTCTATTTATGAAGAAGCATTTTCTATCTTTTCTAGACTTCTTTACCTTTCCCTTCCTCCTTCGCTGCCACCAAATGGCGGCTCCTGAAACTCAGTTTTTCACTCACAATGCACCCATCCTTGTGTCCATGTTGGTGTTGTCAATGAGATGAGTGACAGCCGATAGAATATGTTTTGAGAAAGAGTGCAAAGTGCTGGTTCTAAGTGTTACAGATATAAAATATGTATTTATAGCATTTGTACCCTGCTCTCCCTCCCTCCCTCCCCCCCTCTCTGTCACACACAGAGTTCCAATCCTTAGGCTTACAATTCTAAAGACAGCACAAAAGGAAAAAGGAACAAGGAGGGAAGAGGGGTGTGTAGAAATAACACAAACGACACGGGAGTTGATGATGGAAGTGAGCTGTGCAGGAGCAAGCTAGCTTTGAGCTACACAGAGCCTCTTTTTATTAGTAAGATATGCAAAACCAGCAAGATACATTCAGGGCTTTGCCCTTTGTTGTTGTTTAGTCGTTTAGTCATGTCCGACTCTTCGTGACCCCATGGACCAGAGCACGCCGGGCACTTCTGTCTTCCACCTCCTCCCGCAGTTTGGTCAAACTCATGCTGGTAGCTTCGAGAACACTGTCCAACCATCTCGTCCTCTGTCGTCCCCTTCTCCTTGTGCCCTCCATCTTTCCCAACATCAGCGTCTTTTCCAGGGAGTCTTCTCTTCTCATGAGGTGGCCAAAGTATTGGAGCCTCAGCTTCACGATCTGTCCTTCCAGTGAGCACTCAGGGCTGATTTCCTTCAGAATGGATAGGTTTGATCTTCTTGCAGTCCATGGGACTCTCAAGAGTCTCCTCCAGCACCAGAATTCAAAAGCATGCTTTGCCCATTACACTTATCCAATCCCGAGCCCCCTGGGTGTTGCCTAGTTATCTACGCAACTTGCTCCACCACGTCATGTTTCTGTTGCAGGGGAAAATACCTTTGCAAAGGAGGTAAAGGCCAGGGCACGGAACACTGCTGAGGAGACGAAAGGTCAAGGAATGGGCATGGGGCTAGACAAGCTGTGGCTTGTCTTATACTGCAGGGGAGCGTGTGCCCTCAACCTGAGAGCCATCCCTACAGGGGGGAATTCTGAAAGTTAAACAGCAGTTCTTATAATGACCAGCTGGAATGGAAACAGGGCAAAAGCAGGAGGCACCCAATGGAACTGGTCTTGCGGCAGGGCTAATAATAATAAGAATAATTTATTATTTATACCCCGCCCATTTGGCTGAGTTTCCCCAGCCACTCTGGGTGGCTCCTAATCAAATGTTAAAAACAGTACAGCATTAAATATTAAAAACTTCCCTGAACAGGGCTGCCTTCAGATGTCTTTGAAAGATAGGATAGCTGCTTATTTCCTTCACATCTGAAGGGAGGGTGTTCCACAGGGTGGGTGCCACTGCTGAGAAGGCCCTCCATCTGGTTCCCTGTAACCTCGCAATGAGGGAACCGCCAGAAGGCCTTTGGCGCTGGATCTCTGTGTCCGGGCTGAATGATGGGGGTGGAGATGCTCCTTCAAGTATACAGGACCGAGGCTATTTAGGGCTTTAAAGGTCAGCACCAACACTTTGAATTGTGCTGGGAAATGTACTGGGAGCCAATGCAGATCTCTCAGGACCGGTGTTATGTGGTCTCAGCGGCCGCCCCCAGTCACCAGTCTAGCTGCTGCATTCTGGATTAATTGCAGTTTCCGGGTCACCTTCAAAGGTAGCCCCACATAGAGCGCATTGCAGTAGTCCAAGCGGGAGATAATGATGAAATGAGACAACCTGTTGGAGTGTCTGCTTCCAGGTGACAGCTGAGCTAGATGAGGCCTGATGCAGCAGACCTTTCAGTAATAGGGTTGCTGTATCACAAGCTTCCAGACCTCTTCATTTAATGCCTCTGGATGCCGTCATTTTCAGATATTTCCCTTACATTGTCTGCTTTATTTTTTCTTGCACTGTCCTTCCTCTTGCCTATCAATGTCCTCCCCTTTTCCCCCTCTCCAGGCTGCTTAGACTGGAAACTGTGTCTTATCTTTGCCAGCAATGCTGTGGAAATGTTAGGCATATTGGTGAGTTGATGCTCTCCTGTGCGGTACAAAATAGTGGATTTGGCAACACATTATTGTTAAGGATCTTAATGAAGCTAAGCATTGCGTTACAGAAAGCAATAACTTTTCTATTGACATTTCTGTGTTGCTTTGGCAGATCGATGAAGACGAGCCCTTATTTCTGAGTCTGATTGAAGACCTTTTCCCAAGTATTCAACTTGACAAGGCAGGCTATCCGGAGCTCGAAGCTGCTATTAGCAAACAGGTAATGATTACAAATGTTTACATACTGCTTCTTCTGGACACAATGAATGAATCCCTTGGGAGGGGAAAAACTTGAATCCCCAACACACACAAAATAAATAAATTGAGTGGGTGCTTTATTGAAAGCATGAATAAAAATCCCAGGAAGTTTATCTTCACTTTGGATTAAGGTAAAGGTAAAGGGAGACTTGACCATTAGGTCCAGTCGTGACCGACTCTGGGGTTGCGGCGCTCATCTCGCTTTATTGGCCGAGGGAGCCGGTGTACAGCTTCCGGGTCATGTGGCCAGCATGACTAAGCCGCTTCTGGCGAACCAGAGCAGCGCATGGAAATGCCATTTACCTTCCCACCGGAGTGGTACCTATTTATCTACTTGCACTTTGATGTGCTTTCAAACTGCTAGGTTGGCAGGAGCAGGGACCGAGCAACGGGAGCTCACCCCGTTGCGGGGATTCGAACCACCGACCTTCTGATCGGCAAGTCCTAAGCTCTGTGGTTTAACCCACAGTGCCACCCATGTCCCTTCACTTTGGATTATAAATGAATATTCAAAATGGGCTATGTTTGAGGACACGCACACACAGACACAGTCTCTTTCTTCCTCTTCCCTGATCACACACACACACTCACACTCATCTCTCACACTCATACATAACGTCATGCTAGAAAAGGAGTAGCATGCTCTTGCCCCTAGGAATGTCAGAGAATTCTGATAGCAGTGGGAGCAGAAATGTCTGATGTTCGCTTATTTATCCCAGGTCCAAAATGGGCAAGAGTCTGACAAATGAGTATTTGTTGTTATTGCTTTAAGTGCACAAACAATACATAATTGATTACATCCCTCTTTTATTTGCATTGTGTCTCCTTTGCACGGAAATGAACAGAGTGGAAGAATTTAATGACAATGTAATTATGTGATTGCTTACATTGGGCCAGTTATTCCATTTTGCCGCAGCAGACAGCGGGTCTTAATAGCATATCGCTGAATGCAAGGCAAGCTGTGGTGGAATGGAAACGGTGTTGCATGGGAGAAAAGAAGGCGAATGGAAAAGGATGCCATCTTAAATTCCTACTTGCACCTCATGCGTACCACATTCCCCCCCCCCCCTTGTTGCAAGATCGTATTTTGTATCAGGGTCTGAAACTTCTAATTAAAGTTATTTAACTCCGAGTAAAGCAAGTCAAAGTGCAAGTAGATAAATAGGTACCGCTCCGGCGGGAAGGTAAACAGCATTTCCGTGTGCTGCTTTGGTTCGCCAGAAGCGGCTTAGTCATGCTGGCCATGTGACCCGGAAGCTGTAGGCCGGCTCCCTCGGCCAATAAAGCGAGATGAGCGCTGCAACCCCAGAGTCGGTCACGACTGGACCTAATGGTCAGGGGTCCTTTGACGTTTACCTTTTAGGCTTGCTAAGATGTATAAGGCTGAATCAGATAAGTGCTGGAGATGCAAAGAGGTTGAGGGAATGTTCTTTCACATGTGGTGGACTTGTAAAAGGCTAAAAGAGTATTGGGAAATAATCCATAATGAATTGAAAAAAATGTTTGAAAGTACTTCCCCTCAAAAATCCAGAGTCCTTTTTTGCTGGGGAATAATTCAGACTGAAATTCCCAGGTGTCAAAAAAGGTTATTTATGTATGCCAATACAGCGGCCCATGTTCTGTTAGCTCAAAAATGGAAAACGAGCAAAAGAAGAAGAATGGCAACTTAAGCTGACAGAATATGTGGAGCTTGCAGACTTAACATATAGAATAAGAGAACAAGGAGAACACATGCTTAGAGAAGATTGGAAATGTTTATTGAATATATGGGAAAAAACTGTGTACATTTGAAAACGTTGGTAGCATTAAGATAAATTCAACAATGTAAATAAGTTCTGATGGGTGTAATATTGAATGGTTTAGTTTATGTAACATATGCAGGGATTTATGATATGCAAAATGAACCATGGAAAGAGAGGAAGGGAAGTCATTCATATTTTATGGAGGCTTGAATGAGTATTCTAAATTGTAAAACAGAAAATGTAGTAAAAAATTATACAAAAAAGAGAGAAACTTATAATTAAGGCTGCAATCCTGTCCTCACCAATTGAGTGTTTCCTGGTTTGGCAGAAGCCCTGCCTGCTGGGCCAGCAGATTTGCCAGTGGAACTGTCTGGATATGGCAAACCCCACTGGTGAAGATAAACTGGCAGAATGGCTAAAAAAAGTGTTGAGTCGTGGACAGGATAGGAGCAGCAGAGGGGGAGGGACACGCTTCCACCAGATCCTCTACCAGACCCTAGTGATGGTGCAACTTTTCAGCATCTCTGCATCTGACACAAAGAGTTTCCCTCTCATTGAATTCAATGGAACTGTCTGCCAATGAGCTGCGTAGATGGAGCAATCAATCACGATATGATTCTTGGTGATCACGACAGGTTGAAGAGGCTGGCTTAATTAACCACCCCCCGTGGAGGCTGAAAGTTATCCAGCTGTTTGAGACGCAAAGGGTGAGGCATGGCATGATGGCTCTGGGTCCCAGTGGTGCAGGGAAAACAACATGCATCCACACGCTGATGAAATCTATGACAGGTATGCAAAACACGCTTGTTCACAGGATCTGTAAAACGATGCCTTTTTAAAGGATGTAACTGTGGTAACATTGGGTTAGAGGTACATGTTGGATCTCAGTGTTCAAAGGACCCAGCCTTACTCAACTAAAACGTATTGCGTCTTGGGACCCCAAGCCAGCCCCCCATGAAATAACTACACACGGACACAGAATTAAGGTTGATGGGTACGATTAAGGCCACAACTTTATTGACTGCAAATTAAATGTGAGTGGTATTGGCATAGGCATTGGCTGAGGACTATAACGGACTACTGCCCCAGTTGACAGAGTCTATGTAGGTAAAACCATCGGGGCAGCAACATCAGGGTTTTGACTGACAGAAGCTTACTGCGAGGTTCCTGTGATGCTGGCACGGCCCTAGCCCATCAAGCAGACTTTGGACGAGATCCGGGACCCCCAGATTCCTTTAACGGAATACCTTTTGATCATTGAGGGGCAGGTGATGGCCACATCTCCCCTCCACACACAAAATTAAGCCCATGCCTAACCTCCAAACCTGGAAAGTTGTGACGGTTGCTAAGGGGGTAGCAAAAAAACAAGTGGCCAGTGCTAATTTGCCAAATGGATAAAAATCCCTCCCCGGTCCCTGTCCCAAGGCAGGCGACTCACACATAGTTCAAAGCAAGGCTAAGAACCTACACTAAGGGCGGGAGGGTGGGTGTTCAGCAGCGCCAATCAAGTGCCTAGGGCACTCTTGCGCTGATGCTTATATAATTCCTTAATCACCCCCACCCCTTTCCTGATTGGCTGTGACCCATGATGCCTATTTAGAGAAATAAAACACCTAGAAAGGAAACCTACTTAGTCAGGGGTCTGTCCAGGGGCCCAGTCGCAAGAAGGGACCACCTTCTGAGGACGATCCCATTTTTAAACAGTGTAGAGACAGATTCTGAAGATGCTGAGTTTTCTTTGTTTTGGGGAATTGTGATGACATGGTGGTGACAGACGGTGTCAGAAGAGAGTTACTATGGTAGCAGCAGAATCTAAACGGATCGTTGTTACTAAGGATTTTGTGGTAACCAGAGAGTACCTGCGAAGGGTAGCAATGAATGGAAGATGGGAAGAAAGCTGGGGAACTTTTGTATTGTGGGATACCAGTATTTTTTTCTTTTAAAATGCCAGATTCCAATTATAATAGTTTTCCCATCGGCGAACTACCAGTAAATAGTCAATGTTGGACATTAGCGCCTACCTAAATGTCTGGTTTTGGATAGGTTGGCTTAGCTAACTCTGAGATGAGTTAGACGGTATGTTAAATTCAAAGGATGTTAATCCAATTGAATATAATGAATGGGAAAGACTATGGACAAAAAATTATTAATTGCACAGCATGTTATCTAATAAGAGAGAACTATATGAAAATGCATCACAGGTGGTACCTGGCACCAGAAAGGCTGGCAAAAATGAATAAAACATATAATAATAAGTGCTGGAGATGTAAGAAACAAAAAGGAACCTTCTACCATTTGTGGTGAACATGCCCCAAAATTGGGAAATTTTGGAGCATGATCCACAAAGAATAATAATAATAATAATAATAATAATAATAATAATAGTAATAATTTATTTGTACCCCGCCCATCTGGCTGGGTTTCCCCAGCCACTCTGAGCAGCTTCCATAGAAACCAAAAAACACTAAAATATCATACATTAAAAACTTCCCTGAACAGGGCTGCCTTAAGATGTCTTCTGAATGTCAGGTAGTTGTTTATCGTTTTGACATCTGATGGGAGGGCGTTCCACAGGGCGGGCGCCACTATCGAGAAGGCCCTCTGCCTGGTTCCCTGTAGCTTCGCTTCTCGCAATGAGGAAACCACCAGAAGGCCCTCGGCACTGGACCTCAGCGTCCGGGCAGAATGATGGGGGTGGAGACGCTCCTTCAGGTATACTGGGCCAAGGCCGTTTAGGGCTTTAAAGGTCAACACCAGCACTTTGAATTGTGCTCGGAAACGTACTGGGAGCCAATGTAGGTCTTTCAAGACCGGTGTTATGTGGTCTCGGTGGCCGCCCCCAGTCACCATCTAGCTGCCGCATTCTGGATTAGTTGTAGTTTCCGAGTCACCTTCAAAGGTAGCCCCACGTAGAGTGCATTGCAGTAGTCCAAGCGGGAGATAACTAGAGCATGCACCACTCTGGCGAGATAGTCCGCGGGCAGGTAGGGTCTCAGCCTGAGTACCAGGTGGAGTTGGTAGACAGCTGCCCTCCATGGACAGCTGTGAGTCCAAAATGACTCCCAGGTTGCGCACTTGGTCCTTCAGGGGCACAGTTACCCTATTCAGGACCAGGGAGTCCTCCACACCAGCCCGCCCCCTGTTCCCCAAAAACAGTACTTCTGTCTTGTCAGGATTCAACTTCAATCCATTAGCCGCCATCCATCCTCCAACCGCCTCCAGGCACTCACACAGGACCTTCACTGCCTTCACTGGTTCTGATTTGAAAGAGAGGTAGAGCTGGGTATCATCTGCATATTGATGGACACCCAGTCCAAACCCCCTGATGATCTCTCTCAGCGGCTTCATATAGATGTTAAAAAGCATGGGGGAGAGGATGGAACCCTGAGGCACCCCACAAGTGAGGGCCCAGGGGTCTGAACAGTCATCCCCCCCCACCACTTTCTGAACATGGCCCAGGAGGAAGGAGCGAAACCACTGTCTAACAGTGCCTCCAGCTCCCAACCCCTCTAGACGGTCCAGAAGGATGTTATGGTCGATTGTATCAAAGGCCGCTGAGAGATCCAGCAGAACTAGGAAACAACTCTCACCTTTGTCCCTAGCTCGCCGGAGATCATCAGCCAGTGCGACCAAGGCAGTTTCAGTCCCATGATGAGGCCTGAACCCTGATTGGAAGGGATCCAAATGGTCCGCATCCTCCAGGCGTGCCTGGAGTTGTTCAGCAACCTCGTGCTCAATCACCTTGCCCAAGAATGGAAGATTTGAGACTGGGCAATAGTTGGCCATACTGGCCGGGTCTAAAGATGGTGTTTTTAAGAAGCAGTTTAATGACCGCCTCTTTCAGCGGATTTGGGAATGTTCCCTCACAGAGGGAAGCATTCACCACTCTGCAGAGCCCATCACCCAGCCCTTCCCGGCTTGCTTTTATTAGCCAGGATGGGCAAGGATCAAGGAGACAGGTGGTTGGTTTCACGCATCCAAGCAGCCTGTCCATATCCTCAGGGGTAATGGATTGAAATTGATTCCATGCAACTTGACCAGACAGGGCTCTAGCACTCTCCCGCCCCAGCCCTGCTCCCACGGTGGTGTCTATCTCCCTCCGAATATGAGTGATTTTATCTGCAAAAAACTTTGCAAAATCGTTGCAGGAGATCTTGGGGTCTTTACAAGGCCCCGGTGGTAAAGGTGGTTCCATTAAATTGTGGACCACCTGAAAGAGTCTCCTGCTACTATTTTCTGCAGATGCAATAGAGGCGGTGAAGAAAGTCTTCTTCGCCGTCGCTATCGCCACTTGGTAGGCTTGACATTGAGCTCTAACCTGTGTCCGGTCAGATTTGGAGTGAGTTTTCTGCCACCGGCGCTCTAGCCGTCTCAGCGATTGTTTCATCGCCCTCAGCTCCGAGGAAAACCACGGGGCTGTCCGGGCTCCATGCAATCGGAGAGGGCGCTTCGGAGCCAGACAGTCGATAGCCCTGGTTAACTCCACATTCCAGCGGGCCACCAGGGAATCAGCTGAAAGGCCATCAACATGGGATAAAGCATCCCCTACCACTCTCTGGAAACCATTTGGATCCATTAAGTGGCGAGGGCAGACCATCCGAATTGGTCCCACCTCCCTGCAGAGGGGAAGGGTCGCGGAGAAGTCCAGTTGCACCAGGAAGTGATCTGACCATGGCACTTCTTTTGTTTCACTTTTACTTAGTGTCAGATCACCCACGTCACTAGAGGTGAATACCAGGTCTAAGGCAAGTCCATGACTATGAGTTGGGCCAGACTTATTCAGGGACAGCCCCATGGAGGCCATGCTTTCCACGAAGTCCCGAGCGGCCCCTTGTAAGGTCGTGTCGGCGTGGATGTTAAAGTCCCCTAGGACAACCAAACTAGATGTCTCCAGGAGAACATCCGCCACGAGCTGAAGCAGCTCGGACAGGGAATCCTTGGTGCAGCGGGGAGGTCGGTACACCAAAAGGAATCCTGTACTGCCTCTATTGCCCAACTTCCAGAACATGCACTCAGAAAACTGGGTCTTCCCAGTAGGACGCCTGATGCAAGCTAATGAAATAAAGAAATAAAGAAAATACTAAGAATATCATATAGTAAAAGGCTAGAGGCATTCCTTTTAGGAATTTTAAATGATGATATTCCAAAAGACAAAAATTTTTTTTCTTATACAAGACATCTGCAGCAAGAATCCTGGTGGCTAAGTATTGGAAAGGAATCAGTTACCCACTAGGGGAGAGTGGTTATGTAAGCTTTCAGAATATTTAGAATTAGCCAAATTGACAGACATAACAAGACAAAAACCAAAAAGTGAAGTAAAAAAAGAATGGGAGTGCCTAAATGAATACCTTAAAAATCAAGGTTTGAGGACAGAAATCTGACTGAGTCTGGAATAACCTTGTGAATTGAAAGGATAAGAAGTAGGGATTTATATCTAGATGCTAGGATACAGATGGGGGAAACAGGAAAACAGGAAGACACAATGAGAGAAAAAGGAGGTGCTGTGGGATTGGTGGAAGTTAATGTTTGCTTTTCTTTTTAGTGTTTATATTATTAACTTGTCAGATATGGAATTTTTTTGTTTTTGAATGTTGGTTTTTGTGTTTTATGTATTTTTTTATATTTTTGTGTTGTTGTGTGGAAAATACTAATAAAATTTGTAATAATAATAAAAACAACAACAACAAAGGATGTTAATCTTGGGGAGAGGAAAGGATGGCAACGTACTGTTGATGTACAGTTTCCTCAAGGGCCACCTCCGTGGATAGCTAGGGTGGCCAATAAAACAATGGGCACATGCTCATTACTGGGAAAGTGGTGTTTTTCCCTATGGAAGACTCCAAAAGAAGTACTCAGAATCTGTGATGAGGCCTGCAAGAGATAAACTCTGGGGTGGAAAGCAGAAGGAAAGGGAAGAGACTTTGCTAGGCACATAGGCAAACCACTGGTTCATTTAGCTCAATATTCTCTATACTGGCAGGCAGCAGTGCTCCTGGATTTCAGAAATCAGTATTAAGTACAGTATAGGTGATACACTTAAAAGCCTGAGCATATAAATGCAGGCTTTTAAGTTAACATGCCGATTCAGGGTGTAAACCTAACTTTTGGAAGTCAGCATAATTTGTGCCGGCTTAAGCTAAAATGAAGGGACGCAGGTGGCGCTGTGGGTAAAAGCCTCAGCGCCTAGGGCTTACCGATCGAAAGGTCGGCGGTTCGAATCCCTGCGGCGGGGTGCGCTCCCGTCGTTCGGTCCCAGCGCCTGCCAACCTAGCAGTTCGAAAGCACCCTCGGGTGCAAGTAGATAAATAGGGACCGCTTACCAGCGGGAAGGTAAACGGCGTTTCCGTGTGCGGCTCTGGCTCGCCAGAGCAGCGATGTCACGCTGGCCACGTGACCCGGAAGTGTCTCCGGACAGCGCTGGCCCCTGGCCTCTTAAGTGAGATGGGCGCACAACCCCAGAGTCTGTCAAGACTGGCCCGTACGGGCAGGGGTACCTTTACCTTTACCTTAAGCTAAAATGACATAAAGTGTGCTAGATTCTCTGTTCAGGAGTGAGGCTCTGGCTACCCTGTGCCAGCCCAGACCTGGAAGAGAGAAAACAAGCCTTTAAACAAGTTTGACTTACACCATTCTTTTTGCCAGTGTAAGTTTTGCCAGGTCACGTGATTGAGCTGAAGGGAGTTACAATCCAGTGTAATGCTATTCTCTGGTACCTGAAATCATCATCATCTTCTTCTTCTTCTTCTTCTTCTTCTTCTTCTTCTTCTTCTTCTTCTTCTTCCTCTTCCTCTTCCTCTTCCTCTTCCTCTTCCTCTTCCTCTTCCTTTTCCTCTTCCATTTTGAAACTTCTACAGACTGTGGGCAGCCTCATCGTGAAATGAGAATGAATCCGAAGGCCATCACTGCACCACAGATGTTTGGACGCCTCGATGTCGCAACTAATGACTGGACAGATGGGATTTTTTCCACTCTTTGGAGGAAAACATTGAGAGCTAAGAAAGGTACTTAAAACAGGCCGCTTCTGGCGAACCAGAGCAGCGCACGGAAACACCGTTTACCTTCCTGCTGGAGGTATTTATCTACTTGCACTTTGACGTGCTTTCAAACTGCTAGGTTGGCAGGAGCAGGGACCGAGCAACGGGAGCTCACCCCGTCGCAGGGATTCGAACTGCCGACCATACGATCGGCAAGTCCTAGGCTCTGTGGTTTAACCCACAGCGTCACCCGCGTCCCTACTTATTTGTGTAGTCCTCTTTTAAAGCCATTCAAATTGCTGACCATCACTGCCTCCTGTGGGAGAGAATTCCATAGCTGTTGTTGTTAATTTGTACCCTGCCCATCTGACCGCGTTGCTCTGTGTGGAAGTACTTTATATGTTCTGAATCTTCCAAAATGCAGTTTCATTGGACGTCCCCAAGTTTGTAGTGTTATCTGAGAGGGGAGGAAAAATTTACTGGTATCCACTTTCTCCATAATTTTATAAACTTCTATCAAGTCACTTGCCTTTTAAGTCCCCAGTGCTGTTGGTTGCTGAGTTTATCTGATTGCTGTGATGTTTTGAGTGCAATATGGTGCTCTTTCCCCTTTGAATAGCCTGCTAGTTTGAGGGTGAACAATGGCTGCTTCCTTCAAGCTTGGGGATAGATTTCCAAGCTATCTAAAGCCTTTTGTGTAAGGTACCTGAAACTGTATATCCATCTAGGTGCCGGGGGAAGTTTGGAAAGGAACAGCTTGCACACTTGGATATTTGGCTGAGGAAAGAGAAACTTTAGACTCTCTGGGGGCCAAAGCAGACCTGAAGTTAAATGAAGGCATCTTTGCATCAAACATGTAATTTTCTTAAAAATGCAGAAGGCAGCACTTGTGGTTTTTTGGGGGGGCAGGGGGCTAACAATTAATGGGATCAGAGCAGGGGTGGTGGAAGAGTTATGGTCCTGAAGAAAACACCTCTCCTGAAACTGGCATGGACTTTTAAGGAGGGAATTCCTCTACGCCAGCAGAAGATGTGTAAGTGAAGATGTTAGCTTTCCCCAAATATTTGTAGCTCACACAGTTGCCACCGCACAAGGGTAAGACGGGAGCTGTGTTCATTGCCTCCATCCACTCCACTAAGCTTCCCACTGGCATTGAAGCCTGTGCAATCAGGGCTCTAGGGTGGTGGCATCTTTGGAACTCCCTGCCTATTGATACCACTGTATTCCTTTTGGTGCCTGCTAAAAAGGTTTTTATTTAGACAACCCTACACAGATATCTGGGGATGCGGGTGGCTCTGTGGGTTAAACCACAGAGCCTAGGACTTGCTGATCAGACGGTTGGCAGTTCGAATCCCCACGATGGGGTGAGCTCCTGTTGCTCGGTCCCAGCTCCTGCCAACCTAGCAGTTTGAAAGCACATCAAAGTGCAAGTAGATAAATAGGTACCGCTCTGGCGGGAAGGTAGACGACGTTTCCGTGCGCTGCTCTGGTTCGCCAGAAGCGGCTTACTCATGCTGGCCACATGACCCGGAAGCTGTAGGCTGGCTCCCTTGACCAATAGAGCGAGATGAGCGCCGCAACCCCAGAGTCGGTCATGACTGGACCTAATGGTCAGGGGTCCCTTTACCTTTACACAGATATCTAGAATGGTGGTGTGTGTTTAGCTGATTGCTGATTTTAATTTTCTGTCTGTTTTATTAGTTTTTACTAAGATTTGAATTGTTTGGGCTTTTCTTGTAAACTGCTGTGAGTTTTTACAATCAGGCGGTATATACATTTTATGAAATGAAATAATAATAATAATAATAATAATAATAATAATAATAATAATAATAAATCATGCAGACTTTCCTCCCCACAGCTCATGGAAGGGGCAATAGGGCTGAGAAATATAAGGGTATGGTCAACAGTCATGGTCCCCTTTCTCTCCTCATTGGATGAGCTACCAACTCCCAAAGAGAGCTACTCCCATATTAGACCTTTACAAGCAGGCAGCGGGTGGTGCTGTGGTCTAAACCACTGAGACTCTTGCGCTTGCTGATCAAAAGGTTGACGGTTCAAATCCCTGTGACGGGGTGAACTCCTGTTGCTCTGCCCCAGCTTCTGCCAACCTAGCAGTTTGAAAGCATGCAAGTAGATAAATAGGTACTGCTGTGGCGGGAAGGTAAACAACGTTTCCATGCACTCTGGTTTCCGTCATGGTGTCCTGTTGCTCCAGAAGCAGTTTAATCATGCTGGTCACATGACCTGGAAAGCTCTCTGTGGATGGATGCTGGCTCCCTCGGCCTGAAAGCGAGATGAGCGCCACAACCTCATAGTCACCTTTGACTGGACTTAACCATCCAGGGGTCCTTTACCTTTTTACCTTTTACATACAGTATGAAAAAGAAAGTTGAATAATTTTCCAGCAAGGTACTCTTGTTCACTCTGAGAGGTGTAACAATGCACTTAAGACAGAATGTCCATTTTGAGCTTGGGGGGATTTCTGGTTAGAAGTCAAAGTCAAGTGTTAATGGCACTCAGGTCTGCTGCATTTTGTTTCCTACTTTGTATCCTACTTTCCCTGCAATAACCTCAAGAGGCATTTCAGCTTCACAACAATTGGATGTGCTAGTTTTGGCAGAAAGGTGACAACTCATCTAAGGTCACCCAGTGAACTTCATGGTTGTGAGGTTATTTGAATTGTAGAGTTGGGACCCTGAGGATCATCTAGTCCAACCCCTTGCAATACAGAAAATTTAGCTGCCCCATACAAGGCTCTAAGCAGCTATACACCTCACACATAGTGCACCTGTTAGATCACACTGGCATACCTAAGAGGTCAGCAGACAGCACTGGTTAAATTGGAGAAATTGCATCTTTTGGGTACTGTTATTTGGGTCCTGTACTTTAAGTGGATTTTAACTGGATCGCACGCCAATAATAAAGGCGCATTATTGTATATGTCCCTCTTAGTCATGGTTAACTTTATGCAAGGGTGCCAAACCATTTCAGGTGATTAAACACCCTTGTTGTATAACAAAATCATCTCATGACATGGCATGTTGTTGTTGTTTTGGAACCTTTGAATTATAGGGGAACACATTTGGATAGTTCTTGATGGTCCCGTTGACGCAATTTGGATTGAGAACCTGAACTCGGTGCTTGACGATAACAAAACGTTAACGCTTGCTAATGGAGATCGGATCCCTATGGCGCCAAACTGTAAAATTGTCTTCGAACCTCATAATATTGACAACGCTTCTCCCGCCACTGTGTCAAGGAATGGCATGGTGTTTATGAGCTCCTCGGTTCTCAATTGGAGTCCTATTCTTGAGGTATAAATGTTTACATGTGTTCCTTGGGCCACCTCCACCATCAGCGCCTTAATTCCCTTCAGGCAGTTCAAACTGGAACTGTGGAATAATCTGCAACGTCTCCTGGACCTGCATTTAGCTGGCTAATATGGATGAGAGTTTGCCATCCTGAATATTGCCTTCAGCAGCCTGATAAAAAATTCTTCTTCCCTATACACTGATTATAAAAGCTGGACAGGATCTTAAATGTAGCTTTCCCACATCTAAGCCCATCATTCTGTGGGATGGATGTCAGATCAAGGGCATGTTTACAGCTGACTTAAACGAATTAAGTTACAAAATAAATAAATTCAGCAATGTCAAAATATATCTGCCTTTTTGGGAGCTTTTAGCAGTCATACTGTTGATTTAATGTTGTCCTCACCTGCCTGTGTATGCCTGCAATTATCCAAATCTTATAGGCCTCTATGTCTTGTAATATCATCTCATTCATGCAACTGGGTGTTGTCACCTATACATTATTCTCCTGCTAATTAGGCTGTTTTAAATGTGCATTTTATATTTGTCTTCCTTTAACAATGTTTTATTTTGAAATTTCTAAGCTAATATTTCAGTTTCCTGTTAATTAATGTTGCTTTGAATATATACTTCAAAGTATACATTACTTGGGACATGGGTGGCGCTGTGGGTTAAACCACAAAGCCTAGGACTTGCCAATCAGAAGGTCAGCGGTTTGAATCCCCGCGACCGGGTGAGCTCCCGTTGCTCGGTCCCTGCTCCTGCCAACCTAGCAGTTTGAAAGCACGTTGAAGTGCAAGTAGATAAATAGGTACCACTCCGGCGGGAAGGTAAACGGCGTTTCCGTGCGCTGCTCTGGTTCGCCAGAAGCGGCTTAGTCATGCTAGCCACATGACCCGGAAGCTGTACGCCGGCTCCCTCGGCCAACCCTGGAGTCGGCCACAACTGGACCTAATGGTCAGGGGTCCCTTTACCTTTTATACATTACTTGACACAGATAGGTAGCCGTGTTGGTCTGCCATAGTCAAAACAAAAAAAATTCCTTCCAGTAGCACCTTAAAGACCAACTAAGTTAGTTCTTGGTATGAGCTTTCGTGTGCATGCACACTTCTTGTGTGCATGCACACGAAAGCTCATACCAAGAACTAACTTAGTTGGTCTTTAAGGTGCTACTGGAAGGAATTTTTTTTTGTTTTGACATTACTTGACTTTAGTCATTAAGGTTTCATTCTGGATTGTTTTTTTGATGTTTAAATGTGGGTTGTAAACTGCTTTGATTCCCGCCCCCTTAAAAATAGTGGTATAGAAATGAAATGAACAACAGTAACAATAATCTGACTAACAGGCAAGGAAAAATTTCACCAGAGCCAAAGGATGATTTGCTTCTTGCACAATCTAAGTGTTTTCTAGGGGCGGAAATTACTTATTTCCACCTAAAAATCCAAATGGATGGTTGTATACAATGTTCTGCTCAAAATAGCCCTATTGAAACTAATCGATATGCTTAACTTTAGGCCAATCAATTTCAGTAGGTTTACTGAACTTGGTTGGTGGCAGGCCTGGATAATATTTAGAGCAGCTCTAATAGTGAGAATTTGGACATATTTTTGCAAGTCACTTGGCTCTTCTTTCTTGGTTGCCCAGGGCTTCCTGAAGAAACGCTCTACACAGGAAGCTGACGTTTTGCGTCATCTGTACACAACATCTTTCCCAGACCTCTACCGGTATAGCATTCAGTCCTTAGAATACAAGATAGAGATGCTGGAAGCCTTTGTGATAATGCAGAGCATTAATATGCTGCAGGGCTTGATCCCTTACAAGGTAAGCTGTTCCAGGCTTTTGAGAAACAATTTTTGGAAAAGACCCTTGTTATAAGAATGAGATTTTGTTTGTATCTGGGTGTGCAAAGTCAAATGAGCAAATACTTTAGGGCCCTTCATTTGAATACCAGTATTCTAAATTAATACATTATATCAGGCATAGTTGCATAGCACACATTAAATATTATTAATCCCTCAATAAGAATACATAATGCCTTTTGAAGTGCTTTGTACAAAATTCTGCTTCCTTAAATAACAGCAAAGAAGTACACATACTGGCAAGCTTTTCTATTAGTACCTGGTCTGTGACCGTAATAAAGTACTTGAACTTGAACTATTAGTATAAATCAACTTCTGCTGGAATAAATGCAACACTGAAGTGTCTGTGTCTATTCATATACAAACTTCTGATTCTATATATAATATTGAGGAAATACATGCCCCAACATTCCAAATATGCAATCCACCATGCGCTAACATGTTATTATCAAGAAATGCGCAACCATCTTTTCCTACTCATGCATCAATGGGTTTTTTAAACACAATATAGCTGAGTCACAAGGGAGGCCGACCAAAGTCTGATTATATACAAAGGCAGGCAAAAACAGGACCTTGGACAGCTCCAACGGTGCTCTGCTGGCTGAAAGTAGCAGGGAGCTAGGCAGCCAACTGAAACCTTAAGTAGACTGACAAGACCCTGGAGTGTGATGAGCTCCTCTTCCGTGGAGGAGGTGGCTGGGTTGTGAAAGGGCCCTCTCCTTATTTGACCTATGAGGCTAAAGAGATAGAAGGACTTGCAGGAGATTCATCCTTTGAGTCAGAGGACGGTGGTCTATCTGTGTCCGCTGGCTGTCCCTAAATAAGGTATTGTCAACACTCCTCAGGGAAGTTCCCAAGTCTATGACATAAAGTATAACGCTGTCATGTGAACGCCACTAACAACTGTTTTCTAATTCATATTGCATCTATTAATGGTTGGTTTATATCTCTCCCCCATAAACTTTAAAAAGGGTCTCCAGTTTTTGATAAAATCTTCTATCCTTCTCCCCCTCTCTATCTCTTATAGGTAAATACTCTGTTAAGCTAACCTTTCCAACTGGTTCCCACAATTTCATTAGCTAAGCTAAGGATTATTGTAATAACCTGCAGTTCTATAATAGCATATACCGTATTTTTCGCTCTATAGGACGCACCAGACCATAAGACTCACCTAGTTTTTGGAGGAGGAAAACAAGAAAAAAAATATTCTGAATCCCAGAAGCCAGAACAGCAAGAGGGATCGCTGTGCAGCGAAAGCAGCGATCCCTCTTGCTGTTCTGGCTCCTGGGATAGCTGTGCAGCCTGCATTCGCTTCATAAGACGCACACACATTTCCCCTTACTTTTTAGGAGGGAAAAAGTGAGTCTTATAGAGCAAAAAATACAGTATTTAAAGTAGATGAATAAATGAGCAAATTAAGTTAATTCGGATATGCGGAAAATATTAAAAAATAAATTGAAGGAACCACAGAAAGAGGGGGAAGGAAGCCAAGTTTTGAAATATTAAATTGATTGTAAAATTATTGGAAGGTATAAAATTGAAAATCATAAACAAAATAATAATAATTTTTTTTTCATTAGCTAAGCTTTCATAGTAGGTGCACAATAATTTTACCATTTAGTCACTAATGGCAATGGTGCTTTGCTGTTCAGGAACAGGGTGGAGACATAACAGCGGAGTACCTGGAAAGATTGTATATCTTCTCTTTGATGTGGAGTGTTGGGGCACTGCTGGAACTGGAAGACCGTTGCAAAATGGAGCACTGGCTTCGGAATCACGAAACTATAAAACTTGACCTCCCCAACATCCCGGAAGGAAGTGAAGACACTATGTTTGACTACTATGTTACTAATGACGGTTAGTGAACTCCTGAGAAGTTACTATGTGGGGCTCATTATTGGCTTCAAAAGGTTTAGTATGAATAAGTTATAAAGCTTATGGGTTATGAAGTTTGCTGGATGTAACATCCAGTGATCAGAGACCTCCAGTTGAAGATCATTCAGATTTGAAAAACCTGTGTTGTTTATACTTGGGTCTTCTCCAGTTGTCACCCTGTCGATTCTAAGACACTTTGTTGGGACGAGAAGGCAGAGGGTTGCTGTGGAAGTAACGCTAATCCATAATTTAGCTTTATAAGGACTAACACTTCTACCTTGTTCCTTCCTCATGTTCAGCTTGCTGTGCTGTCCGAACCCAGAAAACTGCTACTGATTTTGAATATAGTTAGTAGAAACAGGCCAAACCATAGTTCATCAAGCTGCCTTGTTTCAACAAACCGTAGTTAATATTAATCACTGATTCAGATGACATGCTAAACTGAAGTTAATCTAAAATGGAGGTGGAATTTTCTGAAATTCTTGTGGCTGCTCCGTAGGAAAGTGGAGGGGGAATAATGCAAGACTGATATTCTGTTTGTGTGTGTGTCTGTGTGTATGTATGTGTGTGTGTGTGTGTGTGTATTTGTCCAGTAGCATCTTAGAGACCAATTAAGTTTGTTCTTGATATGAGTTTCATGTGAATGCACACTTCTTCAGATACACAAGTGGTGTATCTGAACAAGTGTGCATGCACACGAAAGCTCATACCAAGAATAAACTTAGGGGTCTCTAAGGTGCTAATGGACAATTTTTAAATATATATATATATTTCTACTGCGTCAGACCAACACGGCTACCTACCTGAATCTGATATTCTGTGTGTTTTGCTCTCATAATGCAAATCTATGTTTAGTGTTACATAAGAAATGGGCCAGTCATATGCTTTTGCCAAGTTGTGCCATGCCTTTTACTCTCATGGGTCATGAATGTCCACCACACTTAATGGGTCATGAATATCCACCACACCATGACTTAGTTCTGTTTTAAATGGGACGTAATATGGATTAGAGGTTTCAGTTGCATCCCTGCTTTTGTAGATTTCAGATCTGGAAAGCTGCCAAAAATGTCTCTCAGACTAGTTCTCATTGACTACCTTCTTACCTTCTACCTTCTTACACATATGTTTAAATACAAGGCATGTTTCAAGGGGAATTCACTGCTTTTCCTTTGGACTAGGCAAATGGATGCACTGGAATACTCGCATTGATGAGTATGTATATCCCACCAACAGCACGCCAGAGTATGGCTCCATCTTGGTGCCAAATGTTGACAATGTGAGAACGGACTTCCTTATGCATACTATTGCCAAGCAAGGCAAGGTAATTCTCTGATGTTTCACACAGGGATTTCAGTAATGTCACCTGGTGGAGGGATGATCAAGAGGGCTGGGGATTTTTACTTTGTAAACACAACTGACATTGCTGTATGCAGTTTTATCGAACTCCTCCAATTGTTCAAAGTCCTTTACAACGGTTACTTCCTTGGGTAGGTTTATGAGTCAGGCTAGGCTGAAGAATAGTGACATGTTCACAGCCACAGCTCTATGGCTCAATAAGGATTTGAATGTGGGTCTTTTGCATCCATATCCAGCACTAGCTATTTCATTGTGCCTACAAAAGATCTAGACAGCATCTTAAAAAGCAGAGACATCACCTTGCCAACAAAGGTCCGTATAGTTAAAGCCATGGTTTTCCCAGTAGTGATGTATGGAAGTGAGAGCTGGACCATAAAGAAGGCTGATCGCCGAAGAATTGATGCTTTTGAACTATGGTGCTGGAGGAGACTCTTGAGAGTCCCATGGACTGCAAGAAGATCAAACCTATCCATTCTGAAGGAAATCAGCCCTGAGTGCTCACTGGAAGGACAGATCGTAAAGCTGAGGCTCTAAAACTTTGGCCACCTCACGAGAAGAGAAGACTCCTTGGAAAAGACCCTGATGTTGGGAAAGATGGAGGGCACAAGGAGAAGAGGACGACAGAGGACAAGATGGTTGGACAGTGTTCTCAAAGCTACCAGCATGAATTTGACCAAACTGCAGGAGGCAGTGGAAGACAGGAGTGCCTGGCGTGCTCTGGTCCATGGGGTCACGAAGAGTCGGACACGACTAAACGACTAAACAACAACAACAAAATATCTTGTTTTGTCCCCCTTCTGCTCGTGTCAGGTTAGCTCTCCTAGAGTTGATTAACCTGTGTGACCAAATATAGCAGATGTTTAGTTGTGCAAATGGTATAGTATGGGATTTATGAGTAGCACTAGAGGTAAGTATGGCAGTTTCAAAGCACGATTATTATTTATAGTGTGTGCACAACACCTTTCAGAGTTACACAGAAAACATAGATAGGTCCCTGCTTCAAAGAAGCTTGCAGATCTCAAATAAACAATGGGGAAATGACAGAGAGAGGAAGGGAAGAATGTGGGCAGATACCATTATGTATACATCCTCTCATTTTCTTACCTATTTTCTTTTTCACTCTTTCTTCCTCTTCTTTCTACCATGGCCACATTCTCCACCTCATTATTTTTTCGGGACTGTTCTTTCTCCTGCCCCTCCTTTCCATGCAATGGTATTCTCAGGCCCAGACTCTTGATTCCTCCTTGACGCCTATTTCTCTACCGTTTTGCACAGGCCATTTTACCTGCTCTTTTCTTCTCTAGGACCAGAGGTGCTCTATCAATAGGAGCCAGTGAACCTTCTTTCTCTGCTACCCCTTCTTGGCATTAGAGTAGCTCAGCTGATCAGTGCCAGAGGCTTCATCACAAAATCCCTTTGTGCATTACAATATAGATTTTGCTGGTACAGCTAACTCCATTTTGGTCAGGGATGGGTGCTGCCAAAATAAATTACTAATGTTGCAAGTGATGATGTATTTTTTTGGAATGTTTTCTTCTATATTACTTGAAAAGAATAATTTTGAGACTTGAGCCTCTGCCAATGCCCTCAGTTCAAGTATTCCCCAACTCATTTGGATTCTCTCCTCATCTCCAGGCAGTGCTACTAATTGGTGAACAAGGGACCGCTAAGACTGTCATCATCAAAGGCTACATGTCAAAATATAATCCTGAAAGCCACATGGCCAAGAGTCTGAACTTTTCATCGGCAACAACTCCTTTAATGTTTCAGGTACTCCTTAGAATTATCTTTCTCTAAACTGAAAGTGAAGTGAGCCTTTTGGTTCACTTCACTGACTGTATACCAGAATGAGATTATTCAAAAAAAAATTTTAATTAAATGTCAAAGGTCCATCTTTCCCATAGCCTGCTAATCTTGTTCTTGTGTCTTTGGTGGCCAAATGGCCCCTCTCTTGGGATGCCATCTCTTCCTTATGCATACTATTTAAAGATGTGTTAGTGCATCCAATTCCTAATTCCTAAATCTCTTCCAGGTCTCCTGGTTGTTTCCATATTCCAGGACAGTTCCAGCACTATTTCTGCTTTGCCGACTTTTCTATGGAATGCAGAGCAGCCAAATTTAAATCTCCTTAAGTTTTGCTTAACTTTTTTTTTGGGGGGGAAGAATAAATAGGATACAAAGGGACACGGGTCGCACTGTGGTGTAAACCACTGAGCCTTGGGCTTGCCCATTAGAAGGTAGGTGGTTCAAATCCCTGCATTGCTGTGTCCCAGCTCCTGCCAACCTAGCAGTTCGAAAGCATGTCAAAGTGCAAGTAGATAAATAGGTACCGCTCCGGAGGGAAGGTAAATGGCGTTTCTGTGTGCTGCTCTGATTTTACCAGAAGCAGCTTAATCATGCTGGCCACGTGACCCAGAAAAACTGTCTGCAGACAAACGTCGGCTCCCTCAGCTAGTATAGCGAGATGAGCGCTGCAACCCCAGACTCTTTCGCGACTGGACTTAACTGTCAGGGGAACTTTACCTTTACCTTTTTAAATAGGATACAAGCCATAGAAGGGTTGCAGGAACCATAACATTGAAACTGGGGAAGAAAAAAATCAAGTGTTTTTGCAGAGTTTGCTGTCCGAAGCATTCATTAACTGTAGACCTCTGGTTACGAACTCAATTCATTCCGGAGGTCCATTCTTAATCTGAAACCGTTCTTAACCTGAGGTACCACTTTAGCTAATGGGTCCTCCTGCTGCCGCCGTGACCCGAAGTGTTTGTAACCCAAGGTACCACTGTATTTGAGTTATACCAGTTGAGGAGATACACTAGCAGGATGACCAAAATGGAGCAGAGTCGTGGGTGAGATGGGGTTGGCATAGGAAGGAGCACACTTACATCATATCCAGTTCTCACCCAAACCATGGTCACTCTCCCACCCATGATGCATCATTGCACGGGTCCCGTTGGCTTTAGTGACAGTGGGAGAAGGTGGATTTTCCACTAGTATAGCAGCATCATTTCTCCCCCACCTCTCATGTAATTGGTGTATAGGTTTGCTTTTAATAGGAATATCTTTTGATAACTGAACTGGCTATGAGAGTTCTAATCATGATGTATATAGAAGAAACTTCTCATTTAGGATTTCGCATGGTATACGATCCTCAAATAAGGCACAGCTATTGAAAAACTGCAACTTGTTGTGTGTGCTATCTGCATTTGCCTTCACATTCCTTCATAGACTTTGTCCTAAACAAAAGCATGTAGAAGGCATGTCTGTCATTTTAAAGGCTTGAGAAGATGCTTAGATTTTAGCAAACATGCATGTTCTTCTTTCAGCGCACAATTGAAAGTTATGTGGACAAACGGATGGGCACGACTTATGGTCCTCCAGCAGGAAAGAAAATGACAGTCTTCATTGATGATGTGAATATGCCTGTAATCAATGAATGGGGAGACCAGGTCAGCTTAAATGAATAGGATATTTCTTTTACACAATTTAATGCATTGATCTGAATCAGTAGTCAATATGAAGATGATCATATTTTACCAAGATGTTTTATTAATAATGGAAAATGTTCCAATGTTGCTTCAAAGCAATTCCTCTTAAGTTGACAGAGAACATTGCCTGATTTTATTTGGAATGACAAAAATCCTAGGTTAGTTTTAGTTATCCTACAAAGACCTAAAGGGGAAGAAATACTAGTGTTCTGACACAATCAAATATGCTCATGCTACGATTTCATTCTTATGTAAATACACCATAGTACTGCATGTGACAATATAGGAATAAAAATATATGAGATGAATCAATTCAAATCTGAAAAACTTAAAAGTTCACTTACAGTGTAACCCTAATCATGTCCACTCAGAAATAAGTCCTATTGAATTCAAAGGGAACAGTGGGAACAGGACTGCAGCCTGTTTGTTTGTTTAATGCCAAGTCTTTGACTGATTGGTTGCCTGAATTTATATCCCACCCTTCTTCCCAAAGGAGCCCCTCTTAAGAGCAAAGCACAAACCCCAAATTTTATAAAACGCCTCCCATTTTCCCCACAGGTCACCAATGAGATAGTTAGGCAACTGATGGAGCACAATGGTTTTTATAACCTGGAGAAGCCTGGAGAGTTCACCAACATTGTGGACATCCAGTTCTTGGCTGCCATGATTCATCCGGGTGGCGGACGCAATGACATCCCTCAGAGACTGAAGAGACAATTCTCTGTTTTTAATTGTACTCTGCCTTCCAATTCATCCATCGACAAGATCTTTGGTAATGTGGAGAGCTTTTAAACTCTGTTGTTCGTACTGTATATGCTACTTAAGTTTTCTTTACACTTGATGAAGAGTTTAAGAGACTGCCAACCTTGAGAATTTGCTTCCCTTGTTTATAGGAGCAGGGAACCCTGGAGTATTGTTTCTTCCTTAGGCTTTGTATGTACTGTATTTTTCGCCCCATAGGGAGCACCGGCCCATAGGGCACACCTAGTTTGGGGGGGGGATAAAGATTTTTTTTATTCCCCCCCCGGCGCAGGGCTGGTGTGGGGGAAGCCCGAGCTTCCCTTGACCCCAGCCCCCAGAACAGGCTGCTATTCGCAAGCCTAGGGAGCCCGGCGGGAAGTCGCGCTGGTCTCCCCAGGCTTGTGGATATCTTCCCGAAGCCCAGGGCATGTGGCTCAGTGCGCCCCAGGCTTCGGGATGCAGGCAGCTCCCACCGCCAGCCTCCAAACCAGGTCAGGGAACAGTGGGAAGGCGCGCTCCGCCTCCCCGCTGTCCCCCTAGCTTGTGGGGCTGGCGGTGGGGATCAGGTTTGGAGGCTGCTATCCGCAAGCCTTGGGAGCCCGGCGGGAACTCCCGCGGAGCTCCCAAGGCTTGCGGATAGCTTCCTGAAGCCTGGAGGAGGAAAGCTTGCATTCGCCCCATAGGACGCACACACATTTCCCCTTCATTTTTGGAGGGGAAAAAGTGGGTCCTATAGGGCAAAAAATACGGTACCTGTAGCAGGTGTGGCCTCGAGTCTCCTGGAGGCATTTGCTTTGCAGGTTTTTTGTGTGCCATACATCCACTCTCTAGTTTTGCTGTGCTGTTGCCTGAATTGCATCAGTTGATGGTGGCATGGGGCTCTGAGATGCATGGTTTCTCTCTCTCTCCAAACTATCATGTTTGGGTTCTCCAGGTGTGATTGGAGTAGGACACTACTGTAGCCAGAGAGGCTTTGTGGAGGAAGTGAGAGCTACAGTCTCCAAGCTGGTGCCACTCACCCGCAAGCTGTGGCAAATGACTAAGAACAAGATGCTGCCGACCCCTGCCAAATTTCATTATGTGTTCAATCTCCGAGACCTTTCCAGGATTTGGCAAGGGATGCTGAATACCAGCTCAGAAGTAATCAATGAATCAAATGTAAGTAGCGCATGTGGTGCCTTCACATATTGCGGATTGGCATCATGATTTATTTGAGATGCTTCAGGTTTTTGCACTTTGGGGATAAAGGTAAAGGTAAAGGGACCCCTGACCATTAGGTCCAGTCATGACCGACTCTGGGGTTGCGGTGCTCATTTCGCTTTATTGGCCGAGGGAGCCGGTGTGCAGCTTCCGAGTCATGTGGCCAGCATGACTAAGCCTCTTCTGGCCAACCAGAGCAGGGCACAGAAACGCTGTTTACCTTCCCGCTGGAGCGGTACCTATTTATCTACTTGCACTTGGATATGCTTTCGACCTGCTAGGTTGGCAGGAGCAGGGACTGAGCAATGGGAGCTTACCCTGTCGCAGGGATTCGAACCGCCGACCTTCTGATTGGCAAGTCCTAGGCTTTGTGGTTTAACCCACAGCGCCACCCATGTCCCACTTTGGGGGTACTCTGATGGTAAACAAAGTACAGTAGGAACCAGAGAAGCAGCCCTGTTCAGTAAACTGAACACTGGTTTACATTTACAAATGATAAAATACAGTGGTACCTCAGGTTACATACACTTCAGGTTACATACGCTTCAGGTTACAGACTCCGCTAACCCAGAAATAGTACCTCAGGTTAAGAACTTTACCTCAGGATGAGAACAGGAATCGTGCACCGGCGGCAGTGGGAAGTCCCATTAGCTAAGGTGGTACCTCAGGTTAAGAACACTTTCAGGTTAAGAACGGACCTCCGGAATGAATTAAGTATGTAACCAGAGGTACCCTGCTGGAAGGTTTACTCTTGGAAGGTTGTTTTTTTCCCCTGCAGTACAACTGATTATGGTTTCCATGATTTTTGGGAGGCCAGGGCTGCAGCTGGAAGGAATGTTTATGGAGCTGGGTGGCCATGCTCTCCCCTCCCCAACCCATGTTCAGTAAGGGCAATGTTTCCTGCCCCCAAGTCTTTCCTACATCACCAGTTAAACTGCAGTCATGTACTTGGGAAGAAGAAGACAACCATCAAGCAGTATTGGGACCCAAAACATTAGATTAGATAAAGAAGCAGCTTAAAATAGGAGGTAAAGGCGACAAATAAGGTGTGTGTGTGTGTGTGTGTGTGTGTGTGTGTGTGTGTGTGTGTGTGTGAATTTCCTCCTTCTGATTCTATTCAAAGATGGCATCCTATCCCTGGCCTTTGACACTTCCTATGTGTGTTTTTTTGACACACCGTATTTCTCCAATTGAAAATTGTTTTGTCTGATTGTAATACACTATTGTATCTTCCCACGGCTGTAACCTACCCTGGGAGCTTATGATGAAGGGCGAGAAAGTCTGCTCAAATTCCTTTTTTCTTAAGCACAGGTGTCAAGAAGAGTTTTTCTGTGTAAGTCCATTCACCAAGGAACGGATCACTGTTGCGTTAAACCCTTGATGGCCAATTAGCAAATTAACATGGGTTGATCGTCAGGGGATGCCCTTAGGTGAACATTATGCACCTGCAAATCAGGTCTTACTCAGTTGTTACCACTTTGTGATGATTTTATTGTAATGATCATGTTTTAGTAGACCATATTTTTTTTTGTGTGTGTGTGTGTGAGAGAGAGAGAGAGAGAGAGAGAGGGAGATAGATTGTTTTTTTAATGAGAGATCTGGATGCTGGAAAAAAATAAAACCTAATCGGAAGCAAAAAGGAACATTCAGTTTTTCTTTTCTCCTTTTTTATCTCTGGACAGGTGCTCATAAAACTGTGGAAGCATGAATGTAAGCGTGTTATCGCTGACCGCTTCACAACTCCCGAGGATGTTACTTGGTTTGATCTGGCACTGGCAAAACTTGTTGAAGGGGAACTTGGCAGTGATAAAAAGACCCTGGTGGATCCTGGCACGGATGCATACTTTGTGGATTTCTTAAGAGATGCCCCTGAAGCTACAGGTAAAAATCGAGACTGAAAACCATCTGTCTGACATAAGGAAAATGAAGGGGTCATGGACAGGGGATGTCTACAAGATGTCAAGTTTGGAAAGATATGGTATCTTGACAGCAAACGGGGAAATAATAAAATCATAATATTTACAATGTATAACATTGCCTTGATAACTAGGCACTGTGTTGTGATTCTAAGGATGCTTTAGTTGTTTTCCCATTCTTGGCACTGCCAGCTCAGAGTGAGCACAAAAGTGAAGCACTGGGCTGCTGGCGTCAACTAATGTGTTGGTGCAAACAACACACTAGTCTGTCTTGTCACACTACAGAAAGTAGCTTTTGCTACTTAGGTGTAGGTAAAAAGCTAAGGTAAAGGTACCCCTGCCCGTACGGGCCAGTCTTGACAGACTCTGGGGTTGTGCGCCCATCTCACTTAAGAGGCCAGGGGCCAGCGCTGTCCGGAGACACTTCCGGGTCACGTGGCCAGCGTGACATCGCTGCTCTGGCCAGAGCCAGAGCCGCACACGGAAACGCCGTTTACCTTCCCACTGGTAAGCGGTCCCTATTTATCTACTTGCATCCGGAGGTGCTTTCGAACTGCTAGGTTGGCAGGCGCTGGGACCGAGCAGCGGGAGCGCACCCCGCCGCAGGGATTCGAACCGCCGACCTTTCGATCGGCAAGCCCTAGGCGCTGAGGCTTTAACCCACAGCGCCACCTGCGTCCCTAGGTGTAGGTACCAGAGTATAAAGAAGCATGCATAGGCTAGAACTCTATCGAATATAGTTGTTAACATGGATGGGGGAGAGATTTGGTTGTTTGAATTTTAATGACAATCTGCCTAATTCACGTTTTCCCAAATAATACGAGACACAGCCATTTGTCAAATGTATACCTCTGAATGTTGCAATGGAGATCGCCAGTTCAACACAGGAATGAGTCCATCATCATAAGCATCAGGCAAAATTACATACAAAATTGTGCACATTAGGAGAAAGGATGGCTTCAAAACCAATGTGGAAACAACAACAACAAATGTGGAAATAATAATTATTATTATTTCCACATTGGTTATGGTTGTTATATTTATGTGCCATTCATCTGACTGTGTTGTCCCAGCCACAATGCACGGCTTCCAACAAAATATTTAAAACACAATAAAACATCAGCAATTAAAAACTTCCCTGAATAGGGCTACCTTCAGATATCTTCTAAAAGTCAAATAGTTGCTTATCTATTTGACATCTGATAGGAGGGCGTTCCACAGGGTGGGTGCCACTACCGAGAAGGCCCTCTGCCTGGTTCCCTGTAACCTCACTTCTCGCAGTGAGGGAACTGCCAGAAGGCCCTTGGAGCTGGACTGTTTGGGCTGAACAGTGGGGATGGAGACGCTCCTTCAGGTATACTGGGCTAGGTCGTTTAGGGCTTTAAAGGTCAACTCCAACACTTTGAATGTGGCGAATTGAAGTCAAGATGGGGGGGGGGGAATGAGAAACTGAAAGAATCTGAAAATGACACATTTCATCCACCCCTCATTGTTCTTCACAAAAATGCTTTCTATGGAAAAAGGATGCGATTTTCGTTCTTTTTCCTCAAAAGAAACATATTTTATTTCAAACTAGGTGTGGAGAAGGACAAATCTGTAAAAGGTAAGCTGCAGGTGCCTGAGTCAGCTGAAATTTAGATATTTGTCTAGAATTTCTTTTTTTAAGGGCTTGAGTTCTGTATCCAGCTGTGCATGTTTAGTTTCATAGAAGTCGGTGCATCTTAAGCATGTCTAATATGTTCAGAGACAGTGGTCTTGAATTATCACTATCCTATTTGCTTTGAAACAACTGTAGCTTAAACAGGGAGTAACTTAAACACATAGCATGTTTGGGCTTACACAACCTTCATCTTGATGGCTGATAAGGGCAGAGCTGTATTTAAGGATTGCTATCCTGTTCAGCAGATGTAAATACTTCAGCTTTGTAATTGAGCTTTCTCCATATAGGGAAAGGTAACTGCTTCAAAAATGTGCCTCAATGAATAATAACATTTAAGAAGAAGAAGTAGAAAAACTACACAAACCACTATAAACTGTGAAGTATTCATAGGATGGCATTTTTATAGGACCTTTCCTATGGTGGAGGAATAAAACCAGAAATTCTGTAATCTGAATAATTTTACAGTACAGTGGAACCTTGTTTCTCAAACTTAATCCGTTCTGGGAGTCCGTTCGACTCCTGAATCCATTCGAAAACCAAGGTGCGGCTTCCGATTGGTTGCAGGAGCTTCCTGCACTCAAGTAGAAGCTGTGTCAGATGTTCAGCTTCCAAAAAATGTTCAAAAACACTTACTTCCTGGTTTTCAGCTTTTTGGGAGCCAAAACGTACGAGTACCAAGGTGTTTGAGAACCAAGGTATGACTACCAACATTTTTAGAAGCTGTTTTAAATAACGGCATGAAATCCTTGATTCAGCTTTTGAGATGAATTTATTGTGTACAATTAGCAGCAGGTAGAGCCCTGCGTTTGCATGTTTCAATAGCTACTAACTGTGGGATTTTACTTTCGTTGACTGTTAATGGGAAAATGCAGACCTGCTTTCATATACATGAGTTTATGCTAAAAGTAGTGAGCTTTGGCATGCAAACAATGCACAGCATGTAGAGAAATGTTTCTTGCAGAGCAGCACTCTTTGGAATTTGTACGTTATGCTTGGGGAGAGAGGCTTCCTTTTTCCTCCTTTTGTAGCATCCAGGTTGCTGTGCCTTGCTCCAAGTGCTCAGTAGCTCCTTACATGAAGCAGCCAACATTGTTGGCACAGAAAGAATTAGGAGCAGGTGAAGTGGGAAGGGAATTAGCCAATTCTTTCTTGAGGAAGTGAAGTGCAGGAACGTGGCTTGAATACCAGCAAAACAATAGCTCACTTTTAAATCTTCAAAAATGCTTCAGTCTCGTTTGTTTAAAATGTCTTTTGCAGGAATGGCAAAACTTCACACTTCACAAAAGCGATTTTTTATGTTTGTTTTAGATCAGACGTTGTTGCTCTCTCCTTAAAGACTCTACTGATTCTTCTCCACCTGCAGCAAGTCGCCCACAGCAATCTATTGCTGCCCTGGGCTCCTTTAATAATACAAATCTTATTCCTATCCCTCCCCTCTATGCTTCAGTAACCAAGGTAGCCTGTAGCTTATTCCTTCACTCGACCAACTTGCCTTTTATCTCCCAGCACCCATGTCTCAGAAATTCCAAAACTGTGTGCTGGGACGCACTATTATTCTGTAAAAGAACTGGGAGCACCTTCACACATATAGCCAGTCTGAAACAGGACAGAATAATCTGGAAAGGCAGTGTCTGAGCTAGCCAAAACAACACATGACCAGTTTTGGGGCATCAAGCCACAGAAACCATGTCTGTGACTTGCAATGGAAACCATGTCTTTATTACCAAATATTTGAGAAGACGTACTGTATCACATGTGGGACGCAGGTGGCGCTGTGGGTTAAAGCCTCAGCGCCTAGGGCTTGCCGATCGAAAGGTCGGCGGTTCGAATCCCTGCGGCGGGGTGCGCTCCCGCTGCTCGGTCCCAGCGCCTGCCAACCTAGCAGTTCGAAAACACCTCCGGGTGCAAGTAGATAAATAGGGACCGCTTACCAGCGGGAAGGTAAACGGCGTTTCCGTGTGCGGCTCTGGCTCTGGCCAGAGCAGCGATGTCACGCTGGCCACGTGACCCGGAAGTGTCTCCGGACAGCGCTGGCCCCTGGCCTCTTAAGTGAGATGGGCGCACAACCCCAGAGTCTGTCAAGACTGGCCCGTACGGGCAGGGGTACCTTTACCTTTTACCTTACTCTATCACATGCAAAAAGCGTCTCTGTAATTGTCTCCGCTGTCAGAAAACTACCCATCCAGTATCTTTTTAGCTTTTTGACTTGCTTGTATATAAAATGCAATTATCTCTTGAAATGAATGAATAAAAAACTTTCTGAAAGAGCACATTTTAAGCTTTATCCTGATACAAAACAAGCTGAATTTACATACAATTAAACATTTACTGTGACATTTTTCAAAAGAATTTTTTGTTTAAAAAGATAAAAACCAATGCTTAAGCGCTAATATTTTTCCTTGGGGGGATTTTAAATACCACATGTCTAAATTAAACTTTTACTGTACACTTTTTTGCATATTTTAGTGTATAAAGCTAATCCTAATTCGTGCCCCAAAGGGGGAAAAATACATCAATATGCATATTATTCTGTTGGATGGTTGCATAAATTAATAATAAATAATATCACAAGCATGATGCCCTGAGTTTATATCAATGTTTATAGAAGTAATTAGAATAACTAAACTATTTGAGCCAATTTTAGTGAGAAAAATGCATTTTACACAAATGTTTACCAGCAGCTATAAAAAGTTGAACTAAGCTATTCAAATATTGCAATTAATTAAAAATACAAAGTTTATTATTATTATTATTATTATTATTATTATTATTCCCGAAATGACATAAAGCACATGGTCCTTCTGAGTTGAATAAATTGTTGCAAGCACAGAAATAAGTGCACATGTTTCTGCGATACAGTAAAGCATAGCAGCCATGATTCAGCCAAATTGAAGTATTTTGCACCCCTATTGACTTCAATGAGAAAGTTAAGTATTTAACAGTGCAACTGTATACATGCCTTCTCAAAAGTAAGTCCCACTGAGTTCATTGTGGTTTACTCCCAGGTAAGTGGGTACAGAATCATTTAAAGATCCTGAATTGGACATTTTATCCCAAAACAAATCTAGTTAATTTGTTTTATCAGTCACTTTAAATGTTCATTGAAATAGCCTTTACAATCACTACTGCTATTATTTCTATTACTGTTACTTCCCCCCTCCCCACTATTCATAAACAGGTGGTTCTGTTTGGACCAGTAGTCTCTTCCTCAATTCCTCATGGTCAAGAGAAGACATTACAATTAGGACACCCAAAAGCAGAGCAGTACGTTTTTAAAAAATATTGCCCCTTGTCCTTGATATGAACTTGTCATTTATTTATTTTTTGATCACAGGAGAGGAGCCGGATGAAACAGAAGTTGACATGCCTAAAATCTATGAACCCATTGCCTCCTTTGAGCACCTGAAGGAACGTTTGAACATGTTCTTACAAATATACAATGAGAGTGTCCGTGGGACAGGAATGGACTTGGTGTTTTTTGAAGATGCGATGATTCATTTAGTAAAGGTACCAATGGCCATGGCGAGCCATTTCACTTCAGAAATTCTTAATCCTGAAAATGTTAAGTGAACTACGCTAGTCTCACATCTACAAACTCCGAAGTTGCTTCAAACAGAAAGAGTAAAAATGTTATAGACTCTTTTAGATTAAGCCCTTAAAGGGTAAAGGGACCCCTGACCATTAGGTCCAGTCGTGACCGACTCTGGGGTTGCGGCGCTCATCTCGCCTTATTGACCGAGGGAGCCGACGTACAGTTTCCAGGTCATGTGGCCAGCATGACTAAGCTACTTCTGGCGAACTAGAGCAGCACACGGAAACGCCGTTTACCTTCCCGCTGGAGTGGTACCTATTTATCTACTTGTACTTTGACGTGCTTTCGAACTGCTAGGTTGGCAGGAGCAGGGACCGAGCAATGGGAGCCTACCCCGTCGCGGGGATTCGAACCGCCAACCTTCTGATCGGCAAGCCCTAGGCTCTGTGGTTTAACCCACAGCACCACCCGCATCCCTTAGATTAAACCCTTAGAGTTCCATATTTAAATGGTGTAGGTCATCCTCCACAGCTTCCAGATTTTTTTGACTTTTTTACTACAGGTCCCATTCCCCCTAGCCAGTGTGGCCAGCGGTCAAGGTTGATGGAAGTTGCAGCCCAAAATATCTGGAGGACACCAGCTTGGGGGGAGTCTGAAGAGCCAGCAGTGAGAGGGTGGGTGGTAGAAACTTATTGGAGGCAGAGCTGCATGATATCTAAGCTAGTCTGCGGCCCTTAGGTATGGAAGACACTGTCCCATTGCCAGTGTTAATTTGAAATTCAGCTGCCAGTCCATTCATGAAATGGAAGGGGAGCCGTCTTGTCCTTTGCCTCGGGCAGCAAAATGTCTTGGACAGCTCTGGAGATTAGGTTTAAGGGTCAAGGCAAGGCCTCTGGGATCTGCAATTGCAGGAAAATAATAATAATAATAATAATAATAATAATAATAATAATAATTTATTATTTATATCCCGCCCATCTGGCTGGGTTTCCCCAGCCACTCTGGGCGGCTTCCAACAGAATATTAAAATACAATAATCTATTAAACATTAAACGCTTCCCTAAACAGGGCCACCTTCAGATGTCTTCTAAAACCATCACAGGAGCCTGATTAGTATCTCGTGGTTAGAACTATGTACCTCACCATCAATGTTGTGGTGTATTGCAGATCTCTCGAGTCATTCGCACTCCTCGTGGAAATGCTCTGCTTGTCGGAGTTGGCGGGTCTGGAAAGCAGAGTTTGACTAAGCTGGCATCATTCATAGCTGGCTACGATATGTTCCAGATCACATTAACAAGGTAGGCTGTCGAACAAAATCGTGGTTTGAGCATCATTTAGAATGAAAGAACATGCATTTGGCTCATACGGAACTTGTTCTCCCTGGCATAGGTCTTGATCAGATCTTCCTTTTTTAAAAAAAGAAAGAAAAAAAGTTTGATGGAAAGAAAGATGCCATGCCTGTTCAGGATATCAACTAAGGTTTTAACTTGTAAAAATCAAAACAAAGATACACAACAAATTACTATTAGGGAAGAAAACATTTTGTGTGCTGGTTCTCATGTCTAAAACATCTTTCTGGAAGAACAAGAACTCTGAGAAGAAAATAATAATAATAATAATAATAATAATAATAATAATAATAATAATAATTTATTTATACCCCACCCATCTGGCTGGGTTTTCCCAGCCACTCTGGGCGGCTTCCAACAAAACACTAAAATACAATAACCTATTAAACATTAAAAGCTTCCCTAAACAGGGCTGCCTTCAGATGTCTTCTAAAAGTTTGGTAGTTATTTTTCTCTTCGACATCTGGTGGGAGGGCATTCCACAGGGCGGGTGCCACTACCGAGAAGGCCCTCTGCCTGGTTCCCTGTAACTTGGCTTCTCGCAGCATGGGAACCGCCAGAAGGCCCTCGGAGCTGGACCTCAGTGTCCAGGCAGAACGATGGGGGTTGAGACGCTCCTTCAGGTATACTGGACCGAGGCCATTTAGGGCTTTAAAGGTCAGCACCAACACTTTGAATTGTGCTCGGAAACGTACTGGGCTCATGTGCTGAATGGCACTTACTTCTAAGTGAAGAGGCATAGGATTTTATTGGGTAGCTCAAAAAACAACAGCCAATAAAAGAAGAATAATCTGAAGGAAAAGGTCTTGGCAAAAAAAGCCATGTTTGCTGGGAGGCGCCTTTCCTTGCATGGATTTTTCCATTGGTGGGGCCAGGAAGCTTCGCTTACCAATGCCCTTGTTTTTTCTCTTTTCAAAGGTCTTATAACACATCCAACCTAATGGAAGATTTGAAGCATCTGTATAGGACTGCTGGACAGCAAGGAAAAGGCATCAGCTTCATCTTTACAGATAATGAGATAAAAGATGAGGCTTTCTTGGAGTACATGAACAATGTCCTGTCTTCTGGAGAGGTACGATGTTGTTGTTGTTTAGTCGTTTAGTCGTGTCCGACTCTTCGTGGCCCCACGGACCGGAGCATGCCAGGCACTCCTGTCTTCCACTGCCTCTGCAGTTTACTCAAACTCATTCTGGTAGCTTTGAGAACACTATCCAACCATCTCATCCTCTGTCATCCCCTTCTCCTTGTGCCCTCCATCTTTCCCAACATCAGGGTCTTTTCCAGGGAGTCTTCTCTTCTCATAAGGTGGCCAAAGTACTGGAGTCTCAGCTTCAGGATCTGTCCTTCTAGTGAGCACTCAGGGCTGATTTCCTTCAGAATGGAGAGGTTTGATCTTCTTGCAGTCCATGGGACTCTCAAGAGTCTCCTCCAGCACCATAATTCAAAAGCATCAATTCTTCGGCGATCAGCCTTCTTTATGGTCCAGCTCTCACTTCCATACATCACTACTGGGAAAACCATGGCTTTAACTATACGGACCTTTGTTGGCAAGGTGATGTCTCTGCTTTTTAAGATGCTGTCTAGGTTTGTCATTGCTTTCCTCCCAAGAAGCAGGCTTCTTTCGTGACTGCTGTCACCATCTGCAGTGATCATGGAGCCCAAGAAAGTAAAATCTCTCACTGCCTCCATTTCTTCCCCTTCTATTTGCCAGGAGGTGATGGGACCAGTGGCCATGATCTTCGTTTTTTTGATGTTGAGCTTCAGACCATATTTTGCACTCTCCTCTTTCACCCTCATTAAAAGGTTCTTTAATTCCTCCTCACTATGTAAGCAAATGTTAATGTTTTACTATGTAAAAGACCATATTTTGCGCTCTCCTCTTTCATCCTCATTAAAAGTTTATTTAATTCCTCCTCACTTTCTGCCATCAATGTTGTGTCATCTGCATATCTGAGATTGTTGATATTTCTTCCGGCAATCTTAATTCCAGCTAGGGAGTACAATATTCTTCCCCAACACCACACACCCCTGCTCCTTTTTCGTTCGTTGCTCCTTCCTTCTGCCCTTGGTGACCAAACAGCCAAGAGAGGGACTTGCAGAGGGAATGCTTCCGAATGATAGTGGGATTAGATGCTTTGCTTAAAGTTAGGGGAAGATGCTTTGATGGCAGATTTACCCATTAAGAAGCATTCGTAAGTACGCATACGAGGAAATCATCTCTGCTGAGCACAATGGAACCTACTTCTGAGTAAAAGTGCAAAGCTGTAAAGCTTTAGGCAGTTAATTAGGGGGATGCAGTTTTAATCAGTGGGAGCAAATCCTAACTGGTGGGAATTCTTATTAGAGACACACACATTTGTTTGTTGATGATATTTTGGTTCCTAGAATCCTAGAACTGTAGAGTTGGAAATGGACTCTGAGAATCATCTAGTCCAAGCCTATGAAATGCAGGAATGTGCAGCTGTCACGCATAGGGACCTGCAACCTTGACATTATCAGCACCATGATCTCACCAGCTGATCTGTTAGTGTGTCGAAATAACAGCAAGTGGAAAATAAAATTAAAGGTGGCATTCTAACCATTAGTACTCTGTCTCCAGTATCTCAAAAAAGACACCTCTGTTGATTTTCTTTGGGCAATATATGAATTAATTACTGATCAGTCGAAAAATCAGATGATTAATCTGGTATACAAAAGATGAACAGGTTAAATCTGTAATGATACACTAGGCAAGGGATTTGGGGCATAATATTCAGCTTTCAGATTGGGAAAGGTTATGGAAAACAGACTTGAAATTTTTGGCATGTTGGACGCTGAATGAAAACTATAGGAAAATGATGTACCAGTGGTATTTGACTCCTAGTGAGTTAGCAAAAATGTATAAAACAAGTACAAATATCTGCTGGAAAGTAAAGAAAAAGAAGGTACCTTTTATCATATGTGGTGGTCGTGAGCTGTTAGTGTGTTGAAATAAGAGCAAGTGAAAAATAAAATTAAAGGTGGTGTTCCAGCTATTAGTACTCTGTCTCCAGTATCTCAAAATGACACCTCTGTTGATTTTTTTTGGGCAATATATGAATTAATTACTGATCGGTTAAAAATCAGATGCATAATCAACTGAAAGTTCCACAATTTTCTAGTAGTTGGCTGTAATTGAAATACATCAGTATTAAAAAAAATATATTTTCACCCTAAGGTTTCCAACTTGTTTGCCCGTGATGAAATAGATGAAATCACTGGTGATCTCATACCTGTTATGAAGAAGGAGCACCCACGCCGGCCTCCGACCAATGAGAACTTGTATGATTATTTCATGACTCGCGTGCGTCAGAACCTGCACATAGTTCTTTGCTTTTCACCAGTGGGTGAAAAATTCCGGAACCGAGCTCTGAAGTTCCCTGCGCTGATTTCTGGTTGCACTATAGATTGGTTCAGCCGCTGGCCGAAAGATGCTCTGGTTGCAGGTGAGTCTTAATGATCTATGTTGTAGCCGATTTGCTGTAGATCAGATGCAATGGATCAGAGGATGAGCAAACTCCCAATGTTGGAGTCCAACTCCCGTAAGCCCCAGAAAGCATGGCTAATGGTCAGGGATGATGGGAGCTATAGTCCAAAATGTCCAGAGGGCTGCAGGTTCGCCATCTCTGCAATAGGTAAAGGGACTCCTGACCATTAGGTCCTGTCGTGACTGATTCTGGGGTTGCGGCGCTCATCTCGCTTTATTGGCCGAGGGAGCCGACATACAGCTTCCGAGTCATGTGGCCAGCATGACTAAGCCGCTTCTGGCAAACCAGAGCAGCGCACGGAAACGCTGTTTACCTTCCCGCCGGAGCGCTTCCTCTTTATCTACTTGCACTTTGACGTGCTTTCGAACTGCTAGGTTGGCAGGAGCAGGGACCAAACAATGGGAGCTCACCCCGTTGCAGGGATTCGAACTGCCGACCTTCTGATTGGCAAGTCCTAGGCTTTGTGGTTTAACCCACAGCACCACCCGCGTCCCATCTCTGCAATAGATGATAGATAATGGCTTCAGCAGTAGAAGGATTGTGCCTGTAGCAAATTGAACTCACTTTGGATCTGGTTTTCCTCCTGGAAATGAGGTTGGAACCTCCTTGGTGGCATAATTTTTGAAAAATCGTGCCAGAATTTGATAGGGTACCAAGGAACTTCTCTCATTGCATATAAAAAGTTGATTATGTCAGCATTTGTCCTCAAATCCATCTGAACAATATATTTAAAAGTTGATATTTTTACATAGCTCACTAGGTTCTGGAAATGTTTGGGATGATTCAATGTGTCCTTAAAACACCTTTTCTAAGAATCCTCTAAACAATCCTGCATAAACTCCTGCCTTTAATATTTTCTTTACGTATCCCAGTAGGTTTCCGGGCACAATTCAAAGTGTTGGTGCTGACCTTTAAAGCCCTAAATCAGGGGTAGGCAACCTAAGGCCCGTGGGCCGGATGCGGCCCAATCGCCTTCTGAATCCAGCCCGCAGATGGTCCGGGAATCAGTGTGTTTTTACATTAGAATGTGTCCTTTTATTTAAAATGGGTTATTTGTGGGGCATAGGAATTTGTTCAATTTTTTCTTCAAAATATAGTCCAGCCCACCACATGGTCTGGTGAACGGTGGACCAGCCCACGGTGTAAAACAGTTGCTGACCCCTGCCCTAAATGGCCTCAGCCCAGTATACCTGAAGGAGCATCTCCACCCCCATCGTTCAGCTCGGACACTGAGGTCCAGCTCCGAGGGCCTTCTGGCGGTTCCCTCACTGTGAGAAGCAAGGTTACAGGGAACCAGGCAGAGGGCCTTCTCAGTAGTGGCGCCTGCCCTATGGAGCACCCTCCCATGTCAAGGAAATAAACAACTATCTGACTTTTAGAAGACATCTGAAGGCAGCCCTGTTTAGGGAAGCTTTTAATATTTGATGAATTATTGTATTTTAATATTTTGCTGGAAGCTGCCCAGAGTGGCTGGGGAAACCCAGCCAGATGGGCAGGGTATGTATGTATGTATGTATGTATAAACAAATAAATAAATAAATAAATAATATTATTTATTAAAATGTGAGAGGGCAGTCTGCATGTTAGTGAATGAGAGAGCATCTATAAAACCTATTGCACATTTTAGTTTCTTTCTTAAAACAAGTGCCTTGATGTGAGAAATGCAAATGCCAGAAATAATGAAGCCCACTTACCTGTTCTCTCAGCACAGGGATTCCTAATCCCATCAAGACAAGAATACCAGCATAACTACCCAATAATTACAAAAAGAGGATTACCCAGCAGTGAAAAGAGATAAGCGCTAAGATGATTTCACTTCTGGGAGGATAACCAGAGAGTCCTGTGACATGCAAATTTTAAAAAGCCAGAAAAAGAACTTATAAAATTGAAAATCAGTAACAAGCAAGCATTGCCCAAACAAGTGCAGCAATTAAAAATTGTGATTTCTATGGGCACACTGTTCAATTATTTGGAGTGGCATGGTTGTCATTGGGTTAAAATTATTGATGTTGCAAAATTGCACGTATATCGTATCCGTGAATTACTGCTGGTGGGAAATTAGAAATGCATTGTAGTGCCTGAGCAAAAGTAGGCCTTGTGAGGAAACAGAGGCTTGCATGTTGGGCCCAGCTCTCATGAGGCCAGGAATGAAGTTGACAAGGAAGGAGAGGAGAGATCCAAGAGAGTAGGGAATGTATGGGATCAATCTAGGATAACTTTCAGGATTGTCCAGGTTGGAGGAAGAAGAGGAGTTGGCTTGGTTATCCATGTTTTCTTCACAGTTCATTTCTGGAGTGAGCTCAATGGTGGCTGAAGTGAAATTAAGGGGGAAGCCCCTGAGGCAATTTCTCTGTAGCATTAAACCTATAAATCAGGGGTAAGAGAGTGTAGTGGTTAAGAGCAGTGGACTCATAATCTGGTGAACCGGGTTCGCTTCCCCGCTCCTCCACATGCAGCTGCTGGGTGACCTTGGGCCAGTCACACTTCTCTGAAGTCTCTCAGCCCCACTCACCTCACAGAGTGTTTGTTGTGGGGAAGGAAGGGAAAGGAGATTGTTAGCTGCTTTGAGACTCCTTAGGGTAGTGATAAAGCATGATATCAAATCCAAACTCCTCCTCCTTCTCCTCCTCCTCTTCTTCTTCTTCTTCATCATCATCTACACTTGGCCCTTTGAACTTTCTCCAAGCCACTCCCCACTGTTTCCTCACTCTGAGTGTTTTTTGGGTGCCTGGAATGTTTTCTTGAACTCCGATATTGCTTCTTGCTTATCAAGATGTGGGATTCACAGGGGAATGAGAGTGCCTTTACAAGCTGGCCTGTGGTCCAAAGGTAACGTTAACCTTTGTTGCTCCACCCACTTTTGCCTTTGGTCCCGCCCCTTGCGAGCATCTGACCCTAAATGTCTGCCCAGAAGTGAATGTGGCTCAAAAACGTTCCACATCTCTGAGGTTTCTTCTGTACATAAACGAAGGAAACTCTTTTCCTTTCCCCTTCCAGTGTCTGAACATTTCTTGTCCTCCTACGAAGTTGACTGCACCGACGAGATCAAAAGTGAGATGGTGCAGTGCATGGGCTCCTTCCAGGATGGAGTTGCCGAGAAGTGTGTTGACTACTTTCAGAGATACCGTCGGTCTACACACGTGACCCCCAAATCTTATCTGTCCTTTATTCAGGGGTATAAAGCGATATACAAGGAGAAACATGCTGAAGTGCAAACGTTGGCCAACAGGTGAAGAGTTTGCTTCAATATTTCCCCCTTCATTTACTCTTCTCTAAATATTTTTACACGTTAGCCAGTATTCTCAGTATGACTTCTCGTTGGACTACTCTGAATTCTCACATTCCGGGCCAAACCAGAGAGTCAGGTGAAATGTACCTAAGAGTGTACATGGTTTGACTGACTGTGCATCACCCTGGGTGCCTTCTAGATGAAATATTGTAAATGTCAATAATAGTTACGTTCGGCCACAGTTGCTATATGTTGCAGTGTTAATGTGTGTTAGCGGTGATGGTGGTGAACTGGTGACTGATGCTGTACATTGTCAAAGAAAGGTGGTTTGTGCCTCTGGCCCGCCACCCCCTGGTGAGCTGCTAACAGATGCATTAGTTGAAAAAATATATATCATAAATACTTTGTTTTCAGGATCAAAACTGTGAAATTTGACTTCTGATCAGTTCACCTAAGCCAGGTTTGAAAGATACTTGCGCCTTTTGGGGACTTTGATCCTGCTGGAATTTTTGTGTTTGTTTTTATTTGATGTACGTTAAAATACAGGATGAATACTGGACTGGAGAAGCTGAAAGAGGCCTCTGAATCGGTAGCTGCTCTGAGCAAAGAGCTGGAAGCCAAAGAGAAAGAGCTGCAGGTTGCCAATGAAAAAGCCGATATGGTAAGGCCAGCTTTGATTTTCATGCTTTAGCGGAAAGAAAGGCCCCTATGAAGAGGAGTCATGGGGATTTTGTTGCCCAGGAAATATTTCTATTGTAATAGCAAAGATCTCTTACATTTGCTTTCTTTCTGTTGGCGTTTGGTTTCCTCAATAGGTGTTAAAAGAAGTCACTGTAAAAGCGCAGGCTGCTGAAAAGGTGAAGGCGGAAGTACAGAAAGTGAAAGACAAAGCCCAGGTTATTGTTGACCACATTTCGGCAGACAAGGGTATCGCTGAGGAAAAACTAGAGGCCGCCAAGCCTGCCTTAGAAGAGGCTGAGGCTGCTTTGCAGGTTTGTGCAGAACAAGTGGAAAGTGTTAGCTATTTGTGATAAAATGGACGCCTTACACAAGGCTTGAAGATAAATCTTCACTTGTCAGGAGAAGATCTGTCGGTGAGGATTCAATGATAGATGGTTCAGATGTCAAACTGCACCTCCTAATTCTGTGCTGTTTTCAATACCCCAGACTATCAAGCCTGCAGACATTGCCACTGTCCGCACTTTGGGTCGACCACCTCATCTTATCATGCGCATCATGGATTGTGTGTTGCTGCTGTTCCAGAGGAGGGTAAACACTGTCAAAATTGACCAGGAGAAAAACTGCACCTTTCCCTCCTGGCAGGAGTCCTTGAAGCTGATGACAGCAGGGAACTTCTTACAGAACCTGCAGGTGTGTCAAAAGCCTTGATGCGATCAGAACCCGAGACAGTGCGTGTGGGCCTGATGAATCGGAACAAAATATATTCAGCGAATTTTTGAAGCCCAAACACTGTATATCTTCTTTTTCTTCTTTGGTGATCACTCGTAGCCGAATAAGATTGTCTTCCATAAACACAGTTTTAACAATGAGTCCGTAAGTGACTGTGGAGGCCAATTCTGGATCCACACGTCCTTCCACAGTGGGGACATTGGTTTCCGGGTGGGAGTTGATCACGGTGAGGGTTTGCCAAGCGTGCCTACCTCTTAGCACGTTTCTCCCTTGCGTCCTGAGTTTGAGTGTCTTCAAAGCCCATGACACCTTTGGTAAAGGCTGTTCTCCAATTGGAGCGCTCACAGGCCAGTGTTTCCCAGTTGTCAGTGTTTATACTACATTTGATTTGCCTTGAGACAACTGGAAGACAAATCTAGCCTCCCAAAGAATTTCCCATCTGTCCCTCAGCAGAATACCTTCTCCCAAACCTATTTAAAGCATTTTTACCTGCTTCTCAGGACTAAAAAAGAGCCACACATCTGTAAATCACCTGATGTTGGGTAACAACTTCAAAGGAGCATGCGGTCAGCTGATTGGTGCTTACATTGAGCCTGGCTATGTCCATTGGTAGATGCTGTTCGAAAACAAACTGAACCGACAAATGAGCACCTACAAATGGACAATTTCAAAGGGGCTCACTGTCACCGCCAATCAGCTGATTTGTGCTGTCAGCTAGCTCTGCTTGCCAAGGAACTATCAGAAGCACACTTTCAGCTCTTGATTGATTCCAACCATAGAGATCCCTCAGCACTGAGGTGTATGTGTGTTAGTGATGTGGAATTCGATGCATACATGTGCCCACTTTAGTATGCCACTATCTCATGTGAAAGGACTGTTGCATTCCCAGTAAACATGCGGAGGATTTTGCCCCCAATTAATTCCTCCAGAAGTACTGTTAAAAACTAGGGGCCTGATTAAGATTCATGAAAACAAACAATCCCCAGTTCCAGGACTGGCCACGGTTTATTAAATTGGAATTCCCCTGAAGACCGTATATGTGGAAAATTAAATAGCCCAGGTTTTACTAACGCAGACAGCAATGTTACCGAAATAGTAGCTTGCGTTGACATAAAACAAGGTGTAAAATTCAGATTACAAAGGTGTAAAATTCAAGAACATAAGATGCAATGCAGAACAGGAGTGATTGTATTGCAAGTGCAATAAAAGGAAACAGCCTTAGGATGATTCAGGAGGCCAATTAGACACTTGGCCGAAATGGAAAACTGTGTTTACAAGAACAGCATGGACTTGCTAGGGAAGGAAGGAGATACGAAGGCATCACCAAGGGTAATTCAATGGAGGTTTGGCAGAAGAAAAGCAGGACCTAGGACTGATTTAGAAGTAGCAACACTCTTGTGTGTAGGTATTTATAGGATTATTCAAATCACCATCTACATCACACTAAAAGAAGTGATGAACTTAGTGATTGCTAAATCAGGATTTCTCCTCCCAGCAATTACAAAAGCATGACCTTAAGGAGGATATGTTATTGACAGAACGTAAGATCTAAATAAAGTACACAGAGGGAGGGCCTATTTAGCAAAACAGTTTCACAAGATGGTGATATCACTGGAGAGACCTGTCAGGAGTAAGCATGGACCAATGGTGCCAAATAGTATGGGAAACAGCCCTGCTAGAAAAATTAACCAATAAACTGAAATTGACACGGGGACAAACAGAAGAAGACGCCTTTACCCTGGTATGGTTCCTCTTTATCACATACACAGCCCAACAAGACAATGAAAAGAATCCACTAACAGCATACAAATCAATATGGCTAACCTGATCCAAAACACCCACCCACCCCACTCACACACGAAAACAAAGATCACCACAGCCAATCACAAACAAGCAACCACACCCTAGGCCAACCCCAACCTCTCTCACCACCAAAGGAACACAAGTGAACATCAGAGAACCTGCACAAGCAACACTGACACCAAACCCTACATACATTAAGCAAAATAGTAACATTTGCCTTTCTTAGTGTGAGCGCGCATAGAGATTAATTTAGGATGGTGAAAGTACGTTTCATTTTGGGCGAGTCAGTGGAGCTAAACTATCTTTTCCGTGATATCTCTAGCAATTTCCAAAAGATACAATAAACGAAGAAGTAGTGGAGCTCTTGAGCCCTTACTTTGAAATGTCAGACTACAATATTGAGACAGCTAGGCGGGTTTGTGGAAACGTGGCTGGCATTTGCTCGTGGACCAAAGCGATGGCTGCTTTCTTTGCGATCAACAAGGAAGTTCTGCCTTTAAAGGTAAGCGCAAATTAATAAGACAAAGCTGAAACTGGAGTGAAACCAAATCACCTGATGCATATAGTCTAGGGACATGCAGTGCAAGAAGCTGATTATTTGTCTTGATCTTCTGAGAGTCCTTTCTTTCTTTCTTTCTTTCTTTCTTTCTTTCTTTCTTTCTTTCTTTCTTTCTTTCTTTCCCTCCCTCCCTCCCTCCCTCCCTCCCTCCCTCCCTTCCTTCCTTCCTTCCTTTTAGGCTAGATGTACATGAGTCCTGACGGGGTGAGCTCCTGTTGCTCTGTCCCAGCTCCTGCCAACCTAGCAGTTCAAAAGCACGTCAAAGTACAAGTAGATAAATAGGTACTGCTCCGGCAGGAAGGTAAATGGCGTTTCCGTGCACTGCTCTGCTTCGCCAGAAGCGGCTTAGTCATGCTGGCCACATGACCCGGAAGCTGTACGCCGGCTCCCTCGGCCAATAAAGCGAGATGAGCGCCGCAACCCCAGAATCGGCCACGACTGGACCTAATGGTCAGGGGTCCCTTTACCTTTACTTACATGAGTCCTAGGGTTGCAGAAAGAACTGTGCCACTCCCTGCCCCCCAATTTGTACACCTCTTAATCACGGTCGTCTCTAAATGGGGTACAGGAGAACTGATCCAAGGAGGTTAAAAGCAAGTTTAAAGCATAAAATCAGAATTCACTTAAGACGCCTGCTGGAATAATAAAAAGTCATCAGTAAGCACCGGACGTTCAAGGGGCGGGGGGCGAGGAGGGGCTGTCTGACCTCAACTGGAAGGGAGTTCAGCAGAATTGGGCCACAGTAATGAGCACACACAGCTCCTTGTGGATATGAGCTGTGCATCTGCGCCATGGGACCACCAAACAGTGACTCTCCTCAGGACCTCAGTGATTGATTAGAGATATAAAGGATTGGGCAGTTCCTGACGTATCCAGGACCAAATTATTATGCTGCTACAAATTACTAATGCTACGCTGAACATGGGCTGGTAATGGAAGTTTCTGAGCACCAGAGTTGTGTGCTGGTGAGGGTCTATTTCTCTCAACAGCCTAGCCAAAGCATTTTCTACCAATTGGAGCCTCTGGATGAGGCTCAAGGGTATTCTTAGACTTTGGGAAGGATTGCAAATTTTTAAATGTTCCACTACACACATATTTTTTAAAGCAAACCCTCTTTGCAAAAACTAGAAACTAGCACAGCAGAGAGAATGTTCGGATCAGGCATCCCCAAACTCAGCCCTCCAGCTGTTTTGGGACTACAGTTCCCATCATCCCTGACCACTGGTACTGTTAGCTAGGGATGATGGGAGTTGTAGTCCCAAAACAGCTGGAGGGCCGAGTTTGAGGAAGCCTGGTTTGGATGGAGCCTTCCTGATGTGCTGCATTTCGATCCGTAAGGAGTTGCTTGTTGCACTTATTCCACAGGGAAGAATGAAAAATCTGTCACCTGCAGTCCGTTATATGTGTAGGTGTGCTTACAGTCTCTTTTCAAAACATTGTGGCCTTTCAGGATCATTAATACTGTAATACTGCATCAAATTTATTACCACTCCATTAAACATTCATTTGTCAATGGCTACACTTACCACACACAGTCAGTTTTATGCTTTTTTAAAAAAGAGCTTTGCCTTTTTTCATATCTATATCTGTATCTATATATCTATATCTATATCTATATTATATCTATATCTATATCTATATCTATATCATCTATATCTATATCTATCTTTTTGGTAAGGGATTCAATCCTGCTTAGCAATTTATGACAGTTGTTCTCTGTGGACGGGTGTATTCTAGGCTAACCTGGCAGTACAAGAGAACCGTCTGGCCACCGCCATGTTGGATCTCCAAAAAGCTCAAGCCGAGTTGGACGCCAAACAAACTGAGCTAGATATTGTGCAGGCTGAGTATGAGAAGGCGATGAGAGAGAAACAGGTATGTCACTCTGCCCGGGAGGCGTTTCACAGAGACAAGCATTTATTTTTATTATATATTTCAAGTTTATACATTTCACTAATTTTATACATTTCACTAATTTTACAATCATTTTGACATTTCAGAACTTGACTTCCTTACCCCTCTTTCTGTGGTTCCAGGCATACCATCTTGTTTTTATAGATTTTATAAAATCTATAAGGCACTCCTGAGAGCATATTTGACTGAAGAGTGCAATAAAAATGCTTTAAATAAATAAATAAATAAATAAATAATCTGGGCACCCAGGCAAGTGCCCATCCTTGTGTGCAGTCCAGATTCAAAGTACTGTGGCTAGAATCTCTGTTCTTTTGCTAGAATTCCAATGGCAATGAAATTCTGCATCCCAAGTATCTGCAGGAAGTAAATCCCGATGCAGAGAGAGCCAGTGTGGTGTAATGGTTAGAGTGTTGGACTATGACCTGGGGAGAGCAGGGTTCAAATCCCCACTCAACTGTGAAGCTCGCTGGGCCAGTCACCATCTCTTAGCCTAACCTACTTCACAGGGTGAAGTACTTCATGGGGAGGAGGAAAACCCTGTACCCCACTGTCAGGGAACTGCCATCGGAGCCAGAGGGAGAGGGAGGGCTCCAGAGGGATTCCAGAGAGCATCCCGGGAGGGAGAGAAGCAGCCCATCTTCTGGGGAAGGAAATCAGCGTAGCACCAGTGAAGAAGGGGGGCAGATGGGGGAATTGGCAAGGTGGCTCCATGTCTCCTCACCGGAGACCAGCGGGGAGAGTAAGGGTCCTCCGCTGCCCACACCCTCCCTGCGCAGAAGGCTTCCGCGCAGGGAGAGTAGGCGGAGACTAGGCATCAAAGAGCTTCTTTGCTGGAAGAAGTTCAAGAAATGCCCACTGACGGAGTCTGCCAGCGACTGAGACAGCCACGGGTGAGTGGCTGTCCGGACAGAAAGGGTTCACTCAGGCAACCCAGCCAGTTTACGCACGAGCAACCCCTAGAACCATTACACCCACCTTGAGATCCATGGAAGATCAAGGTGATATGTAAATGTAATGTATAAATAGGTGCGAACTATAGGCTGCTTATATCAGTGGGAAGTGCATCATCTACAAAACACCATGCGCCATAAAACTATTGCAGATGGCATTTGGGTCAAGCTGTTTCCTCTACTTAGGTATGCTAATGTATTTGCTTTGGGCAGACGTTGCTTGAGGACGCAGAACGCTGCAGGCACAAAATGCAGACGGCCTCTAGTCTTATTAGCGGGCTAGCCGGAGAGAAGGAGAGATGGACTGATCAAAGTAAAGAATTTGCTGCGCAAACGAAGAGGCTTGTGGGTAAGGCAAATGCAGTGACATTTCTTTTCTCTGGTTTTAAAATATTTTTGCCTTTAACAAATATCATCACAAATAAATCATAATCATATACACCAGGGATGTCCAACCGGTCGACCGCGATCGACAGGTAGATGACCCTGGATGCTGGCAGTTGATCGTGGTCGATCGTGGGATCCCTTTTGATCGCTGGATGTAAAAAAAGAAGAATGAAAGTCTTGCCCCCCCCCCCCGTGGTTTAACCCACAATGCCACCTGCGTCCCACAATAGATAGACACATAGGATTCTCTGAATCCCCGGGCTTCCCTCCACCATTCCATGGCTTCCATTGTTATTCTTTTCCAACTGCATCTTATAACGTTCTCCAAATTTCCTTAATACTTAATTCTCACCATAATTCTAGCTGCATTGCAAGTGTTTTTTTAAGGATCCTGCCAATGTTTTTAATTGTTTACAGTGTTCTTTGAAGCAACTTACAAATTTTCCCCATTCTTTGTTAAATTTGTTCTCTTCTTGATCTTTGATCTTCCCAGCCCTTTTTGCCATTTCGGCGTAGTCCATTATCTTTAGCAGCCAATCTTCTCTTGTAGGTACTTTATCTTTCTTCCATCTTTGGGCAAGGAGCATCCGCGCAACAGTCGCAGAGTACATAAACAGTCTCTTTTCCTCCTTTGGTATTTCTGGACCTAGAATTCCTAATAAAAACGGGCTTCTGGTTTTTGGACAAAAGTAGTTTTAAACATTCCCCCCAACCCAACTCATTATAAATCATTTCCCAGAATGCTTTTGTCATCTTGCACGTCCACCACATGTGGTGAATGCACTGCCATTTCAACCCTGTGTAAAATTGTCAGTCGCAATGGCTATGTTTCATCAGCTGCAGACTGCAGGAACTTGTGTTATTGTCTAGCTGGGGACATTTTCAATGCCTTGGTTAAAAGCAATTGAGAGCTTTGTGATAACCTTGAATAGACGAGAGCTCTGGTAGCCTAAAGCTGCCTTTATCCAACTTATGTTTAAGTTTGCTTGAGCGTATGAAAGATCATATCACAATACATTTCGTAGCCCTCTTAAGTGTCACAGGACTCAGTAATACAAACAACAAACAGGCTAATGCAGCCAGTCTTCTGAATGCACTGTTTTATTTTAATTTTTGAAGGCATACTTCTTTTGGATAAGCTGTGACTGGCAGTGATGGGAGAGCAACAGTTCATCAGTGTTGACCCACTCCAATAGGCGTCAGTTAGGGATGGAAAGACCTGCCAATTTTGGTTCTTCATTTCTCACTTTTCCAATATTAAATTCAGTTCTTCCAAATATTAAATTCAGTTCTTCAGAATTTCGCAGCAATTTGCTGGGGGAGGGGAGGGCTCGTGAAAATTCATCAGCATTTTGGTGTGAATTTCTCCTAATAAGCACAATTTTGTGGCTTGTTTGGATGAATGTTCCCATTATAGTCGTACCTCGGGTTAAGTACTTAATTTGTTCCAGAGGTCTGTTCTTAACCTGAAACTGTTCTTAACCTGAAGCACCACTTTAGCTAATGGGGCCTCCTGCTGCTGCCGTGCCACCAGAGCACGATTTCTGTTCTCATCCTGAAGCAAAGTTCTCATCCTGAAGCAAAGTTCTTAACCCGAAGTACTATTTCTGGGTTAGCAGAGTCTGTAACCTGAAGCGTATGTAACCTGAAGCATATATAACCCAAGGTACTACTGTACTGGACTCTACTTCCTTGAAGGTTTTTAAGTAGAGGCTGGATGACCATCTGTCATGCAGGGGATTGGACTAGATGACCCTTAGATTCTTTCCAACTCTACAATGATTCTGTGATTTTTGCAAGCAGATTTTCCTAATATAATGCATTTTTATATGTTATTTTCACCTATGTATTTAATTTTTATACACACTTTCCCCCTTCATATGTATTTTTGTCACCATTGTTTGGCTGGGAAATTGCATTGCAAAATTCAGATATGTGTGAATTTTGAAAGATGCCTGTATTTCAGTTCTTCTGTTGCTTCAGAAAGTGCAAATTTGAGAGACTGCCACACACACACACACACCAACCTCCCACACTCATATTTCAGAGGGTCCTTCAACCTTTCAGAACAGCTTTCCAGGGGGTCTGCAAAAACTAGCTCCCGTCTTTTTTCCGCTCATGAAAATTCTGGATCCAACATTCTAACACATTAGGCTTAAAGCTGCTCTTGTTTCTGTATTCTGAGAGCATGTTTGCAATGAGAATCTAACATCTGTACTGGCCATAATGCTTATTCTCATTACAAATGCCTCTTATGTGCTTTCTGTTCTGCATGAACAGTGATCAGATATTCACATAAATTGAGTGAGAGAGGCCCATTAAATCTTAGTTTTTTTGCTTCTCGCTTCTTAGAGATATTTGTGTTTGTATTCACTGCCAGCGCATGCAATTTGCTCAACAGCGCTTTGATATTGCTCCTTCAGCATTTATCAAATGTGATCTCTCTCTGTGTGTATTAATTTAGGGGATGTGCTGCTTGCCACGGCCTTTCTGTCCTATTCCGGTCCTTTTAACCAAGAGTTCCGAAATCTGTTGTTAACCGGTTGGCAAAAAGAAATGAAAACCAGGAAAATCCCATTTGGAAACAATCTGAATCTCACAGAGATGTTGATAGATGCCCCCACGGTCAGCGAATGGAACCTTCAAGGGTTGCCAAATGACGACCTGTCTATACAAAACGGCATCATAGTCACAAAAGCAGCTCGTTATCCTTTGCTGATTGACCCACAGACTCAAGGCAAGATCTGGATTAAAAACAAGGAAACCAGGAATGAACTTCAGGTAAACTAGATTCCATTTTGCTTATATTCCTGCTCATTTGTAAAGGCATTTTAGTCAGCAGCGATGAAAATGTGACCCGTAGCATACATCACATATTCCAAAATAACATTTTAATAAAGAATGTATGGGTACTAAAAATGAATTTGGGTGCATTTTGTAAATAATCAGTATTGGGATAAAAGACTGTGGCGTTCGTATAGAGCTCCTGGTCGTTTCACGGACTATTGACCTGTACACCACTGCTATCTGACTGGGTTGCCCCAGGCACTCTGGGTGGCTTCCAGCATATACAAAAACATAATATCAAACATTAAAAACTTCCCTGTCTTCAGCTGTCTTCCAAAGGTTGTATAGTTACTTGTCTCCTTGACATCTGATGGGAGGGCATTCCACAGGGAGGATGTGACTACTGAGGAGGCCCTCTGCCTGGTTCCTTGTAACCTCACTTCTCAAAGTGAGGGAACCGCCAGAAGGCCCTCGGAGCTGGACCTCAGTGTCTGGGCTGAATGACGGTGGTGGAGATGCTCCTTCAGGTGTATGGGTCTGAAGCTGTTTAGGGCTTTGAAGGACAGCACCAACACTTTGAACTGGGCTTGGGGTGACATTGGCTCCCTTCTTCAGACCACCATGCATGATCCCACTCAGCACCAAAAAATAGCTCACACAGTCAAGGGGAGCATAGGACAGAGGAGAGAGTTGGTTTCCCCCCTGGTGAACAAGCAGCTTAATAGATGATCAGAATGATTCTCTTTTCAGATCACCTCTCTAAATCACAAGTATTTTAGAAACCACTTGGAGGATAGCCTGTCTCTTGGAAGGCCATTGTTAATTGAAGATGTTGGCGAAGAACTGGATCCAGCTTTGGACAATGTACTGGAAAGAAACTTCATCAAAACAGGCTCTACATACAAGGTGAGGGAAGTAAAAATGTTCTTGAAACTTACTGTCTGCTGCATTAACAAAGGTGTAATTGCTTACATGGCAACTGTCTGAAATACCAAGTGTTGCTTTACTAAAGTAAAACAATAACTGAAGCTAGGTGTTGTACCCGAAATAACAAGCCGATGCTTGAAAGAGTACAGTAAAGCTTTTCGGGGCTTCTAATTCTCTTCTACTCCCATCATCGCTTTTGTTAATTAGGTAAAAGTTGGGGATAAAGAAATGGATGTAATGAATGGCTTCAGACTTTATATTACCACCAAGCTCCCGAATCCAGCATATACCCCCGAGATTAGTGCTCGTACCTCCATTATCGATTTTACTGTCACCATGAAGGGTCTAGAAGACCAGCTTCTAGGGAGAGTCATTCTAACAGAAAAACAGGTAAGTGAGAAAGAATCTCTGACAATTCTGGAACTATCATTTGTACAGAGTTTTGTTGCCGTTTACCGTGGTGATTTTTTTCCTGTTTTCTAACATTGGAATGATGAGCTTCACAGCTTCCTGAGATGCAATGGGGACCAGACAAAACAACACTCCAGTAAAATAAGTGAGATACTTGAAGCAGAATCAACACAGTTCAGCAGCGCTTTCTTTCTCATACATCTCCTCCGCTTTCCCACCTACTATTTCTGTGTTATATATATATATATATATATTTAAAAACTTTTTTACATTGAATATGGACGTATGAATCTGCATGAGTCATGCCCATTGCCCATTTTGACCGACAGGTGGGACTTCAGGGCCCTTTCCCCATCCCTCCAACCTGAGGTTCTTTAACTGATGATGCTCTTGGGGTTCATAGTCTACGTGCAGCTTGGCAAGTGAGCAATTAGTGTTTTGACTACAGGCTAGGGAGACAAGAGCACGGGAGAAATTTGCCTGGAGATAAGAGGGTCTAGTAACAGCTCGGTGATTGGCTGAGGTCTCTTATATAGGCATCATGGCCTATGGCATTGTTTGGCTAGTTAGGAGTAACCTGGAGTGCTTGGAGGGTGATAAAGTTCGTGTCTGTATATAGTAACTTGCATATAGCTTGTGAGTTTACTGCCGTATATAATAAACTACAAAACCAGTCGCCAGCTTTGTTCCTGACTGAGCAGTCTCGATCGTTGCCTAAGAAAAGCTGCACTACTCTGCTAAGTTGTGCATCATACAAGAAGTTCAGAGGTTGAAGAAAGCATGCGAAAGGACTTCAGAAAGTGCCCACAGGCTTTGGAGATTTAACAGATGCCGTGGGACTTTATTGGGGACATTCTGCGTGTAAGACATATTCAAAGCATACTATCTACAGCCAAGTGATCATTCCTTGCCCCAAAGGCTGCCTTGACCCTGGGATTGCACATGATAAGGTTTGAAGAAGGATGGCCATCACAAGCATTTCCCTTTCACATAATATTTCAAAACCTCATCCATCTTTCTTTATTAACCTTGAGAGGTTAAGGCCACACCAGTCCTTCATCCCTAAACCTGTTTAACCACTACAGGACACAGTTTTTTTCACAAACTTCAGAGTGGGACATTGGTAGCCTCATCCTAGAACTGGTTTCGCAAGAAGCAGGGAGTAATGATGAATTTGTTGGTATTTTACAAGCTTTTTAGTATCACAATGTACAAGGAAAATAATATTCTTCTTCCTGGCTGTGTACCAGACACTCTGTTGGTTCTGACATAATGGCCAAACCATGATTTAGCTGTTGGGTTTGAGCCCTCCAATCTCTTCTGTGATTTCCTGGTTCAGGCAACCATTGTACCTGAGTTGAAAAACTATGGATTGTGCTTGCCCTACAAACCATAGTGACATAAGATAGCATGCATTGACCTCCCCATGCCCTCCATTAATGCTCTTAACTGTTGTTGACTTGTGGCAATCAACTCATAAAAAAATTACTTCATTGAGGCTTTGCTGAAAAGCGTATCAGTTTTGGAAATTTGTGTAATGGGCTACATCTGTGCTTCCAGTTTTAATACTTTCTTTAAGTGTCTCGATTAGCAGGTTATGTTACGCAGTGGCGTGTAACATGTCTACATTAAAATGAGATTGTCTTGCACAATGATGTTTGGAGTATAGTACTAGAATGGCCATATATATGTATAATGTTGTATATAAAAATTACTGCTGTTGTCCAGAAAAAAAGAAGAAAAGAAAACCTTGTAGACATGAGACCATGTGCTAGAATGTTGCAATTACACCTGTTTGTATTCTGGAGACGTTTTGCCTCTGCAACCTTTTCATCTTGAAATGGAAACTAATTAAAACAAATGAAATGAGCAAATGTTCCCTCATTTCTTTCTGGATTACCTTTTCATCCTTTGCTTCAAAGGTATTTGCATTTTTAATGTTCAGATTTCCTATCACGGCTTGTCCAAAGAAAACTCATAATTCTCATAAATTACTTTCACAATCCCCAATTACATTTCCTTTTGTTTCTGCAGATTGTACATGCCATAGGTCTGTCTTCCATGCAGGAAGATTTTTTAGCTCGTTATGGTCAAGTCACATCCTGCAGAATGAAGCCCACTTTTGAATTAGATGCAAATTAACTTTTTGATGGCACTAACAATGGGAAATTAATCATTCCCGTCTGTGCAACAGTTGGATCTATTGTAGTGTTTTATCCAAGCATAAATATTATGTAGCATAACAGGTTGCTTGTAAGATCAGTCATTGCAGTGTGGCTGGGAAAACTCCAGAATTTTTCCCATGGTGTTGTGACATGACAGCTGCCACACCATCTAGTTTGGCTACCTAGGGAAGTGTTTGCCATGGATTCCACAGTGTTCAAGATCTGCTAGAACTAGGAATGCCAGGAGATTTAATTCCATCTGGAGTTCAGGATGGATTCTCTGGTTCCACTTGCAAGTGGCTCCATTTCGGGGAGTGAAATTGGACCCATCAATTTCCAGTGGGCTTTGTTTCAGAAACACTATGTGAAGTGAGATCTGGTTTGGTCTGAGGCTTTGAAATGGTCTTTGCCACATTGATGGATGAGTTGCAAGGTTGAGTTCTGCAGACCACTCTGGTTTTCTTCGGAGTCTGGATTTCATGCATGTTCCTAGTGGAAATAAAAATCAGGTATCAAGGCATGCCTGTCTCCCTGTAGAAAGGGGAAGGGGAAAGCTGTGCTCATCTAGACATTATTATAGACTACAGCTCCTATAACCCATGTCCATTTGCCACTGGGGCTGGCTGGGGCTAATGGGAAGTGGAGTCCAAAAATCATATATTGAGAGCCACATTTGGGGTCTCAGTTACATTGCCTGTTATACCCATTACTGCACTGCCTATACTTTTGACTTTGTGTATTGTATACATTAATGAGCCTGCTTCTGACAAAGCATTTCGCTGATGTGTGGCTTCATGGTGAACTTTAACAGGAGCTGGAGAAAGAGAGAACGGATCTGATGGAAGATGTGACTGCTAACAAAAGAAAGATGAAAGAACTGGAAGATAACTTGCTGTACCGGCTGACAAGCACACAAGGCTCTCTGGTGGAAGATGAGAGCCTCATCATTGTACTTAGCAACACAAAGAAGACGGCAGAGGAGGTGACACAGAAATTGCAAATTTCTGCAGAGACTGAAGTACAGATTAATTCAGCCCGAGAGGAATACAGACCTGGTGAGCGGAATGCCCTCTAGTGATGGTGACCCAACTGTCTTAAGTCAGTGGTCAGAATCATGATTGGAGCTGGGAGATGACAGTAAGGAAACATGGGAAAAACCAGATTATATAGCTAATACAGAGATCTGTTAGTCTTTGAAAATAGTGTCTGGCAGGTCTATAGTTTTGGGAATTGATGTTTTCCTGGTCCCGCTTGACTTTGCCCATACGATCAGTCCATATCATTGCTGCATCCTTCCATCCTCATCAGTACATACTTTCACCATTCCATGGGGTACTTGAAAATGTGTCTTCCATTTTCCTCCTCTTCACTTCCAACCGATTTGTTTTAATTTATCTGTATGTATTTACTGCAGGGATGCAGACCCTGCAGCTTGTGAGCTAGTTGTGGCCTGGCATGGGACCCAGTTTGGCCCATAAGGCCGTTTCCCCAAACCACGCCCACCTGCCCCACACCTGATGACATCCGTGGATCGGTTGCATGACAGAGGTCCCTGTGCGGAACTTGGTCGCACAGCTGAACCCTGCAGGGAGCATGGTTGAAGTCAACACCCATCAGCTAAGGGGCAGGGAGTTCATCCTTAATGGAACAGCTGCATGACCAAGTTCCTCACATGGAATTCAATCATGCAGCCGATCCCAGAAGAAAGCAGGGTTGAAGTCCTAGGCATAGGGCTGTCAAAGCCCCTTCTGCTGCTGTTCCTAAGTGCCTGTCAACCAGCTGGTGTTGGGCACTTGGAAAGTGCTGTGCAAAAACACCTGCACCACCCACCTGTCTGCAGAAGTAGAGAGAGATCTTCTTCTTCTTTGGCGATCACTCGTAGCCGAGTAAGATTGTCTCTTAACAGTGAGTCTGGAAGTGACTGTGGGGGCTAATTCTGGATTCACATATCCTTCCACAGTGGAGACATAGGTTTCCAGGTGGGAGTTGATCACAGTGAGGGTTTGCCAAGTGTGCCTTCCTCTTAACACTTTTCTCCCTTTCGTCCTGAGTTCGAGCATCTTCAAAGCCCATGACAACTTTGGTAAAGGCTGTTCTCCAACTGGAGCACTCACAGGCCAGTGTTTCCCAATTGTCGGTGTTTATCCTACTTTTTTTTTTTTTAGATTTGCCTTGAGAGTCTTTACACCTCTTTTGTTGACCACCAGCATTATGCTTTCCATTTTTAAGTTTAAGTTTAATAGTTACTTTGGAAGACGATAATCTGGCATCCACACAACACGACCAGTCCAGCGAAGTTGATATTGAAGAATCATTGCTTCATCACTGGTGATCTTTGCTTCTTCCAATACACTGGCATTGGTCCGCCTGTCTTCCCAAGTGATGTGTAAAAATTTTCAGAGACACCATTGATGAAATCTTTTGAGGAGTTGGAGATGGTGTTTATAAGTGGTCCATGTCTTACAAGGCTGGCTGCCAGGCCAAAAATGTTCTACGCCTTTGTTACATCTACATATTACGTACAGTCTTATGTATGAAGTCCATTATAAGATTTATCCAATGGTGTATTTTATTTTATGTTGTTTTACTTTATTTTATTTATGAGATTATTTTTTTTACTTACCCATCACCATATGGTCCCAGGCAGATTGCCATAATATAATATACAGTTATAAAAGTAAGAAAAGCAGTTAGTTATAAAAACAACAAGGAAGTCTGTTCAGAACAGTAGAGATTCAGCAAAGCGTTACTACTGTGTTGATGTTGCATCTCTCGTGCTCTTTGTTGAGAAGCCACTGGGGGGAGAGCTGTATCTGTGATAGATGCTCCTGGCATAATACACATTGGGGGAAAATGTATAGAAACTGGATTATTTTGTTGAATGCCCATTGGAGATTCAGAAAATGATCTGAACTGTAAATAGATTCTGGAATGGGTCAGGCTGCCAATCTCATTGCTGATTGCCAGAGTCTAAGATATTTCTGCAAGGATTCTGGCCCCGCCTCTACCTTCTCCATTTCTCCAACCTGCCAGGGTGGGCTCTTCAGATGTCCTGCAACCTGAAACGGGTTCCCAAACCCCATAGTGCCCTGATCAAAAATAGATATGGGAGTTCACACTTCAAAAATCCATTGGCTGAACTCCCAGAATCCTGGGGTTCATGCCATCGTTGCGATGCATTGCTTTTCCGTAACTTCCTGAATTGGTGTGTTGGTGGAATTTCACCCATGGAACAGCAAAGCAGAATTCTGGAGCACACACTGCAGTTTTAAAATATGTGGATGTGTGGCTTGCTGCAAAGCATTAAGACAGAAAGAAAGAGGTCTGGACTTTTTCTATTTGCAGTATATAGGCAATGGAGCTTATTGTTGAAAACAATGTTCTATCAGGTCTCATTCAGACTTCCTTTTGTGACCCATATCCAAGTGTTCTTTTTTTTTTTTGTCCCAGTGCTTTGCCTGGGAAAACCCATGTTTTACCAGGCAATTGGAGCAAACAGCAGTAAAGTATGTGTTTTTCCTCAGGAAAGTGCTGGGACAACAATAATAATAAAATTCATCAACAGAGCTTTAAAATGTGGTGCAAATGAGCCCTCTGTTAACCACGAACAACTTGTTATTATTTGTCCATCAGAAGACCATCAGCTTTTGTTTTGCTTCCTGTATTTTGATCATATCCAACTTTTCTTTTCTTCAGTTGCAACAAGAGGCAGCATACTCTATTTCCTGATAACCGAGATGAGTATGGTCAATGTCATGTATCAGACTTCACTCCGACAGTTCTTGGGCCTGTTTGACCTTTCCCTTGCTAGGTAACTATGACAAGTGAGATCTTTCCCTTTCTGAAGATTGGTATTGTTATAAGAAGAACTGCTCCCTTTCCCTTATGGGGTATTCCGGAGCCTGTATAGAGTCCTTAAGTGGGTTTCCTATCGGTAGGAGAAAACAGACCAACCAGAGTATATTGAGAAGCAAAGCGGTTAGTAAGCGTGATCTTTATTCAAGGAACTGTTGCAACAGGGTCCCCACTCGCCAAACGCAGAGGGAGACGAACCCTGAACAATGGTGTGCAATCCCTTATATAGACTTTTGAAATGGCCCACCCTGTAGCCCAAGGTAAAGGTAAAGGGACCCCTGACCACTAGGTCCAGTCATGACCGACTCTGGGGTTGCGGCGCTCATCTCGTTTTATTGGCCGAGGGAGCTGGCGTACAGCTTCCGGGTCATGTGGCCAACATGACTAAGCCGCTTCTGGCGAACCAGAGCAGTGCACGGAAACGCTGTTTACCTTCCTGCCAGAGTGGTACCTATTTATCTACTTGCACTTTGAGGTGCTTTCGAACTGCTAGGTTGGCAGGAGCTGGGACCAAGCAATGGGAGCTCACCCCGTGACGGGGATTCAAACCGCCAACCTTCTGATCAGCAAGTCCTAGGCTCTGTGGTTTAACCCACAGTGCCACCCGCGTCTCGGTAGCCCCCCCAAAACATCATACATACATTATAGAAGGAGACAGAAATCCTGTCTGCCAGGATACCTAATAATGGTCGCTGATTGCAATACCTGGGCAGCCTGCTCATTCTTTTGTGATAGTTAATACTTTAGTTCCTGAGTCCAGGTCACAGGCTCACCCTATTCATACACAAATATGCCCATAAGACAGGATTTGCAAGCAAAAAGACCATGGGAAGGCTATCCCCCATTTGCCTCCCTTACAGCAGAGGAATATTTGAGGTCATTGGGAGAGTCAGAATGGCTTCAGGACTGCACTCCTCATACTATTTCAGACACACGGTTCATATATTTAGATATATGTGCATTTATGAATATTTATTCTGTATTTGAAACCTTAGAACTCTCATAACAGTATATAATCAGATGGCCAGATTGTTTTCAAGGAGTCGGACGGGATGCAAGGAAGCCAGCATCGTTTGGAGTGCTCTTTCATTCACTTTGCTCCACTGTTTTCGTTTGTCAAACAGTTTTGGCATGTCGTGGACATTGCACAAAAACTTAGCAAATCCATTTGACCAGAAATGACAGCAGGATAGGGAAAACAGTGCACAAACCGTGATCCATGACAGCACTATCATTTGTCTTAACTGTCTGAAGATCTAGAGTCTTTGGTTTCGCTTGATGACTATTTCCCCTGTGTTCGCGTTTTGCCATTGAATGGGCAAAGTAACCTAATGCTGTCATTATAGTACAATCCTTTTTGTATTGATTTCCATACAATTTCTCAGTTTAAGTAAATTCCTGATTGCATCTGCTAAGCTTCCCCGCTCTATCCCTCTCAAGGGCTGGAGTCTTCTCCCAGTGTTTGTCTCCAACCTATCAGGAGCTTGGGAGAGATAGTGAGCAATGTAATGAAAGGAAACAGAAATCCTACCCGGAAAACAAAAATCCTCTTAAGCTGTGTACTGACATCGGAAGCTTAAAGCTGCGTTCAAGGGCTTGAGCTTCCTTTGTTTAAGATGGGGAAATCACTTCAGAGGCAACTGAATAATATGTCGTCCACAGAGATTAGGGGACCCTGGTTAACCAGAAGCAATTTGTCTATAAAGGGCAAAATAACGGCTTGCCCTTCGCTTATTTGTCCATATGATCAGCAGGCAGACACACAGTAATGTGTGTGATGGTCCTGCTGCTGGCCCTTGAGTTTACCTTCGAGGCATGTGTTTCCAACTGCATTGGAAGGAACCGGTAGGGCAGTAGCAGTTGGTGTCGCAGTGGGGTGACTTTGTTAGATAGAACTCTGTCTTCACAAGCTGCTCACCTGTGCCAGGTTTTCTTAAAAAAATAAAAATCAGGCAGAACAAATAAGGATAAAGATGTAGAGTTCAGTATTTGAAGCCGAAATACTGTGCCCTTCCAACTATTCTTCCATCTATTGATAAAGTAGTTTAGCTACCTAACTAGGTCCAAAGGTAAAAGGTAAAAAACCCCTGGATGGTTAAGTCCAGTCAAAGGCGACTATGGGGTTGTGGCGCTCATCTCGCTTTCAGGCCGAGGGAGCCGGCGTTTGTCCACAGACAGCTTTCTGGGTCATGTGGCCAGCATGATGAAACCGCTTCTGGTTCAACGAGACACCATGATGGAAACCAGAGCACACGGAAATGCTGTTTATCTTCCTGCCTCAGCAGTAGCTATTTATCTACTTGCACTGGTATGCTTTCGAACTGCTAGGTTGGCAGGAACTGGAACAGAGCAACGGGAGCTCACCCCGACACAGGGGTTCGAACCGCTGACCTTCTGATCAGCAAGCCCAAGAGGCTCAGTGGTTTAGACCACAGAGCCACATGGTCATAGTAAGTAGTAAGCTTAGCTCCCTTACTAGGTCTAGTGTAGTAAGAGTTCTGTTGGATCACGGTGACTGAGCAGCTTATATGTCGATTTGGCCACTGTGACTGCCTGTTTCTGCACATGTTCGGGCTTATGAAGTGCAGCTTTGAAAATGCTTTCTTTACAGAAGAAAAGGCTTTCAAAAACCTCACCAATGGTACTAGATTACGCTTTCATTCTCTCCTTTCCCCACTTTCTGTTGAACAGGTCTGTCAAGAGCCCCATTACGAGCAAGAGAATAGCAAATATCATTGAGCATATGACCTATGAAGTATATAAGTACGCTGCACGAGGGCTTTACGAGGAGCACAAGTTCCTGTTCACATTGCTCCTCACCTTGAAGATTGACTTACAGCGGGGCAAAGTGAAGCACGAGGAGTTCTTGACCCTGATTAAAGGTCAGAGCTACTGCCAGTGTGGTGCAGTGGTTAAGAGCGGTAGTCTCGTAATCTGGGGAACCGGGTTTGTGTCTCCGCTCCTCCACATGCAGCTGTTGGATGACCTTGGGCTAGTCACACTTCTTTGAAGTCTCTCAGCCCCACTCACCTCACAGAGTGTTTGTTGTGGGGGAGGAAGGGAAAGGAGAATGTTAGCTGCTTTGAGACTCCTTAAAGGGAGTGAAAGGTGGGATATCAAATCCAAACTCTTCTTCTTCTTCTTCTTCTGCATAAAACTTACTGTGTTTCAACCTGGTGCAAATGTTCAAATTCTGCATGCAACATGACAGGCAACCTGTTGCTCTCCAGATCTTGTTAGACTACAACTCCCATCAGCCTCAGCCTGTGCTAGGAATGGATGTCATGGGAGTTGTAGTCTGGCAACATCTGGAGGACTACAGGGCCCAAATCTCTGCAGTAGGGGATATGGAGAATGCCAGTATTCCGGTGTAGGCCTCTACGCAAAGTCCAACACATGAGGTACAGGTGGGGCAACTGTGCCATGGGAAGTGGGCAGCGCAGTCACAGCCCATCCACCATGAATAGAATTTTAAATATCTGACTTTATATATTTAGCAGCTCTTTTCAACTGGTTTTTGCTGTACTGTCTTTTTTCAGGTGGTGCTTCTTTGGATCTGAAAGCTTGTCCACCTAAACCGGCTAGATGGATCCTGGATATGACTTGGCTGAACTTGGTGGAGCTCAGTAAACTGAGACAATTTTCAGACGTTCTTGACCAAGTAGGTGATTGACAGGAGGCAAGGATTAAGCAGTGTGACACGATTCATTCTCTTGAAGGATTCTGTAGATATTTCAGTGTCACATGCCTTTTACGCTTCAGAGGAACTGCTGATGTGAACCTAGAAAAGTGAAGTCCAAGTCTGCCTCAAAATGTATTTTCCATTTGACTGGCATGTGTTAAGACAATCGTGTTGGAAGGCCTAAATCTCCATGCTGAAACAGATGTTTCGGAAGCAGATTTTCTGTTTCCGGTGGACCATTTTCGAAAGAAGGGAATTCCAAAATTGTGGGACCACTACTGAAAAGGTCCTCTTGCAGATAGAGACCAGCCTCATCTTCCACAATGGTGGCAACCATAAAAACATTTACAGATCCCAAAGCCCAGGGATGAATATATAGAAGAAGACATTCCTTCAGATATCCCAGGCCCTGGCTGTAAAGTCCAAGGTTACACAGCTCCTTAAATTTAGCTCAAAAACTAACTGGTACCCAATGAAGCTCTTGAAGCATTGATTCAATATGCTCATGAGGCTTGCCTAAGACAAATGCCATACTGTCATACTTGGTACCAAGTGAAGTTTCTGAGGTGTCTTCAAGAGTGGTAATGCACAAAGCGCATTACAGTGGTCAAGCTGAGATGCTGCCATTAGCATGGACATTTTCTAGAAAGGGACACCCCTAGTCCTCCATTAAGATATCTGAAACTAAAAGAAATGTATCTTGCTATCTGTGATATTTAATAAACATATTTCCTTATTTGTGTTTAACAGATCTCCCGAACAGAAAAACAGTGGAAAATCTGGTTTGATAAGGAGAAACCAGAAGAAGAACTTGTTCCCAGTGGTTATGACCAAGCTCTGGACTGCTTCAGACGACTCCTTCTCATAAGGTCTTGGTGTCCTGATAGAACGATAGCTCAGGTAGGCCAAATGCTTTGACTAGGATGGGAATAGAATGCCGACAGGTGGGGGCTCAAAGCAGTTTTAAAGTGAGCATTATAAGCGAAGAGATCCTTACATGTCAAAGCTCCTGCAGTCCAACACAGTAAGAATCTTTCCCATTCCCAACAGCACCTCTCTTACCTGCTGATGCTCCAAAAATGCCCACCCACCAATACCCTGTGTTACCAGGAAGACATGAAGATGGGAACCTGTGTTTCTTGAGATATATAGTTGTATCCGCAGTTTGATGTCTCGTAAGAACTGAAAACTTGATATGAAAATCAGTGTGGGAAAACTGGTGCACATCTCCTTTTCTTTTCCACTAGGCTAGGAAGTACATTATGGATACCATGGGGGAGAAATATGCAGAAGGGGTCATCTTGGATTTGGAGAAGACTTGGGAAGAATCTGATCCTCGCACTCCTCTCATCTGCTTCCTTTCCATGGGCTCCGATCCCACTGATTTCATCATTGCTCTGGGGAAAAGGCTGAAGATTGAGACACGCTATGTGTCCATGGGCCAAGGGCAGGAGGTTCATGCCCGCAAACTTCTGCAACAAACTATGGCACACGTGAGACAAATTCTCTACTTTCTTTTAGTGCAGATCAATCTTTGAATTTTCCCAGGATTTTATCGGTCATCAACATGGGTTAGACTAGGCATAACTGGCTGCTGATCCATGCAGAATTGGTTCCTACATTTCATCCTATAAGACCTAAATAAGATTATTTGTAATCGGGAACACACAAAGGCCAGAGCTATGGTTACAGAGACCTTGTGCCACCAACATAAACAGCTTCACACCACCTTCTCCTGGTAATGTCTAGTAAACTTGAGATATGATGCTGTGTGAGATTCCTCAGAATTAAGTCCCATTGTATTTGAGTGGCTTACTTCCTAGTTAGAATGGTAGCCTACAATGGGAGGCATGAAGTTATCATGTTGTGAGTTTCCCAACTCTCATGGCCGCTTATGAAGTGGGGCAAGGAAATGACAAATGCACATTACTAGCGGGAGAATGGGAAATAGTGTGGGCTTGCTGCTTTCATTCACGTGCTCACAGTAATGCTGGGGTGGGGAATCTTTTCCCAACCAAATATCAAGAAGAACTTTCTGAAGGTAAGCTGTTTGATAGTGGAACAGACTCCCTCAGAGAGTGGCAGACTCTTCTTCAATGGAGTTTTTAAATTAGATGTTGAATGGCCAGGTTGGCATTCATGCACTTGCTATAATGTCTAGATTGAGTAGGTTGCTGATGCCCTGAATGGGCTGGGCATAATCTCATCATGTGACAGGATCATACCCAATCCATTCAGGACATCAGCAACCTATCAAATCTGCTCTTCAGGTAAGACCAATTGTTCTTTTCAGTCTAAGGCTAGATATATTCACATGAGCCACCCTCACCAGTGACAATGGAATTGCCAGCTTTGGTAGGAGAGAGGAATTTCAACAGGAAAAACCAAGACCATAGGCATAGGCAAACTCGGCCCTCTGGCTGTTTTGGGACTACAATTCCCATCATGCCTGACCACTGGTCCTGTTAGCTAGGGATGATGGGAGTTGTAGTCCCAAAACAGCCAGAGGGCCGAGTTTGAGGAAGCCTGACCAAGACTATAAACTCTGTTGCTATTTGTACTGTTGTTTGTAGAGACATACATTTGTGTGCTGCCTATGTTAGGTTGAATAGTCAGCAGATTGTTCATCTACAAGCCTTTTGTTTGAATTAATTCCCCATCCCCCAAATAAAGCTAATTGCCTCTAATTGAACAGTATATTCTTTTAAGAACAGAATCTACATGGTAAGAGTTTGAACATCCACCCAGATTGGGGAGAAGGAGGTTCGAGGCTGAGCTTGGTTGGGCTTGGTCTACATCTGTATGAGGATGGAGAGCAAGAAAAGGTTGCACATTGGCATTGAAAAGAATTAGGACAGCTTTGCAAGCATATGAACTGTAGTATCACCAGCAGAAAACAATCGCAAAATTGGTTTGGATTGTGTTGACTTCCAAAATGAATATCAAATCAAGTTTCTTCAATGATTTCCCTTTCTTAGGGTGGATGGGCGCTTTTGCAGAATTGTCACCTGGGTCTTGACTTTATGGATGAGTTGATGGACACGATTGTTGAAACAGAAAATGTTCACGAGGCCTTCCGTCTGTGGATGACTACGGAGGTCCACAAGCATTTCCCCATCACCCTTCTACAGATGTCTATAAAATTCACCAATGAGCCTCCCCAAGGACTCAAAGCTGGCCTGAAGAGAACCTATGGAGGTGAGGGACTTGCTTTTCCCTCTCCCCTTCAGTTATGCCCAAGTATCTCTGGCATTCCACCCCGCAGTAGCTTTTTTTAAAAAAACATAATTTTTATTAACAGGCCAATCATATCACATTATTTCAAATCACATTAATTCCAAATTATACAGCCAAATTTTTCCATTTTGTTGGGGGTACCCATACATCAAGCTCCGAACGAGGATCCAAACATCACTTCTATTACTGCTTTAATTAAACAGTTCTATCCAGTTTTATCCAGATAGTCTCTTTATTACTTTCTTCATCTTCTTGTTGTTGTCATATATTCCTTTCTTTGCGATCTCTGATTATCTTCACAGGCAGGTTGGAAGCAAACATTGTCTGTGTGGGTTTTACACACTCCACAAGTCATATCTCATAGGGACAGCCGCCATTCCCCTCCTCCTTCAAAAGTTTATCTTCAGTCTGCCCTTTAGTTTTCCCAGGCTTGTAAAATATCTCATAGAGGGCTCTGCCAGGTTAAAATCAAATTCCAATCATCATTCACATTCCAATAGTCCTGGTTCTCCTCCCCCCATCTTTCTTAGACAAGCCTGTCTTGCGAGACGCCATTTTAAAACTGCGTCATAGAATTTTTCCATTCTCCGATATTTACCAATCCTCTCTTCATTCATCATTAATTCATCCCACACAGTTTTTAAATTCCTGCTTGTGTAATAAAATACGGCGATTCTTCTTTCTTTGGGGTGGAGGGTTATTAATACTCACATAAGGCAAAGAAAAGAAAAGTTTTTTCCTCCACCCCCCTTCTTCGCTCCAGACATACCAATCTCTTAATGGCGCTTCATCGCTTGATTTATTTGTCCTCGCCCGCCGCTCCGATCCCAGAGATCCATTAATCAGCAGTCTTATCTCCCGGCCTTTGCTTGATGTATGTGCTTTAGCATCTTCCAATTATATATTTCCAATTATATTTTTGAGCTAAAGCGAACCAGCATGCACAGATTAGAGACAGCGTCCGGGAAGAGCCGACTTCACCGAGGGCTGGTGCCAAGTGACCGGGGCACCCCCTTCTCTCGAATCCGGGGGTGCATTATGGCCACCGCTGGCAAGGCAGCCCCCATCTCCTTGGGGGGGGGAAGACTGCATACTTCCCATAGCAGCCTCTTAATTACCTCGTGTGGGTCGGAGAGATGTTATTGTCGGCCATCTTCCAATGTGCCACCTGGTGCCCCCCCCCAGTAGCTTTTAATAGGGGCATCAGGAGTGATCAGTTCCTGCAAGGAATTATACTCCGTGCATATATTTAAATATTTAGTCTGGGTCCTTAAAAAACACAGTGGTATATATTATTTTGGTACAAGTGGTTGTCAAATGGAAGTATTTGAAGAAATGGAATAGGACTAATAGGAACCAGCGTGCTGTAGTGGTTAAGAGTGGTAGACTCGTAATCTGGGGAACCGGGTTTGCGTCTCCGCTCCTCCACATGCAGCTGCTGGGTGACCTTGGGCTAGTCACACTTCTTTGAAGTCTCTCAGCCCCACTCACCTCACAGAGTTTTTGTTGTGGGGGAGGAAGGGAAAGGACTCCTTTGGGTAGTGATAAAGTGGGATATCAAATCCAAACTCCTCCTCTTCTTCTTCTAACAAATGTAGCTTTAGAAAACGAAATGTGAGTACTTTGCTATAATATGGTCCTCTTATAAGGCACTATAAAAACTATCTAAAGCTCCTAATTTATCTCAGTAATGCTGCTATTATGAAAGGTGTGCCTATTTAACATTTTTGTAAGCTTACCACATGTCATTTTTGCATCAAATTGCCATTCAACTCCCACAATACAACCTTCTCCTTTATGTGTGTGGCAGCTAAGATCCACGCATTTGACAAAGTGGGTTTGAGTTCGTTATTCCATAATAAATGTGTTCATCTTTAAGCTGGCACTTGACTCTTCATGGTATGTCGCTGCATGAGACTAACATGGCCACTCCTCTGGTGTTATGGATATTATCTAGAAGTGTCTTTGTGACAGGTGTGAGTCAGGATCTGTTGGATATCAGCAACATGGTTCAGTGGAAACCAATGCTGTACGCTGTAGCCTTCCTACACTCCACGGTCCAGGAAAGGAGGAAATTTGGACCTCTGGGATGGAACATTCCTTATGAGTTCAACCAAGCTGATTTCAATGCCACAGTACAGTTTGTTCAGAACCATTTGGATGACATGGACATCAAAAAGGTACTTGGCTCCACGGTTTAGCGACTTAGGTGGTATTTGAAATAGTGTGGACAATCAAATTGTTGTTTCAGCAAATGGATTCTTCCTTGTACGTCCGTGTATAAGTTGATCAGTGGTGACCTATGGCACGTGGGCCTAACTAGGGCTGCCACACCTTTGGGGGCCAATCACAGCCACATTTATATCTGCCTTGTGTCATATGACATCGGGTGCATGTGGTTGCAAAGGAAGAATTGGGAGAGAATGTCCACCCAGTTCTTTCCTCGTGGCTAAAATCTAGCACCTTTTGAATTTGGTGCATTTAGTAAAGGTAAAGGGACCCCTGACCATTAGGTCCAGTCGTGACCGACTCTGGGGTTGCAGCGCTCATCTTGCTTTATTGGCCGAGGGAGCCGGCGTACAGCTTCTGGGTCATGTGGCCAGCATGATTAAGCCGCTTCTGGAGAACCAGAGCAGCGCACGGAAATGCCGTTTACCTTCCCGCCAGAGTGGTACCTATTTATCTACTTGCACTTTGACGTGCTTTCAAACTGCTAGGTTGGCAGGAGCAGGGACCGAGCAATGGGAGCTCACCCCGTTGCTGGGATTTGAACCGCCAACCTTCTGATCGGCAAGTCCTAGGCTCTGTGGTTTAACCCACAGTGCCACCCGCATCCCTTTGGTGCATTTACCATCACCTTTAAAACTTAGATTAATGGCCCATTAACTTTGATGTGCAGAGTGGAGACTTCAGCACTCTCTGCACTGTTACCGTCTATGCTGCTGTCTAACTTATTTATCATTATTACTTATTGAATTTATATACCCCCCATACCGGGAGGTCTCGGGGCGGTTCACAGAATAAAATCAAAATATAAAAGCACAAAATACATAATCAAAATTAAAGCAACAACCCAATAACCCCCCCACCCCCACCTCCACCTCCAAAAACCACATTTTAAAAGGGCTTAAGAACCTCACAACATTTAAAGTAAGACAATTAACAAACTTGGAGAAGAGTCACTCATCGGAAAGACTATGATCCCAGAAATGTCTGCAGCAATATTTACTGGCAACCAAATTGGCCGGGTGCCTTCCTGATACAGAGACAAAAATAGCCTTGAAATAAGAGTGGGAGGGGGAAAAATAGCTTTGGTTGTTGAGCAGATGTAATACTAGAGTTTCATCTCCCGCAAAATGATGGAGATCAGTTTATGTAGGGTGAAGAAGCAGGTGTTGAGGAGTCGGGAGATGGATTGGGGAAGTGATCTGACTGCAGTGGTTCCAGTTTGACTCTCAGAAATCTCGGAATTTTCAAAATCAGCATATTTATATCCATCAATAGATAGATACACACACACATTTTTAGTGTACTGCTGCATGAAATCATGCCACACCCTTTTCTGTTTTTCTTTCAGGGTGTGTCTTGGAATACTGTTCGTTACATGATAGGGGAGATTCAGTATGGTGGCCGAGTTACGGATGACTACGACAAAAGGCTGCTCAACACGTTTGCTAAAGTGTGGTTCAGCGAAAACATGTTTGGCCAGGACTTCTCCTTCTACAAAGGTTACAGCATACCCAAATGTGCTGCGCTGGACCAGTATCTTCAGTATATACAGGTTTGTATACTTCTCAAAAGGAAAACCTAAGAGAGGCTCTGTCGGAATTTGCCATTCCAAAGCTTTCCCTCCTTTGTGAGGTCACTCTATTGCTTTACTTGCTTTTTAATTTAGTTTCCTGTAGGAAAATTCTGTAGGTGGGAAAGCTGAGGACATACACAAGGGTGTCTCAAATATAAAGGACTCTATGCCTAGATGTAGAGATGGGTGGAATTTGTTATTAGTGGGCAGATACAAATTTGTACTGCTGATCAGGAAGTCACCAATCTGAATCTTGCCTGTGTCATGATTCACTATGTGGGATGTGGGTGGCGCTGTGGTCTAAACCACTGAGCCTCTTGGGCTTGCCGATCAGAAGGTCGGTAGTTTGAATCCCCATGATGGGGTGAGCTCTGTCCTAGCTTCTGCCAACCTAGCAGTTTGAAAGCACACCAGTGCAAGTAGATAAATAGGTACCACTGTGGCGGGGAGGTAAATGGCAATTCTGTGCGCTCTGGTTTCCGTCACGGTGTCCTGTTGCACCATAAGCGGTTTAGTCATGCTGGCCACATGACCCGGAAAGCTGTCTGTGGACAAACGCCAGCTCCCTCAGCCTGAAAGTGAGATGAGCGCCGCAACCCCATAGTTGTCTTTGACTAAGGTTACCAGACGTTTCCCGGGGATAGTCCCTGGATTTACAAATCAGTCCCCTTACAAAATCCATTGAAGTTGAAAAGTGTCCCCGGATTCATTGAAAAAAAATCTGGTAACCAAAGATGACTGGACTTCACCATCCAGGGGTTCTTTACTATGTGGTCTTAGGCAAGCTACTCTCTCAACCTCAACCCCCCCCCCCTTCTGTAGTAGGGGTGAGGAAGGGATAAACTGACATACTTTGTAGGATTGCTATAAGGATTACGAATAAATAGTGCGAGTAGGGCCTTTTGAATGTTTGAAAGTGTTATACAGATGTTAAGTACTATTAAGTACTATTTCTATTCCAAGATGGCGGCGCGTTCATACGCTGCAGCTCTGAGCTCCCAATACCTCACCTACTCATGCACAAAACTAGTAAACATCAGGCTCACAAGAAAAATAGAGATAACTAGAGAGTTTCAAAGGTCCCACTGTATACCAAACTGCATAGTAAGACCTCCAGGATCTCTATGGATTGTTGACGGGAGGGGGAAGTGCCGAAAGAAGCGAAAGAGAAAAGAGAGAAAGCAAAAATGTGGTTGCAGAGCTGGTCTGTTAACCTGGCTTCGAAAAAGACCGACGAGACCAGCACTGCCAAGCGTCTTCCTGACCAACACCAGATCTCTCGTCCACAAAATTGACGAACTACAGTTGCTAATGGCAGCAAACAAGCTTCTTTGTGAGAGCTGTGTGGTAATTATTACAGAAATTATGGCTACATTCAGCAGTACCGGATGCGGCAGTGGAGCTGATAAATCGAATAATTTATTGCTCTGATAGAAACAGTGATTCTGGTAAAGCTAGGGGTGGAGGAGTCTGTATTTACATACACCATGGTTGGTGCGTTAACAGCAAAGTAGCTTACAAGTATTGCTCCCCAGATCTAGAATTGATGGCAGTTACGTGTCGGCCATTTTATTTGCCTAGAGAAGTAACTGTCATAATTATTATAGCTGTTTATATTCCATCCGATGCTAATGTCAGTGCGGCACTTTCTAAGCATATGACGTCATCTCCGAGCAGCAGCAAATCCACCCAAAGGGTGCCCTTGTTATGGCAGGGGACTTCAATCAAATCTGCCTAAAGACGGTTTTTCCTAAGTTTGAACAGTTTGTGAAATTTCCCATTAGAGGACAGAATATTCTAGATCTTGTGTATTCCAATTTGAAACAGGCATACAGGGCAATCCCCTTCCCCCACTTAGGCTCATCCGACCATTCTTCAGTTTTTCTATGTCCGAAGTACATCCCTCTCAGGAGAAGAATTCAGTGAGTTATAAAAACAGTTAGAATTTGGCCAGAGGGTCTCTTAGTCAGCTCCAGGATTGTTTTGAAAGTACTGATTGGAGTGTGTTTGAACATCAAGATCTGCATATATACACAGATGCTATACTCTCCTATATTAAAGTGTGCATCGATAATGTAACATCGCAGAGATGCATTAGACTCTATGGGAACTGTAAACCATGGATGACTGCTGAAGTAAGAGGACTCCTGAAAATCTGGGATTCTGCCTTTAAGACAGGGAATATAGACATATACAGAGAGGCGGGAATAAATCTCAAAAAAGGCATTAAGGCAGCGAAACAACAGTATAAGCTGAAGGTGGAAAATTATTTAGCTGATAACATCATGAAACAAGTGTGGCAACGACTGCAGCACCTAACCAACTACAAGGGCAATACAAGGAACATGGTTAAGACTGATGCCTCATTGGCAGAGGAACTGAACATCTTCTTTGCTCAGGGTGCAGTTGGTTGGGTTTTATCTTCTAGGGATAATTACCCTATCAAACTTTCACCTCTTCCCCATACCATTCTGACCCAAGAGTCCTGGCCCAGAGATGACTTGTTATTGAGGAGATCTTACCCCTCTATTGGGGAGGCTAGTATGGGGTCTGGGATTCCCACTATTGAAGGGCTAGGGAATAATGGCAGTGGAGCTAAATATCAAATGGTCGGGGACAGAGGGTGGCACTAGGGAGGGAGTTGTCGTCATGTCACCCCTTGGTGTGTGGAGTGCCGCAGGGCGCAATCCTCTCCCCGATGCTTTTTAACATCTTTATGCGCCCCCTTGCCCAGATTATCCGGAGCTTTGGGCTGGGTTGTCACCAATATGCTGATGACACTCAGCTCTATCTGCTGATGGATGGCCATACTGACTCGATCCCTGACACACTGACCAGATGTTTGGAAGCTGTGGCTGGATGGTTTCATGGGAGCCGATTGAAACTAAATCCTTCGAAGACAGAGGTCCTCTGGCTGGGTCGGGATGGTATGGGGATGAGGGACCAACTCCCTTCTCTTGCGGGGGCCCAATTAGTGCCATTGCCTTCCGTTAAGAGTTTGGGTATAATTCTTGACGCCTCCCTTTCCATGGAGGCGCAGGTTACAACAGCCGCCAAGGCGACATTTTTCCACCTTCGCCGCATCAAGCAGTTGGTCCCTCACCTTTCCCACCCCAACCTGGCCACAGTGATCCATGCGATGGTCACCTGCAGGCTTGACTACTGTAATTCGCTCTACGTGGGGCTGCCCTTGAAGCTGTCCCAGAAACTCCAGCGGGTGCAGAATGCTGCAGCGAGGCTCCTCACAGGGTCTCTGCCATAGGAGCATATTCACCCAGTGCTTTTCCAGCTGCATTGGCTCCCGGTGGAGTACAGGGTCAGATTTAAGGTGCTGGTTTTGACTTTTAAAGCCCTTCATGGCCTAGGACCCTTGTACCTATGAGATCGCCTCTCCTAGTATGCCCCACGGAGGACCTTAAGGTCCATATATAGCAGCACCCTAGAGGTCCCGGGCCCTAAGGAAGTTAGATTAGCCTCAACCAGAGCCAGGGCCTTCTCAACGCTGGCTCCGGCCTGGTGGAACGCTCTGTCTCTTGAGACCAGGGCCCTGCGGGATCTGATCTCTTTCCGCAGGGCCTGTGAGACAGAGTTGTTCCACATGGCCTTTGGCTCAGAATCAGTTTGATTCCCTCCCCCTTTTTCTTTTTCCTTTCTCCTCCTATGATGAGATTGCTCCCTAATTGTTTTAATATTGTATCTTAATCTTTTAAATTGTATTTTAATCAACTTGTTTTTATTATTGGTTGTTAGCCGCCCTGAGCCTGGTCTTGGCTGGGGAGGTCGGGGTATAAATAAATTTTTTATTATTATTATTATTATTATTATTATTATTATTATTATTATTATTCTCCTGCTTCACTCAAGGGTTTCTTGAAAGTGTTTATGGAAGGCATTATTAGCTGAACTGCTGCACTCTTACAAACTATGTAAGAGACCAATTCAAAAGTTCATATATTTAGTGGATACTTCAGTGCTATTTCCCTAGAAAAAGAGATGCCAGAGCTCACCATGAACGCCTCCCTTGTTCTCTTAAAATGGCAATGGCGCCCACCGGAGAGGTGCTGGAACCGAGGTCTGGCAAGTTCTGGCTGAAAAAAAGCCCTGGTTATGTGCATAGCAGTGCCATGTCTTTTAAAGTGCATCTATTTGAATTATTCTTTTGTACTCCAATATACTATTTCCCTGACCTTTTCAAAATGTAATATAAAGGCTTTTATCAGCAAGATATGAACATGGTGATACCTACCCTATTTTTCACTCCATAAGACGCAGCAGACCATAAGACGCACCTAGTTTTTAGAGGAGGAAAACAAGAAAAGAAATATTCTGAATCCCAGAAGCCAGAACTGCAATAGGAATCACTGCACAGCCTGTATTCGCTCCATAAGACGCACACACATTTCCCCTTACTTTTTAGGATGGAAAAAGTACGTCTTATAGAGCGAAAAATACGGTAATTGTTTTATTTGTTTTTTCTTCAAAGATGACATTCCTCTTCTAATTGAAAGCAAAGGGGAAAAATCTGGTTCATATTGAAAACCTATTCTACACACACACACACACACACACACACACTGGCCACCTATCTTTGTAAACCTTGCATTTCTTGATCTTCTGGACTTTACCTTTATATTTACCCACCTAGGGTTTGCCCGCTTACGATACGCCAGAAGTCTTTGGGTTGCACCCCAATGCTGACATTACTTACCAGAGCAAACTTGCAAAAGATGTGTTGGACACCATCCTCAGCATCCAACCCAAAGACAGCTCCAGTGGAGGAGGTGAGACCAGAGAGGCTGTGGTTGCTCGATTGGCTGATGATATGGTGGAGAAACTTCCTCCCGACTACATTCCATTTGAGGTAGGTGTCTAAAATCACCTGGGTTTGCTTTCTTCAGACTTGCCCAATTGAAAGAAAGCCTTTCTATTCTGCATGTGAATTTTTATTGTTTTCCTTATATATTCTTTCCCAACAAATTGTAATACATTCCCTTTGACTCTGCCGAGTCGCGACCCCCCCTCCCTCCCCACAAATGGTATATTTATCCTTTTTCCATCACGCACATCATTCTCATATTAGTACTATTATACATTGGAGGTATTATGTCAGTCCTGCTAGTGTCTTGACCTCTTTTACAATTCTTCTTTAAATTTAAATTTATTGAATATTTAAAGAAAGCCTTTCTATTCTGGGTTTGTTTTTGGATTTTTTTACATTAAAAAATCCAGCTGCTGATATGGTCTAATAGAAAATTATATATCAATGGTATCTAAATTGGCAAAAATGTATAAATCTAAATCAAATGCATGTTGGAAATGTAAAGGGAAAGAAGGTTCTTGTTATCATATGTGGTGGTCTTGTAGTAAGGTTAAAGCTTACTGGGAAATGATACATAATGAAATGAAAAGGATGCTTAAAATAACCTTTGTAAAAAAAACAACCAGAAGCTTTTCTTTGGGGAGTTATAGTGACAGAACTACCTAAACTGTATAGAAACTTATTCATGTATGCTACTACAGTGGCAAGAAAGTTACTTGCTCAAGAATGGAAAGAAGCAGAAGTCCCAGCAAAGGAAGAAGGGATAGAAAACTTATGGAATATGCAGAAATGGCTTACTGGAAGAATAAGAAATCAAGAAAACACACACACACACACACACACACACACACACACACAGATATATGAATGGAAATGGTATACAGTATTGAATATTTACAGATAAATTGTAAACAGATAAGAACATTGGCAGGATTATTGTAATAACCTGCAGCTTCATAAGAGTAAATATTTAAAGAAGATGAATAAATGAGCAAATTAAGTTAATTTGGATATGCAGAAGATATTAAAAATAAATCAGACCCGCAGAAAGAAGGGGAAGGAAGTCAAGTTTTGAAATGTCAAAATGATTGTAAAACCAGTGAAATGTATAAACTTGAAAAGTATAGATATGTTTTTAAAAATATATAATAAAATAAATCCAGCTGCTGAGGAATGAGATGTAGCTGCAAAATGTGTCAGGTTCAAAGAGGGGAGGAAAATGTGGTTCATGCACCCAGCCTATGGTACTATCCTGCTTGCCTCCTCCTGCCTCCCCTTCTACTCAATTAAAACTTATCTAAGGTAGTGCAGAAGCTGTTTAAAACTCCTGGCAGCTTGCTGTATTCTGTGTTCTCATGTCAGGTAAAGGAAAGGCTGCAGCAAATGGGCCCATTCCAGCCTATGAACATCTTCCTGCGACAGGAGATCGATAGAATGCAGAGGATTATTGCTCTGGTGCGGAACACTCTGACAGACCTCAAACTTGCCATTGATGGAACCATCATCATGAGCGAGAACCTCAGAGATGCTTTGGATTGTATGTACGATGCAAGGATTCCTGAACGCTGGAGGAAGGTTGGTGGCACTATTTCCTTCACTGGGAAAAAAAAATGGTGTTAGATCATCAATCTTCTGCACTAAATATGCTGTATTTAGTCATCATGTGCTCCAGAGCATCTAAACACACACACACTTCTGAAATGGACTCTTTATGACTGACTTTATGACTCATTTTGCCCTACCTGAACAGCATGGTTGTATCTTACGCAGTGCCGGATTTACATATAAGCTAAACAAGCTGTAGCTTAGGGCCCCACTCTCTTGGCCCCCCTAAAAACAATTAAAGGAAAAAATAACCCTGGATGTACATTTCCAAAATATAAGATAAAAAAAACAAATAAAATAAAACCTACATATAGCAACAGTGTTTTGTGTTGTGTAGGCTCCTATGATGTAAGTATTGGGCCCCATCTGCTAGCCTGCTCCCTAAAATATCACTTCTTCTTAATTGTATTTCAGTTCAACAATTACTTTGATAAAATACATATTTTGTTATGTGCAAATAGCTTTAGATATCTATTAGGTTTAGGTTTTGTTATGTGCAAATGGCTTTAGATATCCATAAATTACCATATAGCATACATCCAACACAAAAAACAGTGACAATTTGTTGTTGACAAAGGACAGCTGGACATATAAAGGGCCCCATTACCTTCAGTAGCTATGGGCCTCATCAAACCTAAATCCGTCCCTGATCTTATGCCACTTTGAATCCTAGATCACATGGGAGGGATGGTAAAATGTGATTTCCCCCTCCCCCACATTGTTCCTGTCAGATCAATTCAGTGTCTGTAGAGTCTACAGCAGGAAGGTAAAACCTGAAGCCATCCAGATGTTTCTAGACTATATCTCCCAATTGGCCAGGTTGACTGGAGCTAATGGTGTTCAACATCTGAAGAGTTATATCTTCCTCATCCCTGTTCTACAACGATTTTTTAAAACGCACTTAACACATGTACAGCACAATCTTATAAATCCACTTGGGCCTAATTCTCAAAGAGGTGGTAAATCTTTTTCTGGACTGTACCGCTTTAGACTAAAGGTGAGATCTCACATGATTTAATGTTCCTCCATACAGGGAGAAGGATCCAAACCTAGCCTCCTTCCTGACAGCTTGTTTTCTATGTAGTTACACAAAACAAATGAAATACTGTGAAAATCCCTGAAACGAGAAGTAATCAACTAGAAATATTATCTTATAGAATTAAACTAAGTAACAAAAATCAAAAAGTTTAAGGGAAAAATTAGAAAAACCTAGATTTGAACAAAGCCTTAACGGGATGCCGGCTACAAACCTCGTTTCACTGAACTATTCAGTTTCCTCAGAAGGAAATAGAGAAATCATAAACCTTAAATGATTTTAAACAAACTCAAGAACAGGGTTGAAACACTCCCCTGAGTTTACAAAAAAGGTTTGAAAACCTAAATAGCAAGTTTTAGACACAGCCCTATTTAAAGAAAGCCAAGCAGTAGTAATAAGGAGTTGAGGACTCGGCTGTGAAAACTCTAGTATTGCCTTTCCAGAAAGGTTTAAAAAAACCTACCGTATTTTTCGCTCCATAAGGTGCACCTGATGATAAGGCGCACCTAGTTTCTAGAGGGGGAATTCAAGAAAAAAAAAATTATTTAAAGGGAGCGCTGAGCAGAGCCTGTATGCATTCCAGGCTTTTCCGCAGAAGCCTGCAGAAGCCGCACACTCTTTAAAGGGGCTGCGCGGCTTCTACTGGCTTTTCTACAAGGTGGGAGAAGGGACTGATGTGGCCAGTCAGTCCCTTTTCCCTCCTGAGGAAAAGCCCGCAAGAGCCGCACGGAGCTTGTGTGCGGCTCTTGGGGGCTTTCCCCACCTGCCTCCCCCCTGCATTTGCTCCATAAGAAGCACACACATTTCCCCTTGCTTTTTAGGAGGGAAAAAGTGCATCCTATGGAGCAAAAAATACAGTACATAGCACAAATTCAAAGAAAGGAATACAAGATAAGCTGTTTTAGATTTTAAACAAACTCAAGCACAGGTCTGAAATGCTCCTTTGGTCTAGATGTGACTGCTGGTGTTAAAGACACTTCAAGTTTGAAGTGGTACAACCCTGACACAACTTTCTGCTCTTGATGATCTTGTCTGCAAAGTTGTGTTGCAAAAGGAATGGGGGACCTGTGAGCCTCCAGTTATTGAGGAACTACAACTCCCATTGTCTCTTAACCTAAGTCGTATGAGGTAGGACTGATGCAAGATGTAATCAGACAATATTTGGAGGGTCACAGGTTCCTTATCCCCATGTTTGTTAGAGGATTGGTTAGAACTAGGCCTTGGAATCTAAATTCTATGATCATCTTTTGGAACATGTCTGTGGCCTTTACATCATCAAAACATTGCTTTGTCTCTCTTTCTAGGCATCTTGGGCTTCCAGCACTCTTGGATTTTGGTTTACTGAGCTTCTTGAAAGGAATCGGCAGTTTCACTGTTGGATTTTTGAAGGGCGACCAAACTGCTTTTGGATGACAGGGTTTTTCAACCCGCAAGGATTTTTAACTGCAATGAGACAGGTTATAGAAAGCCTTTAAAATATCTTTTTTGTGTGTGCATTTTTCATGTTCATGTTTTTCTTACCATCTGAAATGGATAGTAACAGAAATAATATCTGTTCATATGGAAAGAATTGCTTTTGCCTCCTGAAAGCATATGTGTAATGGTTCTAGGGGTTGCTCGTGCATAAACCGGTGCCACACCTGGCTGGGTTGCCTGAGTGAACCTTTTCTGTCCGGACAGCCACTCGCCCGTGGCTGTCTCAATCGCTGGCAGAATCCGTCAGTGGGCGTTTCTTGAACTTCTTCCAGCAAAGAAGTTCTTTGACGCCTAGTCTCCGCCTACTCTCCCTGCGCGGAAGCCTTCTGCGCAAGGAGGGTGTGGGACAGCGGAGGACCCTTGCTCTCCCCGCTGGTCCCCGGCGAGGAGTCATGGGACCGCCTTGCCGATTCCCCCATCTGCCCCCCTTCTCCACTGGTGCTACACTGATTCCCTTCCCCAGAAGATGGGCTGCCTCTCCCCATCCCGGGACGCTCTCTGGAATCCCTCTGGAGCCCGCTCTCTCCCTCTGGCCCTGATGGCAGTTCCCTGACAATATGGTATCCCCCCCAAGGAATTCTGGGAAGTGTGGTTATACCCCACATTACGGATGGATCTGTCAATATCAGTTCGCTGTTTCTCATGTGTCCATTCTTTAAATCAGTTCTGCACAGTTTGCAGCAAATTGCGATTTTTTATTTTTTTTAAAAGATTGGTATGAAAATTCTTCAGCATTTTAACATAAAAATTTCTCACAAACAAATATTTGTATGCAGTTTTGACTAATGTACACATTTTTTCAAGCAATTTATCCTAATATAATGGCTGCTTACCTCTCTCCACGGTGAGCGGCGGTTGTGGTCCATCGCATCGCCACCTTTCCCCATGGAGCCTTGCCATTTTTCCAGCAGCTGTTGCCACCCCTCCACAATTCAAATTGCCCTATCCATGGCAGCCTGGGGGGTGGGGTTTGGGGGAGCAGACCTGAGGAACTCAGTCTTCCCCCAGGTCCACTCCCTGGGCATAAAAGTAGGCTGAAGCTGTCCACAGCAATGCAGTCAGCAAGGAGAGAGGCATTCTATTCTGTTGTGACTGTTATTCCAGTAACTGTCATTTTTAACTACATTCTGCTTCTGTCTGTGTGTTTGTGAGAGAAGGAGAAGGGCTGCTGAGAGAGGCTTCTCAGGATACTGCTGAGGACAGTGTTGTGAAACAAGACAGTGAAACAGACAGAGGAAGATCCCAAAATGTTAGTAGGGAGAAACCTGTGCAGGATCTCTCTCTAAGGAACAAAGAGAGTGTTGCTGAGGTGAAAGTAATGAATCTTTCATAAGAAACTGTAAGACCCGAGTGAGGTAAAACTCTGGTGTAAGTCCTAACACAGTTTTGTTTATAAGTCTTAAGTAAGAAGACTTCAATCTACAATTCAAGTGAATATATACCCATGCTGGAATAAGCACGAGATTGCAAATGTATTTTTTCAGTTAGATGTTTATGAAAGTAAAGTCATTTTGAATACAAAGAGCCTGGACATTATTATAGTCTTTACAAAGAAGCTATCAATCAACTAGAAGAGTTATTTAGCTTCCCAGCTGTGAGCTACTCTGCTACTTTGCATATCATCAAAATGTAAGAATAATAATAATAATAATAATAATAATAATAATAATAATAATAATAATAATTTATTATTTATACCCTGCCCATCTGGCTGGGCTTCCCCAGCCACTCTGGGCGGCTTCCAACCAAATATTAAAATACAGTAATACATTTATATAATATATACATAACACTTTGTAAATTGCTGGACTACAGCTTCCATCATCCCTAGCCACGCACCGTGCTGGCAGTGGCTGATGGGAGAAGCAGCCCAACACCATCTGAAGAACCACAGGTATTCCCTTCTCGTTCTTTCGAGGTTGCTTCAGCCTGCGATTTCCACAGGGACATGGGGGCTTCTGTTTACGTGATGATTAAGTAATTAAAAGTCTACTTTGTGAAACTGGATTAACTCTTGGTCCCTCCAGGAAATACTCAAATTAGCTCGCTTTTTACTTCTGGGTTCTGTTAACTGCCTTTTCCGGATCAGACTTGACATGCCTTGCTTCTGGGTTGCAGGGCAATGAAACTGATAATAAGGTGTCAGTGTCCCTCTGAGCCTGTCACGTTTCCCTTAGCTTGTAAGGCAGATAGAAATTTAATGAAATGTTTGAGTGTCTGTAAGGAATGTTGATGTGCAATGTGGGGAAAATGATTTATTAGGAGACGAACACCTTGACTAAGCCTCAGAGGGAAAAGAGAGGAATGTGTGAGCTACGGTAAATGGGACTTCACCTGGCCCTATTGATTGGTCTGAAGTTATGTAATGCCTTTGCCCGTTGAAATCTATGGTCCCACCTTTCAGCTCCTGCTGTGTTGCTTTTTACAGGAAATTACCCGAGCGAACAAGGGATGGGCACTTGACAGCGTAGTTCTGTGCAATGAGGTCACCAAGTGGATGAAGGATGACATCACAGCTCCTCCCTCTGAGGGCGTCTATGTCTATGGCCTCTATCTAGAAGGAGCCGGATGGGACAAAAGGAACATGAAACTAATAGAATCAAAGCCCAAGGTCCTCTTCGAACTGATGCCCGTGATAAGGATATATGCAGAAAACAACAGTAAGTGTTAAGTCGATACTGGTACATCAGAATATGGAAATGTTTAAATTTGTGGCAGTGTCTGCCCATTATCTCATAGGCGACAGATTTCATGGCATGGCTGAGCTGTCAATCAAATGATAGTGAGTTATGATGTCTTCCTCCAAAGACCAGTTTAGATGCTTCCTCTCCTGAATGCAGGCAGCTGAAAAGTCTTATCTGACGTGCTGACTTATTAAGAAGTAGCTCTTACTACATATAGTATTGCCAAATTGTGTGTCAACTCTTTGCACCAGTGTATCCCTGGCATCAGTAGTGCTAGCATGCATGCATTATGGCCTCGCTCACAAAGGAACTAGGACACTGCTAAGAAGGGTGAGAGAATGGATTAATAATGCAACATCTTGCTCACGTTCAAGACCTGACCGAGATCTGTATACAATAAGCCAAGATCAGAACTGCAGTCAGAAGGGCTTACTGGGATCAAGCAGAAGAACCCTCTGCAGGGTTCTGTGAGCGTCCCTAGGTTGTTCTGGGTTCAGAACTAGTTATTCCTTCAAGATCGCCTTCCTTCCTGTGAACATAGGTCTGCTAAAATAAGAAAGCACATGCACTAAAAATAAAAATGGTAAGTCCCCCCTGGAAACAGGGAAGTGTGTGTGTGTGTGTGTGTGTGTGTGTGTGTGTGTGTGTGTGTAGCCTCTAGGTGCACATAAATGTATCTATCGAGCTCATAATTACATTTGAAATATCTTCTTCAGGGGCACTTGCAAGCACAAGCAACTGGAGTCGTTGGCCTTCATTTTTTTTTCTTTTTGCAAAAGATTCTGCAAAACCCACATCTTTTGTTCCAGATGGATTAATTATCATAACTGCCACCATCTGGTTCTGTGTTTATAATTAGTAATGCAGAAAAGGAACCCCTCTCCATTCATGAGCACAGAGCCCGTGCATATAGCCGGGTAGGCCTCCCGCTGGGTCTTCTATTTCACTCACAAGCTAAGGTCACTTGGTTATTTGTTTCATCCTGCCAAGAGGTAAGGATGTCTTCACCACATGTTAAGAACAAAATGCAGGGTAATTGGTCATCTTGGTTTGTACAGCAGGGGAAAGGTTGTTCTTAAACCATTGTTTCAGTACTTTGGCCATGAATTCAAAAGGAGAGTCCGCTGTAGAGGAGGAAACTAACGTCATACTCATTGAAACGATAGTCTTGCATGCCACTATCCTATCTCTGTATCTATCTATCTATCTGTCTATGTATCTATCTATGCAAATTGTGTGGATTAGAGAACAATAATGTTGTAGTCTCGTTGCCAAGCAACAGTGTGCAGAGCTCAGTGGAGTGGGAGACCAGCCCACCAGAAGGGTCTCTGAGTTGGCAGAGTCAGCATCCAAAGTCAGTCCAGTCAGTCCAGTCCTAGGGTCAGCTGAACAGCAATCCACGTAGTCGGATGGTCTAGGGGTCAGGGAATCTGATGATCAAGGATCAAGATGAGCAGGAAGCAGCAAGTTAGGACTGGGAACTACAAGAGTTTCCAGCATCTGACTGCTGCTGGAAGCTCTGCTTAAGAAGGCTGAAGCCAGCTGGTTCTCATCAGCACCTTCTCTGTGTACTTGAAGGCTGATCAGCTGAAGGTGGAGCCACTCTGCCTTCTTCCCCCTTCAGGATGTCATTCAGCAGGTGAAACTGACTCCTGGCCAATGACACTCTGTCGTTGTGGAATATACTATTGTGCACTGGTTGTAGATGCAACACTGCTTAGCCCTTCTGAATTCTATGGACCTAAGCATTTACAAGGGATGAGGGCGGCACTGTGGGTTAAACCACAGAGCCTAGGACTTGCTGATCAGAAGGTCGGTGGTTCAAATCCCTGTGACGGGGTGAGCTCCCATTGTTCGGTCCCTGCTCCTGCCAACCTAGCAGTATGAAAGCACGTCAAAGTGCAAGTAGATAAATAGGTACCACTCCAGCGGGAAGGTAAATGGCGTTTCCGTGCGCTGCTCTGGTTTGCCAGAAGCGGCTTAGTCATGCTGGTCACATGACCCAGAAGCTGTACACCAGCTCCCTCGGCCAATAAAGCGAGATGAGCGCCGCGACCCCGGAGTCGGCCACGACTGGACCTAATGGCAGCGGCGTACCGTAGGTTGTCAGCACCCGGGGCAAGGCAAGTAATTTGCGCCCCCTAACCCGGGGCAAGGCAAGTAATTTGCGCCCCTAACCCCTAACCTGCCGCCGCTGCCAGCTTCTTCTTGCTGCTGCCTGGGCTGGGGTATTTACGGTAAGGTAGCCACGGCGGCGGCGGGTCCGTGTCAGGTGATCTGAGGCGAGTTGCCGCTGGCGCTGCCGCCCAAACGACGCTTGCCCGGAGGAGGAGGGCAGAGAGGCGAGGAAAATGCAACATGGCCCAGCAGCTGCAGTAGCAGCGGCAGCGGTGGGGCTGTGAGGAGGGGCTGCCTGGCGCGCCCTCCGCGGCCCTGACGCGTGGGGACCGTGGCGAGCGCTGAGAGCCGCTGCCTGCCAGACGCCTTCAGCCCGGCCGCGCGCACAGCTCGTCGGTTCCACGAGACATGGGGCTACAGCCTGTGCCCGAGGCTCTTCGGTGACTCTGGAGGCGGCGAGCGCCCCCCAGATGTTGCGGCCGGCCCCCCCTGCACCCCCACGCTATGCCACTGCCTAATGGTCAGGGGTCCCTTTACCTTTAAGCATTTACAACTGGGAATAAGATTGGACTATATGTTAGTGTGCCCTACTTCGTTTTTCCTTTTTCAACCAGAGCCAGGTGCTAAAGGCAAATAGTTAGAATAAAAGAACTTTTAACCTTACCAGCCTTTCTAAAAAAAATATTCTACTCCAGGACTTCCCCAAGTTTTCTTTGCTTCAGCACCCTTGTTTCAGGGGATACAGCCACCTTCTTTGTTGCTGCCATTTCTAAACAACTGAGAATCAGAAAGTCTTGTCAGTCTCCTAGAGATCTGCCAGCAGATCCTGATCTATGTTCTGCCCACCAGCCCTGGTGTATTTATTTGTAAGTATATTTTCCCTGAATCCTGCATGTCCATTTTCAGGATTAAGACCAAGCACAGATGGCAGAAGAAGTTTGCTTGGTGTGAGCAGAAGCACAAAAAGACCCTTGGTCTCAGTAGGCCACCAGAAGAGCCTCACGCTCCCTTCTCCTTTTGCCAACTGCAGGGGTGGGCTTGGTTGCCAAGACACTCTGGGCTGGAAGGAAAGGGGCCAAGTGACGCTTGGTCCAAGAAGGCTGATGCTCCTTTCCCCCTCTGCCAGATGCTGGGTGGCTTTCCTGGCAACGACTTGAAGTGTATTGGCCAATAAACAGGAAGTAGCTAATAGGCATGGATTTATGCATTGACTTTTGGGAGGCTAGATCAGCTTTATAAGCCATAATGGCACCCAGGGATAGGAAGTGAAGAGTAAAAAAGCTTGTTAATGTGCTAAAGGAAAATCCAAAATATCAGAAGAGAGATGGGAACCATTATGCATTCTTTCATGCTTTAATTTAAATGATTATTATTAATATTTTTTTTTAAAAGAAGGAATTTCAATCTGCTTAAAATCAACTTTTCACTCTTTCAAGAATATATACTGGGGAGGCTACAAGTTGTAACCAGGTCGGCTGGAGCTAGTCTTGACAGCTAAATGTACGGAATTTGGATCTGCTTCAGCAAGCAAGTCAAAAGATTGAAAGAGCAACTTTAGAAGTGAAGAGAAGACCTCTGGGGTTCATGTAGGAAGGAAGCAGCTGTCAAAATGGATTGTGGGTTGGAGAGATGGACACCCAAAGCCCAGGCTGCTTGGCGTTGTAGAATTCAGCCTATGCTGCTTGCCTGAAAACAGTCAGTTTGGTTTGAGAAATAAAACCAAACATGAAAGAAATATAAAAGCTGTGAAGGGCACAGTCTTGTGGGCTATTTTCCTACTTTGGGTTTTTGTCTTTTTAGTGCAGTCAACTCTATGGCTAAGGCTGTTTGCTTAATGGAGATTATTAGAGGTAAGCAAGCCTCTCAGGTATGAGTTGCAGCTATGTGAGGGGCTTGAATATTGCAAGACTCTTGTAGGGTCCCTCTCAGAAGCAGGAAGTGGGGTTTGCCCCCACCACAACCAAGTTTCCAAGTGTGGCATTTTATATTTTCCTCATAAGAGTGAATAGCAGTCACTGGGGGGGGGGAGTTAATATTGCTGACATATTGATAAATCTGCCCATGTCATCATAAGATTGAGTCCCTGGATCTTATAATTCCTGGTTGCTTCCAGACTCTTCCTATTTTTGAGTGGGGGTCAATTCGATACCGGTAAATTTTGGTCATGCAGTTGTAGTTGCTTGCACAACGATCCTGCTTCTCCCCAAAACTGGATTTTTTGGAGTAAGGAAGGTCAAGGGGAAATGCACTGGGATGCAGTGACATCTAATCTCCCCACAAACAAATCAGAACAAATGCTCATTAAATAGTCAACATTGTCTAATCCCCTTGCAAACAAATCAGGATGGATGTGCAGTAAAGAGGCCATCTGGAAGCAAAGCAAACCTTTCCCTAAAGGGTTTGGTCACTGTCTTTGTTTCTAACTTCCTTAGTGCTGAAAACTGCAGTCAGAGACCAACAACCTGATCTAATGTAGAAGTGAACATGGGTGGCACTGTGGTGTAAACCACTGAGCCTTGGGCTTGCCGAACAGAAGGGCGGCGGTTCAAATCGCCGCAATGGGATGAGCTCCCGTTGTTCAGTCCCAACTCCTGCCAACCTAGCAGTCCGAAAGCAGGCAAAGTGCAAGCAGATAAATAGGTACCGCTCTGGTGGGAAGGTAAATGGCATTTCCATGTGCTGCTCTGGTTTCGCCAGAAGCAGCTTAGTCATGCTGGCCACATGAGCTGTCTGCGGCCAAACACTGGCTCCCTTGGCCAGTAAATGAGTGCTGCAACCCCAGAGTCATTTGTTACTGGACTTAACTGTCAGGGGTCCTTTACCTTGACCTTTTAAGCCCACTGAAATGAGGTAACTCTGCATCAGATGAGTCTGAATGTTACCTGTTGGTTATAGGAAGGCATCTTCAGGACTTCAGAGAGGGGCATCTAACTACAGTTTGGAGTTCTGCTATAGACTTAAATTTAACTATTTGCTAGAAATTCCTTGGTTTGCAGTTTTAAAAGCAGTACTTTTAAAATAGTTTTGCTGCTGTGTGTTTCTGGAGAGGAATTTCATGCCATATTGGAAGAGATCTGCGTCGAAACTGCAACACTTTCATTTTACACTTCTGTCTCTAACGTGCCTGGACACCATTTGCTTACAGTAGCTAGATAAAAGAAGGTGCCTATTGTGGCTTCTCAAAAGTAGTATTGATGCCAACTCCCTTCAGACAATGTACGTGAGGTCTCTGACCTTCAATTTGTGGAGGGCTTTAAATATAGGAATGGTGATGTGCTATAGAAGGGGTGTAGGGACATGAGTGGCACTGTGGTCTAAACCACTGAGCCTCTTGGGCTTGCCAGTATGAAGGTCGGTGGTTCAAATCCCTGTGACGGGGTGAGCTCCCATTGCTCTGTCCCAGCTCCTGCCAACTTAGCAGTTCGAAAGCACACCAGCACAAGTAGATAAATAGGTACCACTGTGGCGGGAAGGTAAATGGTATTTCTGTGCACTCTGGTTTCTGTCACGGTGTTCCGTTGCACCAAAAGTCATGCTGGCTACATGACCCAGAAAGCTGTATGTGGACAAATGTTGGCCGATAAAGCGAGATGAGCGCCGCAACCCCAGAGTCGGCCACGACTGGACCTAATGGTCAGGAGTCCCTTTACCTTTGTAGAAGGGGTGGAGTTTGCAAATTTTCCTCTGCTACCCCTTGTATGATTGTATTCCTGCAAGGGGAAAGAACAAGGAACTGATGTTAAATCTTGACACATCCAAGCCCAACGTTCTTGTTGCTGCATTTCGGTGGCAATTTTCTCTTTAAATTGGAAGTTCCAGATAGGACACCAATTTTAATTTCATATGGGTTTTTTCCTATAAGATGTTTGCTCTGTTCATAGCCCTATGACAATGAAGTGTTTTCTTCCTTCATCTCCCTAGCCTCGAGAGATCTACGCTTGTACTCTTGCCCAATCTACAAAAAACCAGTTCGGACAGATCTGAATTATATCGCCGCAGTGGACCTCCGGACTACCCAACCTCCTGAGCACTGGATATTGCGTGGAGTTGCCCTTCTGTGTGATGTCAAGTAATGTTAAGAGAACACCTGCATGTTCTTAAAGTGTTGCCCCCCCCCCACCCAAGGCTTTTAGAACAGCCTTTTTTTCTTCACATTCTTCATTTGAACATCCACATCACAAGGAAATAGCTAGGTGACTGGTCACAGGGTTGCTTGTTGCTTTTTAAATATCAATTATATCAAGAGTATTGCTCTATTCTTCTACTTTGACTTTCTTTCAAAGGTTAACAGGCTTTATCAAATTTCCCAGAACTAGAAAGCTCGCTGAATACATGCCCTCATTTATCTCTGAGGGACTTTTTGTGTGTGTCGCTGAAGTGTGCTTGTAAACATCAAGTTAAGTGACTAAGTATATACGCAGAGCAAGCTATTTGTCACTGTGACCCTCTAGTGTGATAAATAAATGGCAATTTCTATAGAGGAAAAAAAATGGAGTGCCACTTTCCACATAAAATGTACCCCCCATACGCACAGCAGTTTAAACCGAACTGTTGGCATTGTCAAGGCTGGTTTGCGATGTTTCTTCAACTAACCCAGGTTTGGGAGTTCTTTCTGGAACACTTGAAATTCAATGGGCTGCAATTCAGATAGAGCTGCAGCTCTGTTGAAATCAATCAGGAGTTAAGTTATGCACAAACAGCCTCTGGATTATACCCACTCTCCCTGACATAATTATAGGGAATGGAGTCCTTAAGCAAAGTTCTGGATTGTTGTACCAGAATTACTGAAGGCCCCAAAATGGGGAAGGGGGACGCTACCACCATCTCTTTCTGCGCCATTTTATTTTCGTATCTTCACTCTTCATCATTCCTATCCTGTTCCCCTTTTCAAACCTTTCTCACTACTAGTGTAGTTAACATTTCATGTTTGGAGTCAGCTGAAGAGAAATGTAAATCATGCCAAGCAATTTGACTCTGTCACACTTCATGTCAAATCCTATTTCTCAGTTGTAAGCTACTGGGTGAGAGTGTCTAGAATTTGTTTCAAAGCGGCCTGGCTCAGTCTCAATGAAAGAAAAGTCCAAATCCCAAATGTGTTTTGATTATATTTTAAAACTTCCATGTATGTAAGCAGCCTGTGGATAGCAAGAAACTCATTAAAATTAATGTGCAGTGTTTTTGTTCATAGGCATCAAAATCCAAAACTTTTTTTACATGCTTCTTGTCTGTGGTTTTCCTATCTCGTTGCAGAATCAAATATTTGATAACCCTGAACTTTTTTTTAAAATCCAAGTGGCCAGCCCTCCATTTTTCAGTGGTTCAGTATATGAGTGGCATGCATCACTTTCTAGGTTCAACCCCCAACACTTCCAGTTAGAAATAGCCTTGGACTCACTTGGGAGATTGGGGACTCTCCCTCCTTGGAGGTTTTTAAGCAGAGGTTGGCTGGCCTTCTGCATCCATGGATGCTTTAGCTGAGATTCCTGCATTGCAGGATGACCCTTGGGGTCCCTTCCAGCCCTGTGATTCTGTGACTACAAAATGCCTCTGCCTTAAACCTTTGAGTGTTTAAGACCAGTCAATAGATAATGGTCTGACTTAATATATAAGACACCTTACATATTCAGGGTAAAGCTCTGAAATGCATGGATATTGTTCAAATGTCCAGGAGCTAAACTGAGACAAGGCACGGCTGATACATGACATTTCACTGCCCTCCAGACTCCATTCTCCCATAGCAACTGTTCAGTGATCTTCTTAATCCAAATACCTATATAAAAAACCCTAGTCTTCCCTCTCTTGCTTTAGCTGTTCCCCTATATGCAAATTCTTTCATGATTTGAACTTTTGAAACGGAATAAATATTGCAAAACACTTTGTGGAAATGTGCCTAATTGATTCAGAGTGAGTTGCTGTGTTATCTTGGCATAGAGCTTCACCTTCCTGAGGGTGAAGAATTATTGGTTCTTTTGTATTGATTAGTGATCTTTAAAGACATTGACAAGAGAGCAGCATAAGTTAGTCACACTTTGTACATGGATTCACTTGACACAGGACTCTGCTGGCAAAAGAAATTCTGAATGAGGACTGAAATTGAGGCAGATATAGCACAGTGCACTCATCATTGTAAGGGGTGCTGCAGTGGTTAGCGGATATTTTCGCATCCAGAAAATATTTGCAGGTAGTAGGATGAAAGTGACTTGCATATATCACCGGAGAACACCAAGAGCTAGAGCGACCAAACAGAGGAAACACTGCTTTGTATATGAACACAAATACACAATCACGAATTTGTAGGAATCTAACATTTCCATTTATGATTATGCGCAAAAGAGAAGTCTTTACTTTTACAAAAAATGAACGCTGAAATCTGTTTTCGAACCACTGATTGTAATTGGCGTGTTGATAAGTGATTGACATTGTAGAATGCCATTTGTGTGCTTGTGGAAAGCATTTAAATACAAAGTCAAATTTATTAATATTGGAACACATTCGAAGAAGAATGTGAACAGTTTTTTGTTTATTCCAGCGGTATGGGATGTTGCAGACTGCACTGGCAAATCTGCTTTGATGGTACCAGATGAGAGCAAGTCCTTTTTAGAAAGTTTCTATTGCCTCTTTGTTATTTAGGTAGGCAGATAAGGGATTGGCAGCTCCTGTTCTAGATAACCAGACAGATGTTCTTGGTCTGCATCAGGCCTGGAGAGCTTGTGACTCACTAAGCTGAACACAACTAACCAACTATGCAAGGTGGCGCACTAAGGTCTTGGGGGAAAAGCCTGTTTGTGCCTGAGACTGCAAGAAATTGGAGGTATTAAGAACCTAACAGACCACAGCACATGTCTGGTGTGTTGATCTGGACTTGGTGGGTCACCTGCTGTGCAAACCTGACATGCATGTAGCTCTTGGCTGCTTTCAAATTTGTTTTGCTCTCCTGCTTTCTCCATTCAGCTCCAAATACAGAGTTTGGAATAGAAAAATCAAAGTGAAGGCTGTGCTTGAGCCTGTCCACATGTGGTCTTTGAGCACATTTCTTGCCTTTAGTGCATTTTCTGAGCAGCACAAGGAAATCATGGAGCCCCATTCTGCACTATGCTATTTTCAAAAGCAATATATAGCTCTGATCTTTACCTTCCCTTCACCTGCGAATCACCACAAATATACGTCTAAAGTTCAGGTAGGAAATTCATTCGCCATTGAATTCTGACTGCAAAGGACCTAGGTAAAGGTAAAGGTAAAGGTACCCCTGCCCGTACGGGCCAGTCTTGACAGACTCTGGGGTTGTGCGCCCATCTCACTTAAGAGGCCAGGGGCCAGCGCTGTCCGGAGACACTTCCGGGTCACGTGGCCAGCGTGACATCGCTGCTCTGGCCAGAGCCAGAGCCAGAGCCAGAGCCGCACACGGAAACGCCGTTTACCTTCCTGCTGGTAAGCGGTCCCTATTTATCTACTTGCACCCGGAGGTGCTTTCGAACTGCTAGGTTGGCAGGCGCTGGGACCGAGCAGCGGGAGCGCACCCCGCCGCAGGGATTCGAACCGCCGACCTTTCGATCGGCAAGCCCTAGGCGCTGAGGCTTTAACCCACAGCGCCACCTGCGTCCCTTGCAAAGGACCTATTTTACTCAATAACTGGGGGAAAACCCCCCAGGAATTGTGAGTTTATCTTGCCCTGTATGTTATGCACTGAGTGAGAATGTAATTGCTAAATATAATTGTGAGATTGAGTCCACTTTTCTTTTCAGCAAATTTGCTTTACTGTTCTCTTTACAGCTCTTCCCTTCCTTTTTCCCTTTCTGTCACCTCTTAATCTCTATTCTCACATCCTTTGCCCCATCTCAACATGAAACTTGATTTTTACTCATCTTATTTTGCCATCCTTTCCTCATTCCATGGTTCATTGTATTCTGTAGTTATCCCCCCTCCCCTTCAGGAGTTTGAAAATAGCCAAGAACAATGTGTTAAGAAGCCAGGGTTTTGCTAACTTCTTAACTGATTAAACTCTTGGTAAGTCATTGCTGGTGATACGGAATTGATCAGTTGAGTCTAATTATATGCCATCTTTTAATAGCGAGAGGTGCCCAAAAGCAGCTTACAATAAGCATTCCAAATGTCAAAATACAGAGCATGGGGTTGGGAGAAGTCAGTTAACAAAACATATCAATAAATTCCAAAAGGACAAAAATAAACACAGAATATATTTGATACTACAGGAGATATGAACTAGGCTTAAATACAAAGCAAAAGAGAAAGGTTGACCATAAAATTCTAGGTGCCAGTGCTGCTGCATCCCAGGGAACAACCACAGGCAACACTCGGCTAATCATGTTCTAAAAAAATATTTGTAGCATGTCTTATTTCACAATTCTTAAACAGAAAATATCCCAGGGAACATCAGCCGCCTAGCTTAATTAAGAGGGGAGAGGACTTCTCACCAGGCTAGATGACATACACCTGGAAAAGTCTTCCTTTCATTTTATCCCTGGGTAGTTTACAACTTGCACAACAAATCAAGATCATGGTGACCATTACGATATAAAACTCTTTAAAACATCAAATAAAAATTCCTCACAAAGTTATGGTAATGCAGGAGGATATCTATGTGCTCATTAGCAACTATCCTTGCTACACCCACACCTTCCAAAGGCCTGGGCAAAAGGGATGACATAAAGAACAGCACACCACAGGGCACATGGAGGTGATTTTTTTAATTGGCCTGGCTAAGTTCAACCATCCTATGCAATTGTTTAAGTACTTTGCTAAGTTTAACTCACTTCTTTCAGGATCAAGCAGCCTCCAATATAGCCATGATTTTGAAAGCTCCAAGGAGAAATATCCAATTTTAATGCAGTAATATAAGATAGCATTACAGATGATTGTGTATAGTACCAAGGGTTTATAGGAATAATTTCTGCAGGTCTGTAATGGTCTGTAATATAAATTACAATAGGATATAACAGGTTCTTGATACCTTAACTCAAATACTTTTTCCAGAAACTCAGAATCACCTGGAAAATTTAATACCTTCTTATCCTACCTGCTGTATCAATACAAGGTGGCTTTTGAGGTGCTAAATGTCTATAAACAATATGTTGAGGTGATCCTACCTCAGAAACCTACTTTAGGGTTGCGGTGTTTCACTTTCCCCCAATTCACTTTCACTGTGATTGCAAAGACTCCAGTGCCATTTTAATGAAACTCTTAAAACACAAACAACACCGGCCCTCATTGGATAGGCAGGATGAAATTCCATTATTTTAGTAGAATACATGGAGTATGAAATGGTACGTGTTAGGGCAGAAAGTTTTACATATTGCTTAAACCCATTTTTGGGCCAGATATTACAAAAGTGTGGAGGGTTAAAATGCCGGAAATAGGAGCTTTTGAATTAAAACAGGTGTAGGGGTGTGTGTGTGTGTGTGTGTGTGTTTGTGAAAGTATTCAGAGTGAAATGAAAAATATTTTCATGGCAAAAGATGTTAGCTGGATGTTAGATGCTGTCCATACAAGAAGCAGCAGATTTGAACAGCAGCTGTAGGAACTACATCACAAATATTCTGCCTTTGTTGTGGGTGGTTTACCTTTCCCCACACTCCAAAAATTGAAGTCTCTCTCTCTCTCTCTCTCTCAAGCAAAAGCTAAAAAGGAAAACTTCATCCACTGCTAGTTTCTGCAGGATTATAAGCTTAAAATAATGCTATAATGCAAAAATATAAAATGTAAATATTGAGGGAAACATATTAATCAGTGTCTTGTCCCCCAAGGCCTCCTGGCAATAATGTAAAGCTTCTGTTGACTTTTGTGTTTGTGTGTGAATTAAATAACTATTCCTATGTCCAAAAACAGGGAGATGAGTGTAATGAGTGTCCTTCACTACCTCGACAGCCAGCAAAGGAAGGGGCAGAGGAGGGAGAGGGACGAGAGGCTTCTCAGCATTTCTTCCAGTTTTTAACTCTTTGCCCTGTTGGTCCTTGGGATTCCGTGGCATTAGCCGCAGAATCATGGTAAGCAGTCAATGATGTTGGGAAGGGATTGCGTCCTCGATGATACATTTCTCTTGTTGTTTAGAATAGATAGTGCGAAGCCCTTCCATGTCTCTATGCTGTGCGACATGACACTTACGGTAGTTCTTTTCTTTGAAATTGCCGTCTTTTGCTGATTCGCTTTTTATGGAGAACCCAGAAGTAGTTGTTGCCAAATTATTGCACTCCAAATTTTTCTGTGTTGTCCCCTCACATTTTTTCCATACCTCAATGACAGTGCTATAAAATAAAATAAAATAATAATAATAATAAAAAACTGCAGTGCTGATCTGCCCAATGTGGATAGGCTAGGTCAGGGGTCAGCAAACTCTTTCAGCAGAGGGCCAGTCCACTGTCCCTCAGACCTTGTGGGGGGCCAGACTATATATTGAAAAAAAATAATGAACCAATTCCTATGCCCCACAAATAAACAAGACATGCATTTTAAATAAAAGCACACATTCTACTCATGTAGAAACACGCTGATTCCCGGACCGTCCGCAGGCCAGATTGAAAAGGTGATTGGGCTGGATCCGGCCCCCGGGCCTTAGTTTGCCTACCCATGGGCTAGGTGCTACCGGTGTTTTTTTTTTAGGATGGTTGTGTCTTCAGTTGAAAGTTTATTTCTTTCAAGATCAGCCTGTTCTTTTATTTTCTCTTTAGTATATCTGGAAGATGAGGGATGGATTGCTCCCTGTGGCAATGGGTGGGTAGATAAAATTACTGATTTCCTCCTATAATTTCTCCTTCACCTTAAATAATAATTTAATAATTAATAATTATGATGATTAATATTGATTATATAATTAATATTAATTATATAATTATATAATTATAATAATTTTATTTGCACACGCCTGCCCGACCCCAATCTGACTGGGTTGCCCCAGCCACTCTGGTGCTTATTTTGCTATAAGAAGGGGAAACTAATACATGATGTCTCTTCCCTGTGTGAGCAAAACCTGACAATGGGAAATACATCACTGAACAGGAAGAGATTAGAGAGCAAGAATTTATGAGGAAGAAGCCTTTAATTAACATTGGAAAGGGTCCCTTGCTAGAGTTATTTGAGAGTAAAAAATATAGAAAAAGCTTGGCTGTTTTAGATAATGTGTTAAATACTGTGTAGAACCTCTGGGATGTATTTAAATGAATAATTGCACTAGCGGAAATAAGTGCAACAGTTTCTTCTAAAGCAAAGGGACACCCCCATTTCCCATGCCCCACCGCACCCTCCTAAAATCAGCCCTGGAAGGTCAGGAGAACCCCAAAACAGTGCTTGAGGAGAGGAAGAAGAGGGACTGTTCTGCTGGGCAAATGTATGATCTCCTTCATACAACCACCTATTTTTAATTCCACCTCCAGCTCACTGAAGAAATGCAAATGCCTCTGCAGTACTGAAGGATGGTGTTGTGGAAGCAACAATCCTTTCCTTGCTGCTCAAAATCTGAAATAATTAAGATTCATCAGGAAAATTGGACCACAACAAGACAGTTGTGGCAGATGCAGGGCTTCCCTGGAAAACAGGAGTCCAACCCCTTTTATTATCATTTTTTTGAATAAATTTTTATTAAATTTTCCACCGTAATAACACAAACCACAAAGCAAAATGATACACAAAAACAGAAAAGGAAAAAGAGAAGAAAACAAAAAAACAAATAAAAGAAAGGGGAAAAGGGGGGGAACAATAAACAAATAGACAATAATAACAAACTTAATTCTTCACAAATCCAACTTTTTAAACATCTTAATTGACTTCCTCAAATCCCTCCCTTCTGAGTTTCCTTGTAATTTAAAAGTAACAGCTTTCCAATATCATTATTAAACTAAAACAATTTCCAATTATAGTCATCTTATTCACTTTTCTTGACATTCTGAATCCCATTTATTTAATTATAACTTAATTTGTCCTAGGCCTATTTGTTTCTTTCAAGTAATTTTTAATTTTTTTATATTACAATATTTATTCAAATAGTCATTGAATTTCCTCCAGTCCAACATCTTGTTGCCTCTTCCCCTGGTAATAATCCAAATTCACAAAATATGTGGTGCACCCTAATCTTGCTTTGGAGTTTTCCTACCCCCACCAATGAAGTTGCAGAAGGGGTCAGGGCAACTCAGAGCGTGAGTGTCAGAGGAGAGCAGCTAATTCATTTTGTATTGTTGAACATTGTGAAATCTGTTGAGAACTGATTCATAACCTTGCCTACCCTATCCTGGATGATGCTTTGGGCCACGATTGTAGAGAATAACACTGGGATGCAACAGAACCCCAGGAACAGGGTTCTAAGCATTGCATTTCTGTCCTATGTCAGTGTTGTCTTGAATAACAACAGGTTTCTACCACTGCCACCACCCTGATTAAAATAATAATAATAATTGAAGAGAAATGTGGAAATGAACAGTATTAAGTGCAGCTCTGGTAGATTCTGAGTTATGGGACAGGCCTTGTTTTGAAGGCAGGTCCACCTAATGTGGTGGGGTAGACAGCAGCTTAAAGCACCAGTGTTGGAACATGGATTAGGATTGACCCTTCAGATCTTGGAGCACCACCCTAGCTTGTTCTTGGTTTCTCCTCTGTCACTAATGTCCATGCAGCTACCTTCCCTGCTCAGCCTTGGCTGAGTCTTGGAACTGTGGTAGGCAATGGGTAGTGTGGGTCAGAGTATGGGATCTTTGTATTTCATGGGTCTCCAGCTGCCCAAAGATCTTGACTCAGAGCCTCAACTTGGGCAGCTGTTGTGTCTTCTCCCCCCTATAATATTGTGGATCCATCTCAGAACAGCCTCCTCCCTTTTGTTGATTACCTCCCCGATACAAGTTGTCACGATGAGCTCAGATAGTTGTCGTGGAAGTTTCCTTTCTCGTTGGCCCAGGCTGCAAATCTCCTGACTTATTAGCATAATAACAGAAGTATTTCAAGTAGAAATAATGCACAAATGATTAGGTAATGAGGAGATGGTGATGGCGGAAATCACTGCTTAGAAATTGTTAAATGATAATACATTCCCCCCAAACCCAGATCAGACAGGCCAAGAAGAATTTAATTTTCTGCCCACTTAAATGTACAGAGAAATGTCTTCTTTTCGGAGTGCTATTTCATTGGCCATCTAATTGACTAGTAAATAGAAACTTTAGCTTTCCTTTTCCTACGCAGCTTGCAATTTCTTCCCTAATTTCTGCATAAGTGTGCTTTGTGAGGCTTCCTTGATGTGATTCTGAACCCTGTAGTGTGTGGCATGCATACGGTAGCCAGCTATGATGCGTTACGAATACTTGGAAGAAGAAGAACATCAGCTTCAAGGCCTGTTAACTAATTCATGCATTGTTTCGTCTTGTTTTAAAATCTCTCTGTGTAGGAATTGCTAAAACTGCTGTAAATTCCTTTCCAGATTGTGAACAATATATGCATTACATTATCGCAATGAGTCCCAAGCTCTGTGCTAGGGCACACATGCAAGAGAACTTCTAGTGTGCAGAAGAAATAAAAGACTCCTGTGATCCCAAAGTGCCCAGAAGAGACTGATGCCCACATCTCTGCATGATTTACTGGGATTGCCTCTTTCCAATCAGCCTCAACTCAGGGTGATTGGATCATATAATCCCTCCCCATGATGAAACATAGTAGACTGAGGCATGCCTAGAACAGTGACTCGTGCAGTTCTAAGGGCGCTTCCAGACAACCCGTTTCTTGTGCATTCATCCTCGTTGGTTTTGCAGGAGCCAGTGTGGTCTAGTGGCTAAGAGCGGTGGACTTGTAATCTGGTGAACCGGGTTCGCTTCCCTGCTCCTCCACACGCAGTTGCTGGGTGACCTTGGGCTAGTCACGCTTCTCTGAAGTCTCTCAGCCCCACTCACCTCACAGAGTGTTTGTTGTGAGGGAGGAAGGGAAAGGAGAATGTTAGCCGCTTTGAGACTCCTTCGGGTAGTGATAAAGTGGGATATCAAACCCAAACTCTTCTTCTTCTTCTTGCAGGGAGATTAGATGACACTGGCTATTCTCAGAATCACGGACTTGAAGGGACCACAAGGGTCATCTGGTCCAAGCATCTGCCATTCAGGAATCTTTGGCCCAATGCGGGGCTCAAATCCAAAACCCTGAGATTAAGTGCCCCGTGCTCTACCGACTGAGCAATGAGCATTCATTCTGATTTGCTTATGCGGATTTGTTGTGCTTGCAACATTTGCGTCAGCCACATTGCACCATTTTCCCTACCACAAAAAGCCGGATCTTTGGGGGGGGGGGAGCGGGTTTGCTGCGCAAGACCTCCTAATCAATTACAATGGTGCAAGCTGAATTTGCAGGTGTATGATTGAATCCCACCCCAAAACAGTGACGGTTTGGAAGCGCCCTAAGTTCTCATGGAATAGCTCTCGCTGTTTTTCTACATTCCCGCTAATATGCACTCAGCCACCTGAGTTGGAAGCAAAGTATAAGAACATAAGAGAATCAGGCCACAGCAGGGACTGGATCAAGCCAAAGGCCCATCTAGTCTAACAATCTGTTTTCACAGTGGCTAACCGGATGCCTATGGGAAGCCCAATAGGATAAGGCTACCAGACGTCCCCGTTTCCCAGGGACAGTCTCCGGATTTACAAATCAGTCCCCATACAAAATCCATTGAAGTTGAAAAGTGTCCCCCTATTCATTGAAAAAAATCTGGTAACCTTGCAATAGGATGACCTGAGTGCAACAGTACTCTGTTTACTTATGGTTCCCAGTGACTTGTATTTAGTGTCATTCAGCCTCCAACGATGGAGGGAGAACATAGCTATTATGGTTCGTATCTTGGGGGAAGACAACTAAGTTTAAAGGGGTGATGCCTTTCACATCTCCAGAAATGTGTGTCCCCCACCCCCGTTACATAGGTATAAAACACTCAGAATTTAGGACTGTAAATGCCATAGAGCATTGTGACTTTTATTCTCTCTGAAGTTCTGAAACTTGCTCCTGTCCCTAGTCAGCACAATTGTGCTCTAATTCCAGGTTTGGTTGGAGCTATGAACAGGAGCAGGCCTCCTAGGGAGTGGGAATACACTGCAAAGTTCGAATCCCTGTGATGGGGTGAGCTCCCGTTGCTCGGTCCCTGCTCCTGCCAACCTAGGAGTTCGAAAGCAAGTCAAAGTGCAAGTAGATAAATAGGTACCACTCCGGCGGGAAGGTAAACGGTGTTTCCGTGTGCTGCTCTGGTTCACCAGAAGCGGCTTAGTCATGCTGGCCACATGACCCAGAAGCTGTACGCTGGCTCCCTCGGCCAATAAAGCGAGATGAGTGCCGCAACCCCAGAGTCGTCCACGACTGGACCTAATAGTCAGGGGTCCCTTTACCTTTATGAACAGGAGCAGGCCTCCTAGGGAGTGGGAATACACTGCAAAGTTTTGTTGTACATCACACTATATGTTTAATGCACATTCAAAGCACACATTCTTTCCTTCAGAGAATTCTGGGTGCTGTAGTTTACCCCTCACAGATTTACAATTCCCAGCAGCCCTGAACAAACTAAAGTGCCCATAATTCTTTGAGGGGGGAAACATATTTCGAAGGTGCTTTATAGTGTGCACGCAGCCTTATTCTCTCTAAAAGTGAACGCTTTTGGATACAAGAGTGAAGTTTCTCCCGTTTTTAGCCTGGAAAAAGGTGTGCCTTGGGTATTTACACGTTTCAGCAACATTGCTTATTAAGAAGGCATTTGTATTTTTTTGAATATGGAGTTACGGGGGAAATGGTTTAAGAATGTGATGCTTGCCTTGCAGGATCAAATCAACTGCATTGCCTCTGAATATGGAAGTTGATAGACTTCTCCCCCTGGCCATTTTTCTAATCCTTTAAAAAAGTCAGGCTAATGACCATTATCACATCTTATTGTATTGAATTTCAAAGGTGAACTGCACTGTCACACAGAAGTGTTTATTTGTGTTAAAGATCCAGAAGGTTGGGCTGGGTTCCCCAAATGGAAATGGTAGGCTTTTGGTTTTAGAATGAGGCTTGCGTGTGTCAATTGTGGTACGCTAGGATATTCTTTCCCCTCAAATGGTGATCACCTTGAGAAGACTGTGTGAATTTTACCTCTGGTGGATAGATGTGGCACCTTCTAATGGGGATCACCAGAATACATTCCTAACCCTCCTAAGCTTGAATTCTTGAGAAAGATTGCTTTTCCAATTGAGCAAACAATATTGGTCTACTATGAATGATTGTATCTTGGGTAAGAAATCTGACTTATGAGTGTGCATTTTGCCCATGTGTGTAGCTCTCAGACTAGAAAGCCCCCAATTTCCCCATGCTTAGGAACTTTGGAACAAAGCAAGATTTCAAATGACTGTTTCCTACTCCTTGTTAATTAGAGACTTCTTGTTTAATTGCCATTCATGTCAAGGGAGGAGAAAGGCCTTATGCGTGTGGCTAAAATACTTCTTTATATCTTGGCTTTTAATGAGCGGCAATTGTCCAAAGCAGGCCACTGTGTTCTATTGTAGGGGAACATAACTTTTGTATTTTTATTGGGGTTGAGTGTAAAGGTGTGGGGCCAAAAAACTGGTAGGGCCTTGAAGCTGTGGGGAGCTGCCGATTCAAAAATTCGATGTTTGCTATGTGTACTCATTGTTGACTGAGAGCTGCCAAATTGTTCCATGAAAATGGTGGATTGTGTGTTGCCTTGCTTGGAAGGCAATAATTTGGATGGAAGGGGTGGGCTATGGATATTTGAGCAAATGCTGAAATATAAAGTTGCTTCCATGCTGCACTGTTTTTAGTTTTAAAACTGAAGCATTTCCTGAGGTTCTTTCATCACTGGATCTCATTTGCGTGTCAGTTCCAATGCACAGTACCAGTTCCCACAATTTTCCTCAGCATGATTCTCAATAAGCATAATAAGAACGTGTAGTGTATTGCCACTTAGAGCAAACATTTGAAGCAGAGGCTCATACCTTTGACTTGTCAGCCAAGCCATTATTTCTGCTGTGAACTCTCACAGATTCCTAATATTACCAAATGAGCCCTATATATCCTTGTCTGGCAAGAGATGTCAAGAAGGGTGAATATGATTTCTTGAGATGTTATCATTATTTTAAGGCAAAAAGCTTCCAAGAAGGTGATAGCAGAGCAACAGTGAGAACCTATTCTATTCGGGGTGGAGGGAAAAGTCAAACACGAGACTGAAGCCTGACTGACGGGACTTCTGGGACAATGAAAACTGTGAAGCTTTCGTTTGTGCATGTATCTACATTATTACCATGTCGAGCACTGCCACATTGAAAAGAAAATATGCCGGGTGCGGGGAGATGCAATGCCACTTTCAGCAAATCTTTATTTCAGGAGTAATGGGTTAGTAGTCTTAAAAAGAAGAATCAGTAGCAGGGCTGGATCGTAGTTTTGACAATTATAACCGAAAGGCTTTCATCAGTAATGTCTGCCATAAACTTCCTGCATGGCAAAGCTCCTGTAAACATCCCTCTTGCGTAAGTGGTCTTCCTATCCATGCCAAATAAAGAGATGTCATAATAAAATTTGTCTCTGCCTTGCTTTTCATTTGCAGCTGCTGTCTATTCTATAATACAATGTCTACAATAACATTAACAATTGATTTGGGGTAGGATCAGGGGCAGGTGTTTCCTGGGTCAGGGTGGTGATGGAGAGAGCTAACAGCCCTAGGAACTAACAAAATGCCTTATCCATTCACAAATCTCAGCATTTTTCTGGTTTCTAAGAATTCCCAAGCACCACTGGAAACTTTCCTTTACTTGGATCATATAATGTTTTTCGAAGTGTGTGCTAATCTATTATGGAACGCTGGTCTTCACAGCCTTGGGATTCATTCTGCGCTGTTACGTTTTTGTGATGTACCACACTGGGACCGTTGTATATTATGTAGCTGGATTTTGTTGGGAGAGGGGAAAAAGTCCTCTGTGGCTTTCTTCAGCCGCTGCCAATGTGTCTTTGTCATTTAACCAGGTAGGTATAGCTTCTTCACATCTGATCCACAAGAGAATGGCTGGGTCTTCAATCAAATGTAGCCTGACCAAACTGAATGGGTTTGTCTGGGAGCCTCTATTTATAACAAGATAAAAGTTCCCTTTCACCACCACCCAAGTCTGTACATTTCAGGAAACTTTGTAACATTTTGTGATTTTTTTTCAAAGCTAACAGTTACAATACCGGACCGGGCATCTCTATAGTGCTTTCGAATGTTCAGGCTGCTTCACCTCATGGTGAAAATATAATTCATTCTAGACTGTGGAAGTAGTTCGAAACACTTTCATGGCATTCTGAAGCATTTGCTTTCTGGGTGGAAAGTGTGCCGAAAGTACGTTCGCCACCTTCAGTGCATGCCTTTCTTTCAACTTCAATAATTCTTTTAGCAGCTCTGCGGAGTGGCCATTATCTCCCTACTGCCAAATCGGGTGGGACTAGGCTGAAAGAAAAGTGCCCTGCCAAAGGCTATCTATTGAATTAATTGATGATTTGAGACTTGAATTTGAAAGTTTGGGAAGGGTACCATAGAACGTACATGAGGCAGGCAGGTGTTGCCAGTCCCAGACAGGGGTGTCAATAGAATCTGGGCCTAAGAAACTCAAATTTCCGCCCAAGATATCTGAGGCTGAAGGATTTTGCTCCAATTTGCAGATCCAGTTAAAAATAACCCAGTGCATGTTTTGCTGTTCAAAACTCCCAAATTTTGGGTCATGTCTCGCCTTTGCAAGGGTGTGGGTGCAACTAAAACTTTAACATGTACTCTATAAATATCTGGCCTGTTCAATTTGTGGCCCTTTAAGGTTTCCAGTTTCAAAAATAGGCTGTTGCAAGTAATAATAACAATAATTATTATGAGGGGTGACCACTTGGTGGCAGCAAAATCTAGCGATGTCGTATCATGTCGTCTGAGAGTAATACTACTTTATTTCAGATAAGATGTATAAATCTTTCTGCAGTGTATTTACTTCTGCATGGTTTAACCTGAGGAAAATAGGGCGGTGCTAGGAGGCCCGTTGTACTGGCAGTTGCTGTCATTTCCTACCTCATCTTCATTCATACCGTAAAAGTTTACGAAAACACTGCAAGCTTGGGTGCATTTTTCAGTATTTGTACATGCTTAAAGAGAAAGTGAGAAGCATACCTGTTTCCTATTTTCTCTTTCTAAAAATCCCCTTCCTTTAAGATATCACGACTGGGTTACAATTTATTTAGCAATTTCGGACTTCCGGTCGGCGCCAGCGCTTAATGGCGGTCCGAGCCTCGAGCTCCGAGGCAGGACTGCTCCGTTAGTTCGGGTCTCACCCGCTACGGCAAGCGGGGGACCCCTAAAATCACAGGCGCGGAGCCTGTGAACAAAGGAGATTCGGTGGGCACCTTTTGCGCCCCCCGGTACTGTGAGGGAGCCTTTTTAAAGGCTTCTGAGCGGCATCGGGGTAAGCGCGGTGCTGAGAGTCGTCACCCAGCTAGCGGAGTGAAGCCGCGTCGCCATGAGCGGAGAGCGCCGATTCCTTCCTGCAATTGGAATTTGACCACAACACCCGTGAGTAAGATTGGAAAAGTAACGGGACTTTTAAAAAATAAAATTGGCTGAAAACGGGAAAGGCAAAAATTAAGGAAGTCTGCCTCCCCGGAACTGCAGAAGGAATAAAGCAACGAAAATCAAGCTGCACTTAAAGGGAACCTTTCTAATTTTTTTTAAGCTGTCAAACTGACATCGGACTTAAAACCTCCCCCCAGACTGGCAGGAGAAGGGGGGAAGGGATTGGAACGTTGTTAATCTGCTGGAAAATTAATGGAAAATTAAGAACTTCCATTGCCAAATCCCCTGGGGTCGGGCTGCCCAAACAAGACACCTGGGACGTGGTCTGTCAAACTCTGAGAAGTGGGGACTTGTTTGCAAAAAAGTTATCGGACCTTAGATGTACTTTGTTGCATTTTGGCCACATAGAAAAATAGAGACTTTACAATTTGGACATTGGAAACTTTTGGCTACTGTTGTATTCCCTTGCTTCTTTGTTGTTTTTCCATCTTTGCCATTTGGATACAATTGAATGCTCCCTCTAGAGGGCTCTATCTGAAACTGTTGCACTTGAAAAAGTAACAGTGGGATTTTCCACTTGGGAATCAACTCTGTGAAAACGACCTTGAGGATATGAGTGCCCCTACAGATGAGATAGTAACAAGGCAGAAAGCAAAACAATCTCACAAGAAAAGGGCCTCTATATCAGGAACTGCAGCTGTGCAGGAAAAAACACCAGCTTCTATGGATCCTATGACTCAGGCTCTACTTAAAATAAATCAATCCCTGGAAGCATTGACAAAACTTTCGACAGAGAACTCTAAAAAATTAACAGAGTTGACAACAAGGTTGGATGTGAATACGGCTAGTGTCGCATCGAACACAGATTCTATAAATAGATTAATTCAGGAAAATTCAGAAACACGAAAGATTGCAGAAAGTGCAAAAATAACAGCTGAAGAGACAAGGGAAAAATTTGGGCCTATTGTTAAAAAAGTGAATGAGCATGATGCAGCCCTCTCCTTACTGGAACTTCAACGTAAAGAGAAGAATTTAAAATTTAGATTGGTGCCTGAAGTGGAAGGGGACAACCTTGTGAAATTTCTCACAGAGAACATCATAACTTTTTGGCGGGAGGAATGGGAGGAAGATGAGGAACTTGAGATAATTTCAGCCTTTCGACTGGGTAGAAGGCAGGACAAAAAACCAAGGGATTGCTTAATTACATTGAGATCAAAAGAAGAAAGAGATAGAATATTGAATTTGCATTACCAAAAGGCACTGGTGATCCAAAATTGTCAGATACAGATTTTTAAGGACATTCCTAAATACATTTTAGAGGTGAGAACATATTACAAGAGTTTAGTAGACCTGCTGAAGAAAAACACCATACCATTCAGATGGGAATTTCCACAAGGATTGTCCTTTAACTTCAATGGAAGGAAGATTAAAATAAAAACAATTCAGGACAAAGAACTATTTCTAGAGAAGTATCTGGAGGATTTGCAGAAAGGAACCGTGGAGGAGAGGGAACCACCCGATATAGCAAATTTGTCATTTGGACTTTCACTACCACCATCGGAGGAAGAGCAGAAGCTTGGAGCAGTTGGAGGAACAGCTACCTAAATACAAAATGTCTCTGCAACTCCTTAGTTGGAATTGTAATGGTTTGAACCTTCCTCGGAAAAGAAGACAGGTTTTTCACATTTTGAAGAAAGAACAATTAGACATAATATGTTTGCAAGAAACCCATATTGCCAGGATACACAGGAAATTATTAATAAATAAGAGACTCGGTCAAGAATTTATCTCATCAGACAAAGTAAAGAAAAGAGGTGTGGTGATCTATGCAAAGGAAAAGTTGGCTCCAAAATTAATATTCAAAGATGAACAAGGAAGATACCTGGCAATTGAAATACAAATTCAAGGAGAAAAGATATTAATTGTGGGAGTTTATGCCCCAAATGAAGGGAAGGCCGAATTCTTTAGGAAGTTGCATGAGACATTAGTTGACTTTTTAGATTATAAAATCCTAATGATGGGAGACATGAATGGAGTTGTCTCAACAAACATGGATAAAGCACAGAGACAAGTGATTTCAAAAGAAGGGAGACTACCAAAGATCTTTTTCGAAATGACTGAAACTATGGACTTGATTGATATTTGGAGAATAAAGAATCCTCTAGAGAGAGAGGGAACCTTCTTCTCTGAAGCAAAAATGACATGGACAAGAATAGACCAAATTTGGATTTCTAGTAGTCTGGCGTCAAGAACAAAAAAAGTAGAAATCTGCCCAAAAACGTGCTCCGACCACAATGCGGTCAAGATGGAGATGAAACTAACAACAACTGGTTCCTTTAGATGGAGAATGAATGACACCCTATTCAAGGATGAAGAGATCCATAAGAAGGCCCTTAAAACATTAAAAGATTATTTTGAGATCAACAGGAGAACAGATGTGGAAAAAAGAATAATCTGGGACGCAAGCAAAGCCGTGATGCGAGGTTTCCTAATTCAACAAAATTCTATTAAGAGGAAGCAACAAAATGAAAAGAAGGAAAAAATTTTAGAAAAAATAAAAGAAGGAGAGAAGAAGTTGAGGTCCAAACCAAAGTCTCATGAGATTTTGAGAGAAATAAAGTTTCATCAGATGCAATACATGGAACTTATGAACCAACAAATAGAATGGAAGATAAAGCAAATGAGACAAAAAACTTTTGAATCAGCGGATAAATGTGGGAAACTTCTGTCATGGCAATTGAAAAAAAGGCAGAAAATGAACACGGTAACAAGTTTAGAAATGGATGGAAAGATTATCCACAAACCCAACGAGATCAACAATTGTTTTCAAAGCTTTTTTAAGAAATTGTACGCACAAGGGCCAACCAACGAGCAAGAAATAGAAGAATTCATTAGAAAATACGGTTTACCAAAAATCTCAGAACAAAGTAAAAGGATCTTAAACGAGGAAATAACAGAACAAGAAATAGAGGGTGCCATTCAAAATATGAAATTGGGAAAATCACCAGGACCAGATGGCCTGACGGCCAAATACTACAAAATGCTGAAAGAATGGCTGATACAACCATTGAAGGAAGTTTGCAATGAAATTTTAAAGGGGAAAAAGGCACCTGAATCGTGGAAAGAGGCTTTCATTTCACTTATACCGAAAACAGAGACTGAGAAGAACCAAGTTAAAAACTACCGCCCTATATCTTTACTCAATGTGGATTACAAAATTTTTGCAGACATTTTGGCAAAAAGATTGAAAAGAGTGTTGGCAGATGAGATTCATAAGGACCAAACAGGCTTTCTCCCAGGTAGACATATGTCAGACAATGTGAGGAACATTATAGACATTTTGGAGCTGCTGGACGTTGACATTAATAGGAAAGCAGTTTTGATTTTTGTGGACGCGGAGAAAGCCTTTGACAACATTTGTTGGACTTTTATGAAAAAGAATCTCCAAGGGATGGGGGTAGGACAAGGTTTTGAAAACGGTATAGGTGCAATATACTCTCAACAAAAGGCCAAATTAATTGTAAATAACGTGGTAACAGAAGAAATACCTATAGAAAAAGGTACACGACAGGGCTGCCCAATATCCCCTTTGCTTTTTATATCGGTCCTGGAGGTTTTGTTAAACATGATTAGAAAGGACCAGCTGGTTAAAGGAGTTCAGGTCGGAGTTAGACATTATAAATTAAGAGCATTTGCAGATGACCTAGTATTGACTTTGCAACAGCCAGACACTAGTACTAAAAGAGTATTAGAATTAATTGAAACATTTGGTCGAGTAGCAGGTTTTAAATTGAACAGACAAAAAACGAAAGTGTTGGAAAAAAATTTAACAATGGAAGAAAGAGAGAGTTTTCAGAATGAAACAGGTTTGGAAATTACAAAAAGGGTAAAATACCTGGGGGTAAACTTAACATCCAAGAATGTGAATTTATTTAAGGATAATTATGAAAAATGTTGGTCAGAAGTTAAAAAGGATTTGGAAATATGGTCAAGGCTGAAACTTTCCTTGTTAGGCCGAATTGCTACCATTAAGATGAATGTATTGCCTAGAATGCTGTTTTTATTCCAGACGTTGCAGATTGTGGACAAGATGGACTGTTTCAAGAAGTGGCAGAAAGACATATCAAAATTTGTCTGGCAGGGCAAAAAGCCCAGAATTAAATTTAAGATCTTAACTGATGCAAAGGATAGAGGGGGGTTCGCCCTGCCGGACTTAAGACTTTATTATGAATCAGCAGCTTTCTGCTGGTTGAAACACTGGCTACTTCTTGAGAATACTGACATTTTGGATCTGGAAGGGTATGACAATAGTTTTGGTTGGCATGCATATTTATGGTATGACAAGGTAAAGGTGTATAAAAGTTTTAAAAACCATATTGTAAGGAAAGCATTGTATAACGTTTGGATTAGATACAAAGACTTGTTGGAAAGTAAAACCCCTAGGTGGGTGTCACCAATGGAAGCTAGGGAAGTAAAAAAGCTTAATATGGATTCTAAATGGCCAAAATATCATGAGATCATAGATTATGATGGGGAAAGGGTGAAACTTCAGAGTTATGAGAAACTAAAACCTAAGGTTCGAGATTGGTTGCATTACTATCAGATAAATGAGACGTTTAAACAGGACAGGAAAATAGGATTTCAGAAAGAGAAGTCAAAATTAGAAACAGAATTGTTGGAACCCAATACTAAGAATTTATCAAGAATGTATAACTTGCTGTTAAAATGGAATACACAGGATGAAACGGTGAAATCTGCTATGATTAAATGGGCACAAGATATAGGTCATGATATTATGTTTGCTGACTGGGAACAGTTATGGACCACCGGTATTAAATTTACTGCATGTAATGCTTTAAAAGAAAATATTATGAAAATGATCTACCGGTGGTACATGACCCCAGTCAAGCTAGCAAAAATTTATCATTTGCCTAATAATAAGTGTTGGAAATGTAATGAGACTGAAGGCACTTTCTACCACCTTTGGTGGACCTGCCCAAAGGTTAAAGCTTTCTGGGAAATGATCTATAATGAAATTAAGAAGGTCCTTAAGTGGACTTTTCCTAAGAAACCAGAGGCTTTCCTCTTGGGTATGGTGGGCCAAGTGGTGTTAAGGAAGGATAGGACTTTCTTTATGTATGCCACTACAGCAGCAAGAATTCTACTGGCAAAGTATTGGAAGACGCAAGAACTACCTACTCTGGAAGAATGGCAAACAAAGGTGATTGACTTTATGGGACTGGCTGAGATGACGGGCAGAATCCGGGACCAGGGGAAAGAGACAGTGGAAGAGGACTGGAAGAATTTCAAAATATATCTTAAAAATAACTGTAAAATTGAGGAATGTTAAGATGTCAGGGGGTAAGAAGTAAAGAATTGCAGCAGTAAACAAAAAAAAAACTTAAGAAATATCTACGAAAAGGAACTAAGACAATGGACTTAAGGGTTGCTAAAGAATTTTTAAACAAGGATGCAGGGATGGGGAGGTATGGGGAAGTCAAAGAAAAAAGGCTATGAACCGATGAGTATGAAGTTATATTGTGTTACACTGTTCTTTATTTTATGTGTGGAAAATTAATAAAAATTATTATAAAAAAAAAAAAAAAAAAAATACAATTTATTTAGCAATTTCTTCAACCCCACAGTTATATTAAGCTTTCTGAAAGCAGAGTGAGAATTGGAGAAGTTTTCGGCAAGTCCTCATGCCACCATTTATTACGTTGTGGAGCGGAGAGGCATTTCTTGACAAGAGCTGGGAAAATCAATAGGACTTTAATGTGGGGGGTAAACCTTTTTGTATTGCCAGCTGTTATCCCGTGAGATGAGATGTCATTGGGCTTTCATGTAGAAACCTCTTAACACAGACCATGCTCTTAAACAGTAGAACAGCAAGTGCCTCAGTCCTGTGACAGCAGTGGTTATCCAAGTGTCAGCAAGGTAAGCCAAAGGCCGGTGGACTACTCTTGTCCTCAACTTTAAGAGAAAGACAAAGGTGAGATCAAGATCACATGGTCACCAGGCAGCATGCTTTAACTCTCCCTGTGAGAGGAGAGACTGTTAGGTATAGCTGGTTTAATCAACACTGACATGAAAATGTATGTGTATTAATGAAGGTTTAAAATGGAAAACGGCTGAATGTGTGTTGCCAACATTGGGTCCCCCCCCCTTTTAAAGTTTTTATTTATATTTTTCAGGTTTATACATTTCATTAGTTTTACAATCATTTTAACATTCCAAAGTTTGACTTCCTTCCCCCTCTTTCTGCGGTTCCTTAAATTTATTTTTTGATATCTTCTGCATATCCCAATTCATTTAATTTGCTCATTTAATTATCTACTTTAAATATATACTCTTAGGAAACTGCAGGTTATTACAATAATCCTGCCATTGTTTTTATCTGTTTGCAGATTTATCAGTAAATATTCAATAAACAATTTCCATTCTTTTATAAAATGTTTGTTAACTTGATATCTTATTCTTCTGGTAAGTTTTGACATTTCTGCATATTCCATAAGTTTTTGTATCCATTTTTTCCTTTGCTGGGACTTACTCTTCTTTCCATTTTTGGGTGAGTAGCATTCTTGCTGCTGTAGTAGCACACATAAATAAATTTCTATACAGTTTAGGTAGTTCTGTCCCTATAATTCCCAAAAGAAAAGCTTCTGTTTTTTGTTTTTTTTACCAAAGTTATTTTGAACATCCTTTTCAAGTCATTATATATAATTGGGAACATTTTGGTTTTTTCAATGTTGTTATCAAAAGGCCTCTGAGCTTCTTAATGCCTTAATGAGTAACTGTTGTTTGTTTTCTACTCTGTGCTGAGAGTAAAAGAATTCTGGAAGATGATATAATATGAACTGAAAAAAAAGTTTCAAATAACCTTTTTTTAAAAAAAACCCCAAAGCTTTTCTTTCAGGAGTTCTAGGTGACGAAATTCCAATGAATCGGAAGACTATTTATGTATGCGACCACAGCTGCTCAGATGTTATTAGCCCAAAGATGGAAAGAAGGCAGTATCCCTACCAGAGAAGAGTAGCAGATTAAGTTAATGGACTGTGCCGAACTGGAAAAAATGACCGGAAGAATCAGAAACCAGGAAGACCAAAATTTTACTAAGGAATGGGGAAAATATATAATTTACCTTGTTGCTGTTGTTTAGTCGTTTAGTTGTGTCCGACTCTTTGTGACCCCATGGACCAGAGCACGCCAGGCACTCCTGCCTTCCACTGCCTCCCACAGTTTGGTCAAACTCATACTGGTTTATTCGAGAACACTGTCCAACCATCTCTTCCTCTGTCGTCCCCGTCTCCTTGTGCCCTCCATCTTTCCCAACATCAGGGTCTTTTCCAGGGAGTCTTCTCTTCTCATGAGGTGGCCAAAGTATTGGAGCCTCAGCTTTAGGATCTGTCCTTCCAGTGAGCACTCAGGGCTGATTTCCTTCAGAATGGATAGGTTTGATCTTCTTGCAATCCTTAAAAACCCTCATAAACCATTAAAATTATTAGTAGGATTGGAATACTACTTGTAGTTTAATGTTGAATTTTGGGTATAATGGAGATTTAAAAGATTTGGATTAATAGACAAGATTCAGGAGGAAATGGTTAATATAAGGATCCACAAAGGGGGGGGGAGGGAAGTTCAGGAGATCCTTTGGAATTCTCTTTTTATGTTGGTAGTTGGATAATTGTTTGTAAATTTGTAAATTGTAAAATCTGAAAAACTAATTTTTTAAAAAGAGAGAACCTTTGATCACGTGATGAAGGTATTGAGTTACAAATCTCCATTTTGAAAAGGAGTTGCCTTTGAGTCTTTGTCTCCCAAACTCCATAAGTAAGGATGTAAATGAAGCTCTCCTGAAGGGCAAATAAACAGCCTAAGGCCAACAGAGGCTGGAAAGCAGGTTGTGGGGAGAGACAGACCTCTGCTTCTAGGTCTATTTGAACTATTTTGTATTTTCTAAGATGCTGAGCCTGTGCTGGACAGCACAAGATATGGAGTGTATGTTTGATGCTTGTATGTTTGATGCTTATGTTCTGTTTCTGAAGAGTTCTGCCAGTAAAAGTGTGAATAATATTTTTATGGGCACGGACAATGTTTCCTTCCAAAAGCAGTCACTTCTTATGCTTCCAGTTGCTTCAGACTGCACAGTATTAATATCTGCAACAGAGACTGCATGCCAATTTGATGCTACAGTGGCCCTTACCTTGAGGAATACCAAGCAGGCATTCAATGTACACAGCATAGCTCATTGTAAAGCCATGATATGGAGGCCAAGAAGGAAGAAGAACGGATCCTATAACCAGTACTTTAAAACTGCATTATTTACTGCTGAAAGCAAGTGTTTCTGCCGAGTCCACACACAAGAGCATCTTCGAGCTCTAATGATGGCTCTATATGAGGAAAATGGAATAATATTAAATTATGTCAAGCTGCACATTTTTTCAAGATTTAATACAATGCTGAACAGTAATGTGAGCAATTATTTTGCAAGCTATGCCACTTGAATTTTAATGTTGCAAATAAATAACATTGCAATGTCTTCTCCTGTTAGGACCACCAGCTTTTCCCAGTGAAAGTGCATACGGTTAGCTTTGCTTAGGTACCCCCACTAATGGAATTTAGCAGTTCATGCCCAGTGGCTACAGAATGCTGACTGGCTGTTTAAAGGGAAAATGCAAAACTAGGAGGAGAAATAGAATGGAGTATTTTGGAAGATGGCACAGCTGGCTGGAACCCTGAACAGGAGTGTTCCATACGGTAGAATTTTGTTAACAGGTTTGATTTGTTTCTGTTTAATGTGTGATGGGCTTAGGAACAAAGATGCTTGAACTCATTTGGAAATCCTAATTTTACAGCAGCTTAAGAAAGTATAGCAATGTATTGTGTGTTGTTTTAATTCAACTTCATCATAGGTAAAAAGGTAAAGGAATCCTGGATGTTTAAGTGCAGTCAAAGGTGACTATGGAGTTGCGGCACTCATCTCGCTTTCAGGCCAAGGGAGCTGGCATTTCTCTGCAGACAGCTTTCCAGGTTATGTGGCCAGCATGACTAAACCGCTTCTGGCGCAACAGAACACTGTGAAGGATGCCAGAGTGCACGGAAATGTCGTTTACCTTCCTGCCGCAGTTGTGCCTATTTATCTACTTGCCCTGGTGTGCTTTTGAGCTGCTAGATTGACAGGAGCTGGGACAGAGCAACGGGACCTCACTCCATCGTGGGGATTTGAACCGCTGACCTTCTGATTGGCAAGCCCAAGAGGCTCAGTGGTTTAGGCCAAAGCACCACCACACTTCAGCAACCCAGGGATGGCATTGCGTGGACAGGTGGAGCCCCCCAGATCCCCAGCGGCCCCCCCCCGTCATGTGGAATAACGACTCATGGGATTAGGTTGGCCACAACTTTATTATATTTCAGATGTGGGTAGACCTTGGCTCAGGCATTGGGTGTTATCCCTCCCCAGTCCCCAGCCGGGGACCTAGCGAGCATCAGCGTTATCCAGTGTGTGTGGGGGATGGGCCGGCTCTGGAGAACATATGTTCAAGCAGAGATAGCTGCCCCCGTTACGCCGCCGTCACAGGGAGAGAGCAATGATGACCTCTCGGCGTACGGTCAAAGCCTCCCTTCAGAAACCCCTTTAATGGGGAACCATGGTATCGCCGCTGCAAAGAGGAAGATGGACTAAAGGATTCTGCCCAAGGCCTGATACCGTCAAAGTTGTAACGTTTTGCTACGGGAAAGGCGAAACCTGCCAATGCAGGGAAATTCCTTTCCGGCCCTTTAACAGCGACCTTAACATAGCAGCGCCCGCATACCTGTGAAGAAAAGTTAACCTGCAAAACCTGTGAAGAAAAGTTAACCTGCAAAATAAGACATTAACTGAGGGTGGGTAGGGTGGGAGAAGCTCTGGAGCCAAGTGAGGATTCCCAGGTAAGATCCTCCCTCTATTGTGTGGGCAGGTAGTCCCTCCCCTACCTGGCCTGGTCTCCTTGGCAACGCTTCCCCCAGGCGGGATTGGACAACTGACTGAGGTAGGCGGAGACCTCCAGGTATCCCACCTGAGAGAAGGTGAAGCCAAGCCTATGCTGATGGAGCCGCTCCAGATCCAGGGGCTGCACGGGTCCACGCAAAGGGCGCCCTCCATTTTTATGCGGGGAGCGGTCATTGCCAACATGTGCGTTGGAACCAACAGGCTGAAGGTAGACCCAGCATTCTCATTAGCTCCTTAATTCATGGGTACCAAGTACCTAGATAGGCACAATCTTGGCATAATCCATGCCAGGCTCCCGGGCTCATGTACGGGACCCAGACAGTCTCAAAATATTGTTTCACCACTAAATCATACCAAAAACATTTTTATGCCAAAATGCACAGGAAGATGGATTCTGCTGCAGGTTTTTTTTAGTTGTTAATATATTTTAATTGTTTCAAGTCACGTTTATACAGCAAAAGTAGAAAGTTGCTGGTTCTCATGGGTTGCTCCTTCAGGATATATGCGTTCCCCTTTTGGAGTTGAGACTTGTAGTGCGCAACTCCAAAACTGACCAGCTGGGTCGGGGGGAGGTTGTCCGCCTCCCAGCGACTGGGGAGGTGGGCCCATGCCCGGTCAAGGATGTAAGGAAGTACTTGGCCTTGAGACCTCCTGGGGACGGCCCGCTACTCATGCTTGAAAATGGTCACCCTTTGGCGCAACACTACTTCACAAAAGTCATGCGTAAGGCCATCTCTGCTTGTGGGATCTCGGCCTCTGGTTTCACCCCTCATTCCTTTCACATAAGTGCAGCGACTATGGTGGCCCATTGGGGCTTCTCAGCTGCCAGGATCAAGGATTTGGGACATGGAAATCTAATGCTTTCAAGGGTTATGTGCAAAACAAATGCTGAGTTTGGTACTAATGCTTGTTTGTTTCAACCCTTGTAGATCCCACGCTGGTCCGCATCTGGATAGTGGGACACAGCATCGTTCATTGGGCTGGCAGCAGAGCGAGGCAGTCTGCAAGGGGAGCGTGTCTCGGCCTCCCACAGCACATGCAAGTGTCATGGTTTTCCAGACGCGGAATGTCATGGGGAGAGTTTATGCCACTGTTTGGTCGCCGGCTGCTCTCGGACCTCCCCACCCTATGGCCATAGTGGTGCAGCTGGGGGAAAATGATGTGGCAACTATTGATTGCCTTGCTTTGCGCACCTCAATCCAAAAAGGGATTTGGAGGCATTGGCAGCCTCATTACCTTCAGTGAGAATATTTGGTCTCACCTGTTGCAGAGGCAAACCTGGCGCGGTGTTTCCCGCCCGGAGGCCGCTGAGAAGGCCAGGATATGCATTAACTCTGCAGTGTGCAAGAAGGTTTTGGAGCTGGGTGGGCTGGTTATTCCCCACCCCAGCATTTATTTCAAGGCGGCAGCCCTTTACCGGGCGGATGGAGTGCACCTTTCTGATTTGGGGAATGATTTGGTTGGATGCTGCGGCTAAAAAATTAGGTTCCTGGTTGGGTTTGTGAGTGGTTGGCGGCGAGCGTTAAAGCTCGGGTGGCGGTTAGGCATTGGTTATAATATGCTGGTGGTGGAGGGGTTCAGGCGGTGCCTGCCCCTCCTATTGCGCTGAAGGGAATTCCGTTAAAGGAATCCTGGGGCTTGCCATGATTTCGTCCAATCCCTGTTATGGGACCAGGGCCGCCCAATCCCTGTTATGGGAATCCTTATTATAGGACCGGGCAGGCAAGCTTTCGGGGAGCTGCTGGGGTGAGCGGCGTGGGTCCGACGCTTAGCTCAAATGACTCCCAGTTTGACTTTCTCTTCTACTGGCTACCGATCGGACCTCGGGATGTCAGTTCTGTCCCAGGCGGGGGGACAGATAGTCATAACCAATGTCTAAACAACCACTCACTGATTTTGTATTTTAATAAAGTTGTGGCCAAAATAGTGCCCAAAAACCAAAACTAAAATTACGTGTTATGTGTGAAGTTATTTGAGGGGTGGCCTGGGGACCTACACACGCAAGTGCATTCCAGTTTGGCAGAGAAATATCTGCCAGGAATCTTAAGAGTCCAGACTTCTCTCACAGTACAGCCGTTCATTTTGCTGCAGCACAAGGGGTGGTTGACGTAACTTGGTTTTCAATTACATTTAGTATTTATTTATCCCACCCTTCCCCCTCCAAGAAATAAAAAAAGCTCAGTTGGCTCATACAAAGCAGTCACCAGCTTCTGCTTGCAAAATCAAGCTGTTCGATCTAAAGACCATTCTCATTTTAGTGCTTTGTTTTTCCAAAACGTATCCCTTCTAGTGGAACATATGGTTAGCTTTTCCCCACCCTTAATGGGTTCCTTGTCGTGCTCTATCCGGAGGAAAAAAACTTCCTTTACTAACTCTCTCTTCAAGCTATGTCATGCTCTGAGAGTTTTGTCTGCTGTGTCTGCTGTATTTTTATCCAACTACAGTAGAGGCTTAAAAATAAAACTTAGCTTCCAAAAAACTAAATGTGTTTAAGTTCCATCGTACATGGCTCACCTATGCACTCTCCTTTATTTTATTTTATTTTTGGTTGATAGATGGTTAGCTACACCATTTCTTTTCTGCCAAGGAAGCGCAAGGAAGTGTTGCCCCATCATCTTGGTTCAAAAGACCTCCATTTCGCATGGGGGGGGGGCTGAACTTGCACAGGACCCGTCACAAAGGACAAAAAGGTGAGTAGAGTACATAACCCCCCATGACATTCCTCAGATGAAAATAGGGACATTTCTCACTCCCCCACAACTGACCTCCCTTGAACCCCCATTTTTGTCCCCCCCCCATTATTAATGCTGGTGTCGTTGCTCGAGAGTGAACAGGCAAGACTCCCACTGGTCTTTTCAAGGCTTTATTATCTGTCCAAAACATTCACAATGCAGAGCATCTCAATTCCATGTCTGCTCAGTCGCTCGCAGAATCTGGGAGTGGGGAGCCCTTAAACTTTCCCCAGCAGAGCATTCTTCTGAACCCCATCCTATGCCTCCCCTCTCTGCGTGTAAACTGATTGCGCAGTGAGGGCGTGGGCAAAGGGGGACCTGCCTCCCCCCTGCTTTGCTCAGGCTCGGTGTTGTGGCTCTCCCTTGCATCTTCCGAGCCCTGCATCCCTTCCCCACTGGAGGTGTGGCTTCCCTCCTCCCCGGAGGAACAGCTGCTTCTCGCCATCTTCGATCTTCGGTGGCTCCCTGTAACCCAACTGCCCTTCCACCTCCCGCCTCTGAGCTGATGGCAGTTCCCTGACACCCCCCAAAGCATTTCCTATCAGAAGAAGGGTGAGTGCCAACACAACTACACAACACAACCTCCACCATTCTGAGAAAAGCTCTTAATCCCTGGTATGAAATTCACGGCATGTAATGCTCTAAGAGAAAACTTAATGAAAATGATTTATAGGTGGTACATGACACCAGTCAAGCTTGCAAAAATTTACCATTTGCCCGATAATAAATGTTGGAAATGTAATGAGATTGAAGGTACATTCTTTCACCTTTGGTGGACATGCCCAAGGATTAAGACATTCTGGGAGATGATTTATAACGAAATGAAAAAGGTATTCAAATATACCTTCCTGAAGAAACCAGAGGCCTTTCTCCTGGGCATGGTCGGCCAATTGGTGCCAAAGAAGGATAGAACTTTTTTTATGTATGCAACAACAGCAGCAAGAATACTCATTGCAAAGTATTGGAAGACACAAGATTTACCCACCCGGGAAGAATGGCAGATGAAAGTGATGGACTATATGGAACTGGCGGAAATGACTGGCAGAATCCAAGACCAGGGAGAAGAGTTGGTGGAAGAAGACTGGAAAAAGTTTAAAGATTATTTACGGAAATACTGTAAAATTAATGAATGTTAGAAAAATGTTGGAATGAAGTTATATGGCTTTAGTATAAATGTTATAAGGAATTAAGTATAAACAGATTAATAGAGTATTAAAGGAAAAAATAAGGTTAGAATGTGCTAAGATAGGATAGAAAACAGAGGAAGATGGAAAGGAATTGCTGAAACAATTAACAGAAGTGGAATACAAAAACGGGAGGTGTGAGGAGGTCACGGAAATAAGTGAATGAAAGATAAGATACTGAAATTATTTGATGTGTTTTAAACTGTTTTTGTTTTGTTTTGTTAGTTTAATGTGTTAGTGTTATGTAGTGTTTTTGTATTGTATTGTATTGTTGTTCTTTTTTGTAGTGTTTAAATTGTTGGAAAAGTAATAAATATTATTATTTTTTTAAAAAGAGAAAAGCTCTTAATCCCAATTTTATTATATTTTATTATTTGGTAGCTTACAGAAAGAAAAACATGCAATAAATAAATTCTAGAAAGGGGCAAGTTTAGATGTGGATACACAAGGCACTTAAAATAAATAAATCAAGGCTCCTTGCACCCAGCTCCTCTGCCCCAGGGATGCCCTGCATGCTTGCACGATCCTCAGAGCCAGCGTGTCATGCAGGGGTGGGCCTTGGCGGCTGCAGCCCCCTTTCCTCATCTGCCCTTCGGCAGCTACTACGAGCTGCCCAAGGGAGGAGGCCAGCATTGGAGGCCATGAGATGCTCCCCTGGGGCCACTATGCCGGATGAGCACCGATGAAGACAATAGGGACATTCTGGGATCAAATCAGAAGCCACGATGGCTTTTGTCATTCTGCGACTGTCCCTGGAAAATTGGGACACTTGGAGGGTATGACAGAGTACTGGCTATTCTCTCTCCCAACCTTCCACTCAGCACACTCGATATCTTAAAAAATGCTCACACACCCTGCTTCTGCATTGAGTCCAATCTAATCCCAGCACCCCTACTGAGTTGCTTTTTATAGCCCTAATGGGGGGGGGGGAGGCATTATATGAGAAAGCATGGTACTTTCAGCTGAAAATCCAAGGATAAGCCAGCCATGAAAGACTAAAATATGAATGAGAACTTTAGGCAGAATAGCTTAATTTTGGAGTCAGAATCCATCACCAAAGCTAACTGCTGCTTTCCACGACACAACTGAGTTTCTTCTTCTGGTTAGGGTGAGTGGAATAAGTAAATAATAAATAAAGCCAAGTTGGTTTACACTGCCAAGATGGATTGCTTTGTTGGTAACCATTGGTGGTAACTGTTACGTCACCATTTTTACCTTTTACTAAAACTACAAGAGGTGGCATGTAAGGCTAGTGGACACAGCGAAGATGTGGTGTGTGTGTGTATGTGTGTGTGTGGAGATTCACACGCTAAGGGGAAGCCACACACTCTAATTTTCAGTCTGCATACTCTGCGTTTGGTTGGGGGTAGGCAGGTGCGCCTGCAACATACATGTATTGTGCAAAATGCATTTGAGATGCTGATGAGGCCCTCAGCAAGCAGGAAAGGCGCTATCTTTCCGGAAAAGGGGCTGAGAAGAGACACAATTCTCTGCACGTAGGACATAGGATAAAAGCATGCTTCTTCTGCTTCTCCTTCTTCTCCTTCTTTCACTCGTAGCCAAGTAAGATTGTCTTCCATAAACACGGTCTTAACAGTGAGTCTGTAAGTGACTTTGGAGGCCAATTCTGGATCCACACTACCTTCCACAGTGGGGACTTAGGTTTCCAGGTGGGAGTTGATCATGATGAGGGTTTGCCAAGCGTGCCTTCCTCTTAGCACGTTTCTCCCTTTCGTCTTCAAAGTCCATGACTCCTTTGGTAAAGGCTGTTCTCCAACTGGAGCACTCGCAGTCCAGTGTTTCCCAGTTGTCAGTGTTTATACTACATATTTTTAGATTTGCCTCGAGACAGTCTTTAAACTTATTTTGTTGACCTCCAGTATTACGCTTTCCATTTTTAAGTTCGGAATAGAGCAGTTGCTTTGGAAGATGATAATCAGGCATCTGAACAACATGTCCAGTCCAGAAGGACCTTGGCTGCACTGAAGAGACATTATGTAGCTTTGCTGCTGGAATGGCTCTCTGGCATATCCCGGTGTTCCATCAGCATATCAGCTTTCCTAGTCTGCTTTTATTTAATCAAATCCACCGTTCCCTAAACTCCCTCCAGTGGCATCACTGAAGTAAAGGATTCCACCCTGAGATCACTAGAGCCTCAACTAGAGCCAGGGCTTTCTCGGCTGCGGCTCCAATCTGGTGGAACGCTCTGTCACAAGAGACTAGGGCCCTGTGGGACCTGACATCTTTCCGCAGGGCCTGCAAGTAAGAGCTGTTCCACCAGGCCTTTGGTCAGGGTGCAGCCTGACTCCCTCCTCTGGCAATCTGCACAGAATTTTGCTTAATGGTTGCCATCAATTTGATTTTAATTAATCTTTATAATGAAATGTTTTTAGAATGTTGGATTATTTGATTGTTGTTAGCCACCCTGAGCCCGGCTTCGGCTGGGGAGGGCGGGATATAAATAAAATTTATTATTATTATTATTAGACATACCTTTCTTTGTCCCAGGTGTCCTGCACTAAATTGGCTTTGTACTTTTCCAGTAGTGATCTGACTTAGCTAAGTCAATTAACACCTGTCGCCACCTTGGCAACGGTGTTGTTGTTATCTGTCTCGTCTATCCAAAGCTCCAAGCATTTTCTAAACGACTTGTCATCCTCCATATTTGCAGTACTTGTTTTACCAATGAGAGTATAGATGTTGCATTGACAAAAGATAAATTATTCAGCACTAACTAGCTCTTTTACTGGTCGGTAGGCCATGGGGAATGTTAAATCCATCTCAGCGCATGACTCAGTAGCTTTAGTTCATTTGAGTGTTTCAATTAAAAATGCCCCTTTTAAATAAACCCTCTTTATATCAACTGTTACAATTGCAATGGGTTTTCTTCTTCTTCCAGAAGCTATCCATGCATGAACAAATTGTATAAATAACAAGCACAGCTGTCATGGCGAGATATATGGATTTCAGTTTTTCGGTCTTCATCCCATCCCTAGTCATTTTGCATGTCCCAGAATGGATTCATGCAGTACTATTTTTTTCTTAAAAAAATATGTTTAGGGGTACTCTCATTTTGACTCAAGAAAATTACTATTTTATAGTTCAAATTGGGGAAAATAAATACAGTAAATGGACAAAAGTACAAAGATTCACAAAATGTTTAGGGGTATGCGTACCTCTACGTACCCCCAGGAAAAAAAGCACTGGATTCACATCATGTGAAGATGTTGTTTAAAAATGCAGCTGGAATGGTCCAAATAAATCTGCCTCATTTTGAAGGTCCAAATATAGTAGGAGACTGAGAGAATGCTTTAGAGAGTTCAAACCATTTCACATACATGGTGTCTGTAATCTTGACAAGAAGCATGGGATACTCATAAGTCTCTAAATATTGGGGTTCTACAATTCCATCATTCCTGACCAGTGGCGGCAGGGGCGTGCAGGATGGATTTTGAACAGGCAGAACCAGAGAGAAAGAGAGCTGAGACTTTCTAGTTGGAGTTAGCTAGGCAGCCAGATAAGGATCTGCTCCCTGCTGTCAAAGTGTCTGCTTCCACTTAAAAAGGTAAAAGGATCCCTGACCATTAGGTCCAGTCGTGACTGACTCTGGGGTTGCGGCGTGCGGCGCTCATCTCGCTTTACTGGCGGAGGGAGCCAGCGTACAGCTTTCTGGGTCATGTGGCCAGCATGACTAAGCCGCTTCTGGTGAACCAAAGCAGCACACGGAAACACCATTTACCTTCTACTTGCACTTTGACGTGCTTTCGAACTGCTAGGTTGGCAGGAGCAGGGACCGAGCAACGGGACAAGGGTGGCGCTGTGGGTTAAACCACAGAGCCTAGGGCTTGCTGATCAGAAGGTCGGCGGTTCGAATGGGGTGAGCTCCTGTTGCTCGGTCCCTGCTTCCACTTACATTCTGCTTATTGTTGCATATTTTTGAATCGAGGGTGTATAAAGTATTTCTATACCACTCTCATGCAAAACATCAAGATGGTGCACCACAGTTTAAGAACATCTGAAAACACTACAAAGCGGCTGTTAAAATGGCTAGCTACTCGCAGATTCAGTTGATGGATTATGCCAAAATGGCAAAAATGACTGGAAGAATCAGAAATCAGGAAGACCAGAATTTTAATAAGGAATGGGGATAATTTATAATCTTAAAAACCATTGTAAACAGTTAAAACTGTTAGTAGAACTGGAACAACACTTGTAGTTTAATGGTGAATTTTGGACATAATGGAGATGCCAAAAAAAATGGATTATCGAAAAAGATGCAGGAGGAAATGATTAGCAATAGGACCCACAAAGGGGAGGAAAGAAGTCCAGGAAATTCTTTGGAATCTTGTTTTTATGCTGTATATTGTATATGTGATTGTAAAACTTTGATCTGAAAACCAAATAAACAATTTTTTTAAAAAAATGGCTGGCTATTACCTTTTAGACAATTGCCTAGGCCTCATGGCATTTACAAAAGTTTTCAACGGACACCTGAAATTAAAAAGTAAGGATGTCCGCCAAAATTCTGCTCAAAGCTGGGGTGGTATCCATTATTCTGCGTCTATGCCTGGAAAATAGGGACACTTGGAGACTATGGAAAAACGTTGTTTAGCCAATCTGAGAATTGCACCTGTTCTCAGAGGAGTAGGTTTTCTAACAACTCTCAGCACACTACAGTTCCCAAGAATTTAGGGGCAAGTCATGAGTGTTTAAACAGTACAATTGTGCTTTACATCTACAGTGCAAATGGGGCCAGAAAGTACTTTCTTCTTGTGTCTCTACAAGACCCTTATATGTACAACCAGCTGAATCAATGAGCTCTCCACCTGCACTCAGAAAAGGTAGACCAGCACAGAGAGCGCATAAACTGAAACATTTCCCCTGACATGTACTTTTATGGATGGTTGGGGTTGGTGGGAAAACACGCAAGCCCATATCTGGAGCCTAAAGTGGTAAAGCCCGGGAAAAAGCTTTTCCACTGACCTATATTTTAGCTCCCTGATCGCCAGGAGGTGTTGAAGGGTTGCTAAGAGTGTTTCCGATGGAAGCATTCACATCGGCCTAGTGGACATGTCACAAAACATCCCCATTATGTCTGGAAGAAGAGGGAGGAGGATATTTCAATGCACCAGCCTTGGAAAAGGGGGACTTAAAGTGCCACCATCAAAACCAAGGAGAGGAGAAATGTTTCATTCTGTGTTTAATTGGGTACCTCCTTTGTATCCAGCAATAAGACTTGGATGCTAAATGGTTACAGTGGCGGTTATGGGAGGTTACAGATACTGTCACCTCCCATAATAATCTGAACCCAGTCAGCCCAGCTCCTGTTCCAGTTGGTGATAAACTGTTGAGAGGAATGTCAAGTCATGGCATGTTCTTCTATGGTGGCAATTTTCCTTGTAGCTTCCTTGTACCTTCTTCATCAGCCAGTCATGAATGGCTAGTTCTAGGAATCTCCATTGAGTTGAACTTCCCCCAAGAACATACACACAAATTAGGGTACCATTTTTGCTTACAGCCTGTTGGAGCTGCGGAGAACAGATTTCTGCATTAGGTTCCTTCTGAGAATACACCAAGTTGCACACAAAGGTGACTAAGCTGATGTTGCCCACTGGTTTCCATGGTTACCAGCTGGCATCCGGCGGCCCATTGTGACACAAGTGCCGTCCTGCTTCTTCCTAATGACATAAATATTCACGACTTTGGCGTAGCTATTGAGAAAAGCCTATATTTTCATCTGGAATAATTTCACAGCTCTTGATGAATTTCTCTGTAGGATAGCTTCATGTACCAGCTTCATTGCTTGCAGAGAGCCAAGCCATTTTCAAATTTCCAGCGGTGGGCAAAAGGCGACCTTTGTAGAAGGAAAAAGGAGGCCTTTGGGGTATCCTTTTCCCGATCCTGGCAGAAAAAATGATCTGACCAGATTTCTTCACCTCTAGGCCACAATCCAGTAATGTTTGTGTGAAATCCTGAATTTCTCTCTGTGCATTCTTACTTATTGCTCAGCACGAGCTCATAGATGGCAGATCACTGAACTAGGCTGCAGTGTGCCATTTGACATGCAATTCCACTTGGGTTTGTGGCATCTATGAGTGGGACAAGGCCCCCTGAAACATTTGGCGATAAAGCCACATCCGACGTAGAAGGAGGTGGGGTTGCGGGCTTTACCCTCCCACCATGCGTGTGGGGGCTGGCTCTCAGCCTCCACGTGATTGAGGGAATCCCAATCGCATCATCCCCTGCTCCATTTAACGCAGGGGCGGCCTGGGATCTCCCTCTTTGCCGCTTCCAGCTGCTCCAGTTTCCCACCTTCCCGCCCTTTGATGTTTTTCGTCTTTGACCTTGCTATGTACCTCGGTTGGTCACCATTAAGGGGCCTGGTAGGAATTTTTCCACTTGGCAAATTGGCACCAGCCACTTGGTTTTTCACCTACCTCGTAGCAAATTGTTACAACTTCCTTGGTATTGGCGGTTAGGCATTGGTATTGGTATTGTTATGTAGATGGAAGGGGGGGAGGAAGCACCATCACCTCCCCCGCATATTGAAGGGTAGTTCGATAAAGGATTCCGGGGGGTGTGGCCCTGTCCAAAGCCTAGGGAGGTGAGGGCCTAAGGCACGCCCCCGAGCGGTGACCCTGGGGGAGTTCCTAGTTGATGTGCATCAGCAGGACTCCCCCTACTGGTGGTTAACCCTTCCCGGACTTCAAGCAAACAGGCTGAAGCCGGATAGTCGGTTAGGACCAATGCCTAAGCCAATACCGCTCATCACCTGTAACCAATAAAGTTGTGGCCATATTTAGCCCATTAACCTTCAATATCTGTGTCATGTGTCTTTATTTCCCCTGGGGGGAGGCGGGAACTTGCCACGCAACATCCACATGATTCATACATCATCTGATTGAGTCCAAAGTGGCATCAAACGCAGGGATAACACCCCTTGCAATGTTTGGTGGTGAAAACCCCACAAGGGTGAAAACCCCTTTGGTGGTGAAAACCCCACAAGGGTGAAAACCCCTTGTCTAGCTTACTCTAAGTGATATAGCCAGACTTTTGGATTTGTGTTTTTGGCAGACTCTTAGATCCCTCTGTGTTAGCTAAAAGGCTGACAGGGTTATAATATAAGTATTTGGTATCCAATTCTCCTCATAGGTCCTGTTAAGTGTTACGGTAGTGTCCACGGTAGTGGATGGAAGATAGGAGGATCTGAAAAACAGAGGAGCTGAGGAAATTAACAGGATCTTATGGTAATTTTTAAAGGAGCTAGAACATACAAAATGAAAAAAGCAGTGGGAACTCCAACGGAAAGGAGGCCATCTAGACAGGAAGAAGGGAAAGAGGGGAAAGAAATCAAAGATTATGACAACTTGATGGCTGAGATAAGGAAAGAATTTAAAAATAACGAGCAATACATTGAAAGAAAGCTATTGGAAGTACAGGACACTTTAAATAAGAAACTGGAGGGGGTGGTGAGCGAATTGACAGGACAAGTTAAAGATCTATTGGTAAGAACTAAGGTTCTTGAAGATTTAACGAAAAGGGTGCAAAAAGATGCGAAAGATAGTAAGAAGGAGGTGGACAGGATTAAAATAGAAGCTAAGGAGATAGGAAAGATACAAGAAGATCTACAGGATAGCTTGGCGATGACTCAGATGAGACAAAATCAATTAAATTTGAAATTTAGAGGGATACCGGAGAAAATAAATGAGAATATAAGATCCAAAATGGTTACAGAGCTAGCAACATGGTTAGGCAGGAAGGAAGAAGAGATAAATAGCTCCTTAGCAAATATTTTTCGGATAAAAGTAAAATCGGCTAAGGCTAAGGGGAAGAAATTACCCGGAGATGTGCTGGCTATGTTCAACTCGCTGGAGTTAAGAAATGAAATACTGAAACAGAACTACAGTAAAAGATTATACATAGAAGGAAGCTCAATTATTATATTTAAAGAGATCCCTTCGAGATTTCTTCGAAGGAGAGACGTTTATAAAAAAATAACCAATCAGTTGAAGAAAAATGGGATCTTATACAGATGGGAGTTTCCGGAAGGTATCTCCTTTTACTTTAAAGAAAAAAGATTCAAACTGTCCACTCCCTCCGAACTAGAAAAATTTGCAAGGAGATATGAGAAAGACCTTGGAAAGATGGTGGGAGTGGAGGAGGTGGTTGAGAAGCAGGGGGATGAGGGCGAGGAGGAGAGGAGTGAAAGAGAAGAGAGAGAGACCAATCTACCAGAAGAAGGGGAAGAACCAGAGAAAGAAGAAAGGGAACAGTAGTCTATAGCCAGATTTGATAATTGAAACAGAAGGGTACAATAATGGCATTAAAAGTATTAACTTGGAATGTGAATGGGATGAATAATAAAAATAAAAGGAATCAGATTTCACACACATTATTAAAAAAGAATCTTGACCTAGTCTGTTTACAAGAGACTCATGTAACGAATAAGCACAGGAGAATTTTAAGCAACAAGAAATTAGGTTTGGACTTTGTGTCCTCAGACAAAGTTAAGAAAAGAGGTGTGGTATTATATATAAAGGAAAAATTTGAGCCACAGCTGTTGTACAAAGATGATCAAGGGAGGCTGATAGTGGCGCAGATGATGTTTCAAGGAGAAAAAATAATTGTGGTAGGAATATATGCCCCTAATGATAAAAAAATCAGTCTTTTTTCCTGAATTAGGCAATAAGTTACTTGAGTGGATAGATCAAAAAATGATACTGATGGGAGACTTCAATGGTGTTGTCTCACCAAACCTGGATAAGTCAACTAAAAAGCAGGAATCGAAAGAAGGTAAACTACCCAGATCTTTTTTTGAGCTGATGAATAACATGGGCCTAATTGACGCCTGGAGATTTAAAAACCCTACCATTAAACAGTATACTCATTTTTCAAACCCAAAGCAGAGCTGGGGGAGGATAGATAGTGTTTGGATATCAAAAGAATTGGTACAGAATTTAATTAAGTCAGAAATCCTTGCACAAACTATATCCGACCACAATCCGGTAACTATTGAGCTAAAAGCTAAAGACGCTAGAACAGGCAGATGGAGAATGAATGAAGCTTTATTTAACGATCAGAGGATAATAGCCAAGGCCAAGGAAACAATCGGAGAATATTTCAATTGGAATTTAAATCAGGAAACAGCTATAGAGACGGTATGGGATGCAGGAAAGGCAGTCATGAGGGGCTTTCTGATCCAGAAAAATAGCCATTTAAGAAAAGAAAAAGGGAAAAAGAAAGAGCAGATTTTAACACAGATTATGGAGAATGAAAGAAAACTGATAATCAATCCCGGCGAAGAAGCCGCTAAAAATAATATAAAGATATTACAAGCCAAATTTTCTATGGTAACTAATGAGGAGATTGAATGGAAAATAAAAATGATGAAACAGAAAAATTTCGAATCAGCTAATAAGATCGGGAAATATCTGGCGTGGCAAATAAGAGAAAGGAGGAAACAAAACACGATATCCAAGATAAAAGATGGAGACAAGATAATAGAGGACCCAAAAGAAATAAAAAAGGTATTCCAGAAATATTATAAAGACTTATATAAAAGAGGGAAAGAAACAGATAGTGAAATAGAGGGTTTTTTACAAGAACACCACCTGCAACAAATAGCAGAGGAAGAAAAAGAGTCATTAGATCAGTTGATAACACAAGAAGAAATTCAAAGGGCAATAAAAAGGATGAAGATTGGAAAGGCGCCAGGACCAGATGGCCTACCGGCCAAATACTATAAAGTACTAAGTGAACAAGTATCCCCAATTCTATGTGAAGTAATGAATAACATTTTAAAAGAAGGAAGGATACCGAACACCTGGAAGGAAGCCTATATTACCTTAATTCCTAAAAAGGATGTAGATGCCTCAGACGTGAAGAATTACAGACCAATCTCATTATTGAACAACGATTACAAACTATTTGCGGATGTATTGGCAGAAAGATTAAAAAAAGTATTAAACAATAGAATTCATAGAGATCAAACAGGCTTCCTTCCGGGGAGACAACTGAGGGACAATGTTAGGAATGTGATAGACATTATCGAATATTTAGATACTAGAATAGATATACAGGCGTCGCTGATATTTATAGATGCCGAAAAGGCATTTGATAATGTCTCTTGGGACTTTCTGAAGAAGAGTTTGAAAATGATGGGGATAGGAGAAAAATTTAGAAAAGGTATTGAAGCTATTTATTGGGAACAGAAGGCAAAACTTGTAATAAACAATTCAACATCAGAAGCCTTCAATATATTTAAAGGAACTAGACAAGGATGCCCCTTGTCTCCTTTACTATTTATAACAATATTAGAAATATTTAACAAGAGACTAAGGGAATCAAAAGAGGTTAAAGGAGTTAAGATTGGATTGAAGGACTATAAAATCAAAGCTTTTGCTGACGACATTGTATTAACATTAGAAGACCCAAAACAAAGTGTACAAGAAGCCCTGCAAAACCTTGAAGAATTTGGTGCTGTGTCAGGGTTCAAGGTAAATAAGAACAAAACTAAAATGTTAGTCAAAAATTTAACAAAGGATGAGATGACAGAATTAGAACAAAGGGCGGGAATTATGATAGCTAAGAAGGTGAAATATCTTGGGGTGTGGATTACGACAAAAAATATCAACCTATATAAGGAAAACTATGAAGTCACCTGGAGGAAGATTAAGAAAGATTTGGAAATCTGGGAGAGAATGAAACTATCCTTTCTAGGAAGGATAGCGGTAGTTAAAATGAATGTTCTGCCCAGAATGTTGTTCTTATTTCAAACAATTCCTGTACTTAGAGGACTGAGTCGATGTAAAGAGTGGCAGAGAGCTCTCGCAAGATATATCTGGCAAGGGAAAAGACCCCGAATAAAAATGAAAATATTGGTGGATAAAAAAGAAAGAGGGGGCTTCTCCCTGCCGGATTTGAGTCTTTACTACGAGGCGGCATGTTTGGTATGGCTAAAGGATTGGATAAAACTGGAAAACACAGATTTATTGGATTTGGAGGGCTTTGACAACAGGTTCGGGTGGCACTCGTACCTGTGGTATGGAAAAGTTAAGATACACAGGGGTTTCTCAAACCACATCTTCAGGGGACCTATATTTCAGGTATGGGAGAGGAACAAAAATCTTCTGGAAAGAAAGACCCCATGGTGGATTTCACCAATAGAGGTACTGGCTATTAAGAAAACCAATATGGAAGAAAAGAATGCCACATATAAAGAACTTATAATTAAAACAGAACAAGGTGTCAAACTTAGACCGTATGAGGAGGTTAAAAACCAATTTACTAGCTGGTTGCAATACCATCAGGTGAATGGTTTGTTAAATGAAGATAAAAAGAAAATAGGATTTGAAGATAAAAAATCTAGATTTAATGAAGAAGTGGTAGAGGGTGAGAGTAAAGTTCTATCTAAGATCTACAATATATTATTGGACTGGTACACAAAAGACGAGGAGGTGAAGGAGGTAATGATAAAGTGGGCGATGGATATCGGTCACAATATCGAGTTTGAAAGATGGTTGGAACTATGGAATAACAACATAAAGTTTACGGCTTGTACGGCATTGAGGGAAAATATCTGGAAAATGACTTATAGGTGGTATCATACGCCGGCAAAACTGGCAAAAATGTATAGATTAAAGAATAAAAGTTGCTGGAAGTGTGGAGAAGCAGAAGGCGACCTTTACCACATGTGGTGGTCTTGTAACAAAGTGAAAGCTTTTTGGGAATTAATTTATAACGAACTTAAAAAAATCTTTAAATACACTTTTCCCAAAAAACCTGAAGCCTTCCTGCTGGCAATGCCAGGTAAAGAAATCCAAAAAGAGGACAAAATGCTATTCCTCTATGCCACCACAGCCGCAAGAATTATGTTGGCGCAAAACTGGAAAACGGAAATTATACCTAGCATAAGTGACTGGAAGGTTAAAATGGTGAATTATGCTGAACTTGCTAGATTAACAGACAGAATACGAGATCATGATGAACAGAAATTTCAAAAAAAATGGAGTAAATATTGGAAATATATTGGAAACGAACTGTAGAAAGCACTGGCGGTTTTTGGATTAACACCTACAGAGAAAAACTAATATTTAAGATTAAAAAGAAAATACGTGATCGTGGAATTTATTTGATACTTACCAAAAGGGTGGAAGGGAGTCCAGGGCTCTTAAATAGAGCCCAAATATAGAGAAATTTGTGTTGGTGTTTTTGTTTTTGTTTGTGTTTTGTATAAACGGGGAAAGAATATAATGTATTATGTAATTTATTTAGAACTAATATGTTTATTAATAAGTGTATTCTTTTTTTTTTTCCTCGATGTGTGTAATTGTATATCTTGAATAAAAATGTATTAAAAAAAAAAAAGAAAACCCCACATTTCACAGCACCCCACAAAACGAGCTCTCGGCACACTAACCTGTGGGATCAACATTGTGCCGAAAACCCGACGTCATTTGATTGACACCAAATCGGAGCCAAATGCAGGGAGAAGGCCCTCTGCAACGCTCAGCGGTGAAAACTCTACACTTCACAGCACCTCACAAAATGAGTGTCCTAACCCGTGGGGTCAAGATTTTGCTGAATATCCAATGTCGTCCGATTCACTCCAAAGCTGCGCCAAATGGTGGGAAAAGCCCCCCTGCGACGTTTGGCGGTGAAAACCCCACGATTCACAGCAACCCAAAATGGCGCATTTGTTGGGATGCGTCCAAGGGAACGGGGGCAATTGGCAGGCCCCCAGCTGGCTCCAGCCCACTGGCTGGCAACTGGGCGATCTCCGGTCCTTGGATCAGCATGTAACTGTGACACGAGCCTCAGAAACCTTCAGAGGCTCAGCACGCAAGCCAGCAGAGAAAATACTGTATTTTTTTGCTCTATAAGACTCACTTTTTCCCTCCTAAAAAGTAAGGGGAAATATATGTGCATCTTATGGAGCGAATGCAGGCTGCACAGCTATCACTTGCTGTTCTGGCTTCTGAGATTCAGAATATTTTTTTTCTTGTTTTCCTCCTCCAAAAACTAGGTGCGTCTTGTTGTCTGGTGCGTCTTATAGAGCAAAAAATACGGTAACACTTCACAACAGAAGGGCAGAGTGAGGCTGTGTAAAGCGTATTTGCAGGCATTTTATTCAGCATCAGGACCAAGGGAAAAACATGTCCTCTCCCCTTCATGTCCAAGCAAACAGCATAAGCAAAAGCTATACACACAACAGAAGTTCCCAGCAAGCTGTGCTGGAGAGTAAACAGACATGTGACATACAACAATCCGCACATCTGTTTTAGGGTGGAACGGAACATCAATATCCTAACAGCCCTAACCCTCACTGCCAAAATTTGAAGGCAGACTTAGAAAAGGGAAGAGTTAACTAGACATGAGGCAGAGAGACTGGGAGACCAATTAGAGCCTTTCTCGCTCTCCTCTCTGCTGATAGCTTCCAACCGTGAAGGAGAAAAAGCATTCTACATTGCTCCTCTCCATAGAGTATTCACTACGGTTTTCAAGATGTAGAAAATCATTCTAGAGCAGGGGAGCATATGAAGTTGTTAGTGGTTTGATAAGGGCAGTGATGCCAAAAAATATCCAACATTAAATTCTTAACAGGGATTGCTGTAATATGTTTGTGCACCTGTTTCCTCATCACCATCTTAACTCACTCCAGGTTTGGTTGACATTCATTGTGTCTCTAGCACAATACCTTAGACGCTTTTCCATGTCAGCCCTATCTAATTCCCAGTTCTGATGGTTTTGTGCCAGTCTTCCATAGGCTTCTCAATGACATGGGATGCAATTTCAAGTAATGAAGTACATGCATGCACCCAAACATTTCAGGAAAATGTATAGGTATATTGTAGCAACGTGCAATTAAATGCAATTGCAATGTGCAATTAAATATGTGCAATTAAATACATGTTGCAGCAGCATACACAATGTGCATGAATTATAATGGACTCTGCCAGAATTTTTGGGGTCCTACACCAAGAAAAAGATTTTGGATAAATTGCAAGTCAATCCAATCTAATTTTCCCTTGTATTTTAGAAACCTAAAATCTCAAAAAACTTTTTCTGATGTCAAATATAAATTAATAAGAATAATTATATGCATATTTTGGGCTTTCTTCCCATTTGAGGGAGAATTGACATTATGTAGGGTTGCCATACGTCTGGGGATTCCCGGACGTGTCCTCTTTTGGGGGTCCTGCTTGCCCACCCGGGGGGAATTTTACATTTTAAAGCTAATGTCCTGGATTTTGGTGTGTGTGTGTGTGTGTGTGTGTGTGTGTGTGTGTGTAGATATAGTGCGTGGGAGGCTAGGACTCAATAATGGCAGAGGGGCTATTGGGTGATTAATAATAATAATAATAATAATAATAATAATAATAATAATAATATTTATACCCAGCCCTCCCCAGCCAGAGCTGGGTCAGGGCGGCTAACACCTGTAAAATTACAATAAAAACATAATAGGAAAAAAACCCCACCAATTTAAAATACAGGTTAAAATGTAATTTAAAATGCAGCCTCATTTTAAAAGTAGCCCATAAATCAGGGAAACAGAAGGGTCAGACTTAGGATTGCCCTAAAAAAGCTCAACTTTTTTTGACTGGATTTTTACCTCTTTGAAATATGGCAACCCAACATTATGAGGAGGGGGTGCCTCAAATGAGCATTCTGCCTCTGGGCTTCTCAAAGTCTTAAAAGGGGTCTGAGCATTCCAGCTGAATGCCCAAGCCCTCAGCTTATCTGTCAGTTAGTAAGAATTTAGAGGAGGATAATATTGGCTTCGATCCTGGCAGTCTAATGCCTTTGTGTGGTCTCCAGCTTCTACCTCTTCTCTGCTGAGATCCTACAATAGAACGAGGGAGCTTGAGAGACTGGAGGTGAGCTACATGTGAGCAGACTGCTACTTCATTCAGAGATTCTGAGCAGCCAAATGTGTTTGTTTTTTAAAAATTAATTTCCATTAAACATTTTCATAGTTTACAAAAGTACATGCATTGTCTCTTTTTCCAGGTTGTGTTTTCTACAGATCAATTTTGCAAAGAGTCTGTAATCCAATATTTGTTGAGGGATGATACTCCTGAAACTACCAAGATTGTTTCGGTGTACTTAGCCAAGAGCTTTAAAGCTAAATCTAAAGTTGCATGATTTATTCAGTGGTGGTTATCTAGTCTTTTATATATTGTATGTATTTGGATTATCAATGTATTTGGATGACTTTGTATGATTTTACTGAGGGCACAAGGAGAAGGGGACGACAGAGGATGAGATGGTTGGACAGTGTTCTCGAAGCTACCAACATGAGTTTGACCAAACTGCAGGAGGCAGTGGAAGACAGGAGTGCCTGGCGTGCTCTGGTCCATGGGGTCACGAAGAGTTGGACACGACTAAATGACTAGGGAGAAGAAGAGGAGGTTAAGGGGTGATATGATAGCCATGTTCAAATATATAAAAGGATGTCACATAGAGGAGGGAGAAAGGTTGTTTTCTGCTGCTCCAGAGAAGCGGACACGGAGCAATGGATCCAAACTACAAGAAAGAAGATTCCACCTAAACATTAGGAAGAACTTCCTGACAGTAAGAGCTGTTCGACAGTGGAATTTGCTGCCAAGGAGTGTGGTGGAGTCTCCTTCTTTGGAGGTCTTTAAGCAGAGGCTTGACAACCATATGTCAGGAGTGCTCTGATGGTGTTTCCTGCTTGGCAGGGGGTTGAACTCGATGGCCCTTGTGGTCTCTTCCAACTCTATGATTCTATGACTAAACAACAACAACAACTACCAATCACAGGAAGAAATCAGCAAAATGACTTCTTTATGAGACACCCTTATTCACCTTCGGCCTCCAGAGTAAGCCAATACAATCGGACATTTAGTCGGACACGACTAAACGACTAAACAACAACTACAACATAAACCACCTTTTCTTCCAAGGAACTCAACGTAGTTTACATGTTTCTCCTCCCCCCTGGTTCACCCTCACAACAACCCTGTGAGGTAGGTTAGGCTGAGAGGCAGTGACTGGCCACCCAGAGAGCTTCATGGCTGAGTGGGGATTCAAAGCCTGGTCTCCCAGCTCCTAGTCTAACTCTCTAACCTTTATGCCACAATGGCTCTCATAGGGAACGCTCACCTCAAATGAGTTAAAAGACCAGTTTCCCCCACGGAGCAGGCAGCACCCAGAATTCTACAACGTTTTTCAGATCTGCCTTAATTCACTGAGTATCAGTTGCCGAAACTCCTCTGCTGATGGGGGAAGGGCAGTCTGTGATGGCCCTGATCCTGCTAACTGTTACGTCTTGTATATGCATAAAGCCCATTGTGATGGCACCAATCTCCAGGGTGGCTGTTACATGACTTCCTGCTTCCTGTTCATTATCAATGGGGAATTCTTAGACAGGAGAGCCAGACCAGAAGTGATGGCAGGTGTATAAAGATAAGCTTCCCACTTATGGCACGATAATGTATATTTTAAAGAAGTGTTGGCCTTCAGCAAAAAGATCAATGTTCCCTAGGGTGGAAACCTTGGAAAGGGTAACATCAGTTGAAATATTGATATACCATCTCTTCCCCTGTTCGTCCTTATTTCCCCTTTAGCCTAATTGAAATCTCACTACTCTTTTAAAGATAGAGACTGACCTTTAGATTGGAACGAGCATATTTCATTAATTGCTGTCGAAATCCCTTAGTGCATCGATATAGTTCTATTAGTTTCAAAGTGTCAGATAGCAAATAGCCTCCCGCGTTCTCGTGATCAAACACCTAAATACCAACTGTAAAATCCTCAGCCTTTTAATAAAGAAATGCCATCGTCCACACTGCTGTGAGGCGTCTTATAGAAGCACAATCTTCATGGGTTCGGCTCCGTTGGGGAGAGAGCAGCTGCGTTTCATTTTTTTTTTTTTTAATATTTATTAAGATTTTTTTAAAATACAAAATGCAAAAATAATAAACAATATAACATGGATCATAACATATTTTTCAGAACTTCTTTGGACTCCCTCACGTCTCCCACTCCCACTTACATCGTTATAAATTTTTCCCAGCAATTTATCATCTTGTTTATATTCTTAAATTTTGTTCAATTAATTTGATCTATTCTCCACAAATTTTATATTTCCCTCAATCTCACTTATCGTCAATTTCAAATCTAATTCAGTGGTAGGCAATTATTTATGATCTAGCATCCTTCTTAGCCTTCAACCAAATTACAATACTTTTGTAGATATATCTTGAATTTCTTCCAGTCTTCTTCAACCCTCTCTTCTCCCAGGTCTCGGATTCTGCCCGTCATCTCGGCCAGTTGCATATAGTCCATCAGCTGCATCTGCCACTCTTCCAGTGTGGGTAGATCTTGAGTTTTCCAACTCTTGGCAATGAGTATCCTTGCTGCCGTTGTTGCATACATAAAAAATGTTCGGTCCTTCTTTAACACCTTCTGGCCGACAATGCCCAGAAGGAAGGCCTCTGGTTTCTTAGTAAAGGTATACTTAAATACCTTTTTCAACTCATTATAAATCATTTCCCAGAAGGCCTTCACTCTAGGGCAAGTCCACCAGAGGTGAAAGAATGTTCCTTCATGTTCTTTACATTTCCAACATTTATTATCAGACAAATGGTATATTTTGGCAAGTTTAACTGGGGTCATGTACCATCTATATATCATTTTCATTACATTTTCCTTCAAAGCATTACATGCAGTGAAGTTCAGCCCGGTGGTCCACAACCTTTCCCAGTCCTCAAACATAATATTATGCCCAATATCCTGAGCCCACTTTATCATAACCGATTTAACCATTTCGTCTTGTGTATTCCATTTCAGCAGCAAGTTATACATTCTTGATAAAACCTTAGTTTTTGGTTCTAACAATTCTGTTTCCAACTTCGATTTCTCCACCTGGAACCCTAGCTTTTTGTCATTTTTAAAAACTTCTTTAATCTGAGCGTAATGTAACCAGTCTCGCACTTTATCCTTCATTTTCTCCAAACTCTGCAATTTCCAATTGTCTCCGTCTTTTTCTAATATTTCCCAATATTTTGGCCAGTTGGCCTCCATATTGAGTCTTTTTCGGGCCTTAGCTTCCAGAGGTGAGAGCCACCTCGGAGTTTTATTTTCCAATAAGTCTTTGTATTTTGTCCAGACTTTAAAAACTGCTTTCCTGACAATATGGTTCTTAAAGACCTTATTAATCTTAACCTTATCGTACCATAGATATGCATGCCAACCAAAGGCATTGTTAAACCCTTCCAAGTCCAATACGTCAGTGTCCTCAAGAAGTAGCCAGTCTTTTAGCCAGCAAAAGGCTGCGGCTTCATAGTACAACTTTAGGTCTGGCAGGGCAAAGCCCCCTCTTTCTTTCGCATCAGTTAGTATCTTGAACTTAATTCTGGGCTTTTTGCCCTGCCAGACAAATCTAGATATATCTCTCTGCCACTTCCGGAAACACTCTGTCTTGTCCACAATCTGCAATGTTTGAAACAAAAACAACATCTTTGGCAATACATTCATCTTAACAGCAGCGATTCGGCCTAACAGAGAAAGCTTCAATTTTGTCCAACTATCCAAATCTCTCTTAATTTCAGACCAACATTTTTCGTAATTATCCTTAAATAGACTCAAATTTTTTGCTGTTATGTTTACCCCTAGGTACTTTACTTTTTTAACCACAGTTAGTTCCGTTTCTCTCTGAAACTGTTCCGACTCTACATCTGTCAGATTTTTCCCCAACACCTTGGTTTTCTGTTTATTTAGTTTAAATCCTGCCACCCGACCAAAATCTTGAATCAGTTGTAATACTCTTTTTGTACTAGATTCTGGCTCCTGCAGGGTCAAAACTAGGTCATCTGCAAAAGCTTTAAGTTTATATTGTTTCGCTCCGACCTGAATCCCTTCCACCAACCGGTCCCCTCTAATCATATTCAAGAGCACCTCCAGAACTGATATAAATAACAAAGGGGAAATCGGGCAGCCTTGTCGTGTTCCTTTTTCAATTTTAAACTCTTCAGTAACCACATTGTTTACTATCAATTTAGCCTTTTGTTCTGAATATATTGCATCAATCCCATTCTCAAAACCCCGACCCACTCCCATTTCTTTTAAATTTCCCTTCATAAATTTCCAAGAGATATTATCAAAGGCCTTCTCCGCATCTATAAAGATTAACACTGCTTTTGTATTTATATCGGTTTGCAAAAGTTCCAAAATGTCAATAATGTTCCTTGTATTAGCAAACATGTGTCTACCTGGGAGAAAGCCTGCCTGGTCTTTATGAATTACTTCATTTAGAACTTTTTTAAATCTACTTGCCAAAACATCTGCAAAAATTTTGTAATCCACATTTAAAAGGGAGATGGGACGGTAGTTCTTAAGTTGCGTCTTTTCAGCTTCCAATTTTGGTATCAATGTGATAAAAGCTTCCTTCCACGATTCCGGCGCCCTCCTCCCCTCCATAATTTCATTGCTAACCTCCATCAGTGGTTGAATCAAATGGTCTTTTAATATCTTATAATACTTGGAGGTTAGCCCGTCTGGCCCTGGAGATTTGCCCGGTTTCATGTTTTGAATGGCTTGTTCAATTTCTTGACATGTTATTTTACTGTTCAGGAGAGATCTATTTTCTTGTGACAGCCTTTTAAGTCCATTTTTCTCCAAAAATTGTTTTATCTCGTCCTCATTCTGCGGCCCTTGAGTATATAATTTTTTAAAGTATTTCTGGAAACACTTTCTAATCTCCGTGGGGTTCTGAATGTTTCTTCCTTCAATTTCCAAATTTGTAACTGTATTCAGTTTTTGTCTCTTCTTCAACTGCCAAGCTAGCAGTTTCCCACATTTGTTTGCCGATTCAAAAGTTTTTTGTTTCATTAATTTAATCTTCCACTCTATTTCCTGATTTATCAGTTTAGAATACTGTGCTTGATAGAGTTTGATTTCTCTCAAGATCGGCAGGGACTTCGGGTTTGATCTTAACTTCTTCTCCAATTCTTTTATTTTCTCCAAAATCTTATCTTTTCTGTCATTTTGTATCCTCTTCCTTGCCGCATTCTGTTGTATCAAGAACCCCCTCATCACAGCTTTACTTGCATCCCAAATAATTCTTTTTTCCACCGCAGTATTCATATTTATCTCAAAGTAATCCTTCAATGCTTTCTGGGCCTTCTTAGTAATCTCCTGATCTCTGAACAGGTTGTCATTCATCTTCCATCTAAAAGAACCAGTTGGTAATAGTATCATATCCATTTTCAGTGCGTTATGGTCGGAGCAGGTTTTTGGGCAGATTTCCACCTTTCTGACCTTCGGTGCCAGACCTCTAGTTATCCATATTTGGTCGATTCTTGTCCAAGTCAGCTGAGCTTCAGAGAAGAATGTTCCTTCTTTTCCCAAGGGATTCTTCGTTCTCCAAATGTCAATCCAGTCCATATTGTCAGTCAGTTCAAAAAAGGTCTTTGGTAGTCTGCCATCTTTAGTGACATTCTGACTTTGTGACTTATCCATGTTTGTTGATACGACCCCGTTCATGTCTCCCATCATGATGATGTTGTCATAATCCAGATGTTCCAGCATAGTCTCATGCAACTTCTTGAAAAATTCCGACTTCCCTTCATTTGGTGCATAAATTCCTAATATCAGAATCTTCTCTCCTTGATGTTGTATTTCGATTGCCAAAATTCTTCCATATTCATCTTTAAATAAAAATTTAGGTGACAGGCTCTCTTTTGCATATATCACCACGCCTCTCTTCTTTACTTTGTCTGAAGATATAAATTCCTGACCAAGTCTTTTATTTATTAGTACTTTCCGGTGGAGCCTAGTCACATGTGTTTCTTGTAAGCAAATAATGTCCAATTGTTCCTTTTTCAATATATGAAAAATTTTCCTTCTTTTTTCCGGAATGTTACAGCCATTTATATTCCAGCTCAGAAGTTGCAGAGACATCCTGGATAGGTCTGGTTATTTTTCTAGGGGTAGTACCTTGTTCGCTAGGTCTTCAGAATCCGAGGGTGCAGGCACCTCTGGTACTACAGGCCCCGAGGGTAGTTCCAGTCCTTTTTGAAGGTCCTCTCCGTACGCAGTCAGAAATTTGTCTCTATCTTCCAGTGATCTGATTTTAATCTTCTTCCCTCTAAAAGTAAAAGATAATCCTTGAGGAAAGTCCCACCTGAAGATAATTGTGTTGCTCCTTAACAGTCTTGTTAGTTCCAAATAATCAGATCTAAGGTCCAAAAGTTGTTTAGGAATATCCTTAAAAATTTCGATTCTTTTGTCCAGAATGTCCAGTGACTTTCCGTAATGTAAACCCAAAATCTTGTCCCTTTCCTCCTTTGATCTCAGTATTATTAAGCAATCTCTGGGCTTCTCTCTCTTTATAAGTCTTCCAAGTCTGAAGGCTGATGTAATTTTAAAGTCTTTTTCCTCTAAGTTCCAAAACTTGGAAAATTCTTTAGTCAGGAACTCAGCTAAGTTGCCTTCTTCCACCTCTGGTATCGACCTTATCCTTAAATTAGTCTGTCTATTCTGTAGTTCTATCATAGAAAGATAGGTCTGATGTTCACCTACTTGTTTGCTGAGTGGTCTTACCTCTTTCTCTAAATTTCCCAATCTTTGGCTGGTATCTTCAGCCAATTTCCGATTTTCACCTGCAGTCTCCTTCAGTTCTCCAATTGCTTGCACATTTTGTGCCACTTGTCCAGTTAGTCTATTTAAACATTCAGTATTTTGTTCAATTTTAGCTGTTTGCTGATCAGCTTTTTTATCCAAAGATTCCACTTTTTTATCCAAAGATTCCAGTTTTTCAAGAATTTTCTCTAAAGTAGAACTAATTTCTCCTGAGGCCATCTCTTCCAATTGAAATTCCTCAGTTTCTGCCCTTGGCAGAAAAGCAGCTTCTTTCTCAGAAGTCAGAGTAGGCAAAGTAAGCACAGTAGGCACAGATGATCTGCGTGCCTGGGAGACTGCGGTTAGAGTTGTTTGTCTGGTTCTCGGTCCCTTTCTTCTTGCGCCACTCATTCCAAAGTTATCTAAAATTCAAGGTCAAGCTGAGTTGTTCCCATGAGAAAAGCAGCGGCCCAGATGATAATAGTCAAACAGGAGGCCGGGAAAGGGAAAGTGAAACAATGTCACTGCTATTAATCCCAAATCCTCTAGGGGGAACTTAAAATGTCTTTAGGAAAGAAGACAGTTTCATTAAAAATATTGTAATCCCATTTAATGTCCGAGAGCCTTCAATAAGGTAATTTTTGCAGAGTTAGTGTTTAAAAAGTCACAGTGTTTCAGACAGTGCTTACTGGTATTCCAAAAGATGCTTCAAAGTAACCAGTTCAAACTCCCTCAGATTGTTTCAAAATTTAAGTTCAAAAGTATCCAGCCCTGCAAGCTGGCTACTCAATTACTCAGGCAGTTCCAGCACCTGGGATTCTTGCTTTAATTATAATCCAAATAGAAGAAAGGTATCAAAGTCCACATAAAAGTCATATAATCAATTACTTAAAGTCCTTATTCAGCTTAAAAGTAATTTCCACGGATGTCCAGATCAGTTAGATTAAAAGTTCACTCTTTGCCTCCACTCCTCCGGCTCTTTGCTTAATGATTCAATGACAGCGGAAGACGGACTTCCTATTTTTCGTCACTCCGCTTTCAGCCAAATTAAATACTTAAAGTCCCGAAACTTTTGAAGTCCGTTTACTCACGGGTTGTTGTTTTCCGAATCTGAAGTTTAGGAAGAAAGGACAGCGCTCACCGGCAGCAGCAACGCGGCTTCACTCCGCCGATTGCGGAACGATCCTCAGCGCCGCAACCCCCTCCGCGATCCGGAGCCCCTTACGGGGTTCCTTCAACGTTTTGGGGGCTGCTCCTGGCGCCCGCCGGACCCCAAGACCACAGGCTTCTGCTGCCTGTGGTTTTCCTGAATGGGTCCCCGCTTCGCCGCAGCGGGAGACCCTTTTTCGGCGGAGCTTCCCTTCCCCGACTAGGAAAGGGCAGCCATTGCCGTTCGCGCCGCCTCCGGAAGTCCGAGAGCAGCTGCGTTTCAGGGTGCAAAGTGTGTTTAAGTGACTGAGATGAAGGACTAAAGGAAATGTGAGACTGAGGTCTGTTGTGCTGGTCCGGGGGGGGGGTTACCGTGTGGCGTGGTCTGAGTCTGGTCCTGGGTCGAGGGTCTGGAGGCTGCCCGTCAGGGGTGAAGTGGGGTCCAAGGCAAGGAGCTGGGTGTGGTCAGGAACTCCAGAAGAGCAGGTCAGGGTGCTGGCAGGAACAGGTTTCCAGCGATGTTGCTCCTGCAACCTGGGACTGGGCTGACTGGCCTTTATCTCCTCTGAGACCTAGGGCAGCCCCGGTCCACAGGTGACTCGCCTCTCCTGGCCTGGAGGTGAGCACTCCTCCTGAGAGAACTTAGTTCCCTCCGCCTCTCTGCCCTGAGCCTCTGCAGCTCAGGAGACGCTGGAGGGTTACTGGACCCAGAGGCAGCCTCACCTTCTCCTGACAGGACTGGAAGAGGAGCACCTGCAGGCAATGGGTCCTCAATCACCTCCGGAGCCAGAGTGGATTCATCTGGTGTCTGCTCCTGAGGATCCGGCACAGGTGCGGGCCCTTCAGATTCAAGCCCCTGCCCCGGCTCAGCCAGCCCTGGAGGCGGGGACTCCTGTGCAGGCTGGGATTCCTCAGGTTCAGCCTCTGAATCAGATTCCCAGGCCATCACATCTGTTTACATTCCCCCTCAAGACGAGGATGACCCAAACATTTTGCTGCCTGAGGCAAAGAACAAGACTGTGCTCCCCTCTCACTTCCATATGTGGCGTTTGCCCATTTGTTTAGAGCCTGTCTGTACGGGGAGAGATCGGGTTAAAAATATAGACCAATAGGAAAGCCGGAGGCGGAGCCTACCTGTGTATAAAAGGGCTTAGCCCGAGGTTTGAGTTTGTTGTTGTTGGGAGCTGTTGGTGGGTAGTTGGCTGGTTTTAGTGGGTTGGCTGGTTGGGAAAGGCAGTTGGAGAAGCAGTTGGCAGGCAGTTGGTAAAAGAGAGACAGTTAGGGCAGTGGGTTCTTGAGTGAGGGGAGGTAGAAGAGATAGAGGAAAATAAGACTAAGAAAGTAAAAAGTAACAACGTTTGGAATGCTGGAAAAGTTTGTTTGTGTCTGAAATAAAATACACTCTTCTTTATTAATTGAGAACCTGACTGAGGCTGAAGTGATTTTACCAGGGAGGACCTGGTTGGTGGCAGCGGATTAGTGGTGTACGGGTCAATAGTCCGTGAGACGACTGGGGGCTCTGTACGAACGCCACACCATATAACTGTCAACCGAGTCTTCCTTCAATATCAGTGAAAAGATAGCATCCTCTAGCACGTCAGATTAGGGGACCTAGATGTGGCCGCTGAGTGGAAAGGCATTGACTCAGGGACCCCAAAGGAACAGCTGCTACTGATGACCTTCATTGTCTGCCATTTTGGGAGTCACTTCAATCTGTCTTTGGCCCTACCCAAAGTTTGCATTCAGGATCTGGAGGAAGGGCGAGTCAAAAGGGGTGTGCATAACACTTTCCCTGCCAAAGAAAAAGATAGAGAGGCCTTCTTCACATTGTTTTTCTCCCCACAGGGGGAAAACCAGGGGCTTAAATAATAATTTTTGGTGGTGCATTTTTAGGTAGTAATTGAAAGTTGGTGCAGGGAATTCTATTGACAAAGGATGGTGTCATTTTATCAGTTCTAAGGGTCTAAGGACCACAAAAGTGGCATCCCCACTCCACTCATAATGTTTTAGCTACCTGCAACGTTTGTTCTTCATGTGCAGATGTTTGTTTCAGTTGTGCAACACTTTAGAAAAAGTGCTGTAGAAATGTACACGATGATATATGGATGCTAGATTTGGTGCTTGAGAACTTGTTTCTTCTAAAACAGCTAAATCCAACAGAATCTTTGATAGTCAATAAGAAGAATCTAAAAGAAGTTTAATTTAGGAGGCTTGTGCCTCAGGAATTTCCTTCAAATTCATTTTAACAGTCCTGATGCAGAGCTATCCTATTCTTGTGAGTATTCAATGAGGCTTATTCACTAGTGTGTTTAAGAGTGAACACTTACAGTCCAGTCTGATGCATATTTACTTACAAGTAAGTTCTACTGATTTCAGTTACATGAGTCCAGGTTGCAGCCCCATTCCAGCTATTTATTTATTTTTTAAAAAAATTCTCTGTAGATTTGATATTCTTTGAAACTAAAGGGTTCGTATTGGACTCGTTGTGACCTTGCCAAATGATAGTCACAACTGCATGTGAACAGGCAGTGTCAGTTACATACCTCAAAATATATACCGTAGTATGATCTATCTGTGTTCTTGTAATAATAGCCAGAAAACTTGGTTATATCTTTAGCGTACAAACTTTGATGTTAATGTTAGTTTCCAATATATATCCTTTGTGACTTTCAAAGATTGAGTAAGTAGAAGAACTCTGCTGAACATGAGCAAATATATACAGTTGCATTAAAGAACTTACCACATTCTTGTTTGGGAACCAGAAGGAGAAGATAGGTGCAAAATCAAATAGTCACAGAGCTGGTTCACACATGAAGGTATATTTCTCTTTCCTTGAGGACTGGACACTTGATGACTAGCATTTAAATGCATGAATCGCCTCCATTGAGATTTACTACCTTGAATGGATCTGAGGTGACATGAAAGTTCTGTTTATACTGTTTGACCTCTGATGGTTCATTTAAACATAAAAGTCATTGCGTGACCAGGCGTGACAGTCCAGGGATCATAAGAAAGGAATAAAGGCTCTGACAACGTGTTATGGAATTAAAATTAGGCCATAACTTTATTAAACTTCCAAATGTAGGAAGACCTTGGCTTAGGCCTTGGGTGTGTATCCCTCCAAGCCCCAAAGCCAGGGGAACTGGGGCACGTCAGGGTAAATGGGATATGGGGGTGCTCTGTGAGACATAAGTGTAGCAGGCAGCCCAGTTCATCAACCCCACATGCAGGGTAGTTCACTGACAACCTTTCAGTGTATGGCCAGTAACACCTATATATATATATATATATATATATATATATATATATATATATATATAACCCCTTTAAGAGGGAATCCTGGAATCTCCACCGCGCGCGGGGGGGGGGGGTGTGTGAGTCACCACTTCATGCCCCTCCCCAATATAGGGAAGAAAAGACTAAAGGATTCTAAGGACCCCTGACCATTAGGTCCAGTCGTGACCGACTCTGGGGTTGCGGCGCTCATCTCACTTTAATGGCCGAGGGAGCTGGCGTACAGCTTCCGGGTCATGTGGCCAGCATGACTAAGCCGCTTCTGGCGAACCAGAGCAGCACACGGAAATGCCATTTACCTTCCCACCAGAGCGGTACCTATTTATCTACTTACACTTTGCCGTGCTTTCGAACTGCTAGGTGGGCAGGAACTGGGACCGAGCAACAGGAGCTCACCCCGTCGCAGGGATTTGAACCGCCAACCTTCTGATCGGCAAGTCCTAGGGTCTGTGGTTTAACCCACAGCGCCACTACTTAAGGCCATAACTGCCAAAGCTGTGACGAATTGCTACGGGGAAGACAAAACCTGCCAATGCAGGAAAATTTCTTCCTGGTCCTTCAACAGCAACCAGTCAAAGACTGTAGCAGCGCCCACTACACAGGAAGAAAAAGTTAACCTGCAACAAGAAAACATTAAACAAAGGGAGGGTTGGGAGGGTGAATCTCCAGAGCCGACTGCCTGGCTATTGTCGGCTCCATCCCTTATTGTCGGCCCCACCTACCAGCAAGAAACTTGATTACTGAGGCTGGGCGTGAACTTCCAAAAATTAACACTGAGAGGCAAGCCAGCCCCCTTCTACTATTAAGTTCCCTGGGAACTGTAGCCCCACGCGCAATCCCGCAAAGGGCACCCACATATAAAGTGTGAGTGCTCATTGCTTGATGTTGCAATCATTAAGCGATGGCCATGCATGGATGCAGCAGGCCTTAGTATTAGATAGGTTCATACCAAGATACCTGATACATTTATCACTTATTTCCTTTAGACATTAGCATGAAACCCTCAGAAAAGCCATCTTACAAAAAAAAAAAAAAAAGGCACTTAAGTCAGCAGGGTATATTATTACAACAACATTTTGTTGCAGTATGTTATCCTCTTACTGGATGATCTCACAGGGAGATCTTTGCAAAGGCCATCTTGTTTAGATTGTATCTGTCATTGTTTGCATATGTAATCCAAACACCGCAGGAGAATATGGAGCTATAACAATGAACTGAATGGGACCCTAGCTGGCTCATCAGAATGGTGTGCATTTTATGAAGAAGGTTTGCTGGAGGTTGCTGGAATGAGGCACTGTGGACATACTGTATAGGCTTTATGGAATACGGCTACATCCTGAAAATCCGTTATGGGGCAGTTCAAGCAAAAAACACATTTTATTGCCCCAAGACAGCTATAAAACAGAGCTCAGAAGTTCACATTTAATCGAATCATCCTAGTAAGAAGGTCCATTTTAAAAGCTGAAGAAAAAGCAGTGTGCTTAGCCACATTTATCATTTATTCTTATTAGTTATCAACCTTATTTGTTGCACAAACAATCTCTAAGTGACTTCCACTGGAACACAAACACACATTATGGAAATAAGCAAAATAATATAACACATTAATATTCCATACAACATATTTTTTTTTTGGGGGGGGGGTCAAAGAAACCCTGCATAACAGTGATTGAAAATATTGGCAGCATACTTACAATAAACAAAACAACACTCCCACCCATAAACCAGCATATAAAAACAAAACACTCAAAACCGACACCTGCTTCCTGGCCCAAAACATATGCATATCGACACAACATTATTTTTTAAAAATCTACCCACCCAGAAGTTTAGTGTCAAGCCCAGCTTTTGTAAGTCTGGGTGGTGGTGGTTCTCCATGGATGTTACTGCATCTCTCCTCTCCTTTCAGGGATAGCAGCAGAAAAAGCAGAATAGGGAATGGTAAAAGCTTACCTATTCTGCAGTTGTTCCGGCTCCTCCTCCTCCGCTGCTGGTGTTATTCCATATTACTATATAATAAAAATGTAAGGATATTGTCACAATGCAGTTTGACAGGTAGGGTTACAAACTCCAGCATGACAACAGAACAGAAAAGTTGGAGAGTGAGGAAGGGTGAATGTTAAGTGGGGTTGGTGAGCAACTTGACCAGAGTTAGGAACCCCTAGTACAGTGGTACCTCGGGTTACAGACGCTTCAGGTTACAGATGCTTCAGGTTACAGACTCCACTAACCCAGAAAAAGTACCTCAGATTAAGAACTTTGCTTCAGGATGAGAACAGAAATCGGGCAGCGGCGGCAGTGGGAGGCCCCATTAGCTAAAGTGGTACCTCAGGTTAAGAACAGTTTCAGGTTAAGAACGGACCTCCAGAACAAATTAAGTTCTTAACCCAAGGTACCACTGTACTGCTATGTTATATAGCCATGGCAACTGAAGATGTTAGGTGGTGTCAGGTGACTTTAAGGAGAGTTCCCTTTATCTGTATCACATCTGGAGTGAACTAAAGGCACATCGCTGCTAATCAGGGAGTAAAAAAGCCCAGTTCTGTTACAGCGTTGACCATATATGATGGCTGCAAAATGGGCCATATCTGGGGTTCTGTGGAGAATTTTGAAAGTTTTTGTTGAGGGCTTCTGGCATGAGAGAGATGTATGAGATGGTGTGGCAACAAATGCTGGGTGACAGGGAAGGGAGAAGGGATGCGTACCAGTGCAAACTTCCCATAATTCAGTTTAATAATAAAAATAAAAAATGTAAAACATTAGATATTAAAAATTTCCTGATACAGGGTTGCCTTCAGATGTCTTCTAAAAGCCAGATAGTTGTTTATTTCCTTGACATCTGATGGGAGGGCATTCCACAGGGCGGGCGCCACCACCGAGAAGGCCTTCTGCCTGGTTCCCTGTAACCTTGCTTCTCACAGTGAGGGAACCGCCAGAAGGCCCTTGGCGCTGGACCTCAGTGTCTGGGCTGAACAATGGGGGTGGAGATGCTCCTTCAGGTATACTGTTTGCATCATGCATGAAAATATTTGCAGTCAATAGACTATCCAGTTGGATTCTAAAAACAACAATTAAGGTTCTGGTGTTTGAAAAAAGTTCCAGGGTCCTATTATAGCTGTGTAGATTCCTTGTTCCATATTTACTGGTCAGTGCCAGAACTTAGCAAGAGAGCCGTACAGTAAGTGTGCAGAAGAATTCAACATTTGCTTACATAGTAAAACATTAACATTTGCTTACATGGTGAGGAGGAATTAAAGAACCTTTTAATGAGGGTGAAAGAGGAGAGTGCAAAATATGGTCTGAAGCTCAACATCAAAAAAACGAAGATCATGGCCACTGGTCCCATCACCTCCTGGCAAATAGAAGGGGAAGAAATGGAGGCAGTGAGAGATTTTACTTTCTTGGGCTCCATGATCACTGCAGATGGTGACAGCAGCCACGAAATTAAAAGACGCCTGCTTCTTGGGAGAAAAGCAATGACAAACCTAGACAGCATCTTGAGAAGTAGAGACATCACCTTGCCAACAAAGATTCGTATAGTTAAAGCCATGGTTTTCCCAGTAGTGATGTATGGAAGTGAGAGCTGGACCATAAAGAAGGCTGATCGTCGAAGAATTGATGCCTTTGAATTATGGTGCTGGAGGAGACTCTTGAGAGTCCCATGGACTGCAAGAAGATCAAACCTATCCATTCTGAAGGAAATCAGCCCTGAGTGCTCACTGGAAGGACAGATTGTGAAGCTGAGGCTCCAGTACTTTGGCCACCTCATGAGAAGAGAAGACTCCTTGGAGAAGACCCTGATGTTGGGAAAGATGGAGGGCACAAGGAGAAGGGGGCGACAGAGGACGAGATGGTTGGATAGTGTTTTCGAGGTTACCAGCATGAGTCTGACCAAGCTGCGGGAGGCAGTGGAGGACAGGAGTGCCTGGCGTTCTCTGGTCCATGGGGTCACGAAGAGTCGGACACGACTAAACGACTAAACAACAACAACAAATGTAAAATATTGGGTATACTGCTGATAGTTAGTTACTGAGCTAAGTTCGGAATGCTAGTAAAGGTAAAGGTAAAGGTAAAGGGGACCCCTGACCATTAGGTCCAGTCGTGGCTGACTCTGGGGTTGCAGCGCTCATTTCGCTTTATTGGCCGAGGGAGCCAGTGTACAGCTTCCGAACCAGAGCAGCGCACAGAAATGCTGTTTACCTTCCCGCCGGAGGGGTACCTATTTATCTACTTGCACTTTGATATGCTTTCAAACTGCTAGGTTGGCAGGAGCAGGGACCGAGCAATGGGAGCTCACCCCGTCATGGGGATTTGAACCACCGATCTTCTGATCCCTTTACCTTTACCTTTCATGTGGCAATACTTACCCTTTGGAATTATCTCCTGCTACATAAGAGACAGGCACTGCCTCTAATGTTCTGTTTTGGCTCCTGTTGAAGACCTTCCTTTCTCAACAAGTTTTTTAAGTGGCAGTTTTTATCCCTGTCTGTATTTGCACTGGATTTCAAAGTGCTTTTAATATATGAAATTGTTTCAATGGTTGTTTTTTTATATGCAATTGTTTTTATTGTTGATGTTTTTATTGTTAAATCATTTCGAGGTTTTTTACAGGAAGTGGTTCATGAAAGGAATTAAATGAATAAATGCATACATTTGTTTGTCTGTAAGTACTGAGCCATTTAAATAATTGAAATAACACTACAGGAATCCAAATGCTTTGGTTTTCCTCCTTGTTTCTCTGACATCTAATGGCTGGCTGGTTTAGAAAGGAATTTTGCCAGACCGTTTGAGAAGAAGCAATTCTTCCTCTGTGTTCCTTTAAACGAGTGGGCCTCCCCTCCCCCCCCATGATGAGCGCTTCTTCTGCTCTGTAATTGTCTCAATTATTATGATGTCACAATGGCAAATGAAAAATAGTAGTGGGTAACTGCTGCCATTTATTTTTATTTTTTGGTTGGTGAACTTAGCCACTGCTGGGTCAAGTCAGTCTGTGGCTGCGTACACATTTCAGGCTTAAAAACACAGCTAGGGTGTCCCTCCCCCCCCCCCATGTGGATTAATGCACATTGGCCGGGAAACACTCCGAAAGCATAGTATTTCAGAAAAAAAGCAACTAGATACACACAGGATATAGGGGCATGGGTGGCGCTGTGAGTTAAACCACACAGAAGGTCCTTGCTGATCAGAAGGTCGGCGGTTTGAATCCCCATGACGGGGTGAGCTCCCATTGCTCGGTCCCTGCTCCTGCCAACCTAGCAGTTCGAAAGCATATCAAAGTGCAAGTAGATAAATAGGTACCCCTCCGGCGGGAAGGTAAACAGCATTTCCGTGCGCTGCTCTGGTTCGGAAGCTGTACACCGGCTCCCTCGGCCAATAAAGCGAGATGAATGCCGCAACCCCATAGTCGGTCACAACTGGACCTAATGGTCAGAGGTCCCTTTACCTTTACCTTTACATACAGAATAGCAGAGGAGTAACATTGCTTCCCAAACAGAAGACAGTTCAGAATTACAACAGGGGTTCAAGGGAGGTCACAGCTCAGAGGCAGATGAGGGGGAAAGCTGGGAAATAATGGGAGAGGAGGAGTAGACAGAGCTGGAGCAACTGGCTGACATGTTATCACTAGAAAGCATTCCAGACCCACTATCTCCCAGAACCCAGCGAGCCTTAAAAGTAGGAGAGCAAATTGCTTGGATGCAGATGGCCCTAAGTAGCAAGCATAAAGGGGTGTTGTTGTTGACCAATGAGGAAGTGGGAGAAAAGGGTGTGTGTGTGGAGATTTACTCAGAGCAACACCATTATTCCAAGAGGCTGCATTCTCAAGCCCTTCTCTGTAAATATTGAATAAAAAGCAGATTGTAAGAACTTTCCCTTGTCTTATCGTTCCTGGCAACCTGCTGTGGGGGTTACTTCCGCCTGACAGAGCATACCCAAAACTGACATATATGACAGGCCCTAGATTGTACATTGTCAGCCTTTATATCCCCTCCCCTCCGATTCTTTTCTTCTTCTTCATTACCCACCATTCACCCTAAGGCCCCAGGGCTGGTTACAACATCGAAACACAATATTTAAAACCGATTAAAACAAGTTGTTACGAAAGAACTTATCTCTTCACTTTGGGGCTACCTTTGAAGGTGATCCGGAAACTGAAATTAATCCAGAATGCGGCAGCTAGACTGGTGACTGGGAGCGGCTGCCGAGACCATATAACACTGGTCTTGAAAGATCTACACTGCCTCCCCATACATTTCCGAGCACAATTCAAGGTGTTGGTGCTGACCTTTAAAGCCCTAAACGGCCTCAGTCCTGTATACCTGAAGGAGCGTCTCCACCCCCATCGTTTTGCCTGAACACTGAGGTCCAGCGCCGAGGGCCTTCTGGCAGTTCCCTCACTGCGAGAAGCCAAGTTACAGGGAACCAGGCAGAAGGCCTTCTCAGTAGTGGCACTTGCCCTGTGGAACGCCCTCCCACCAGATGTCAAAGAGAAGAAAAACTACCAGACTTTTAGAAGACATCTGAAGGTAGCCCTCTTTAGGGAAGCTTTTAATGTTTAACAGACCACTGTATTTTAATACTTTGTTGGAAGCCACCCAGAGTGGCTGGGGAAACCCAGCCAGATGGGTGGGGTATAAATAATAAACTCTACTCTACTCTACTCTACTCTACTCTACTCTACTCTACTCTACTCTTTATTCTGTTCTATTCTATTCTATTCTATTCTATTCTTCACAGATGTTCTCTTTCCTCTCATTGTTGCTTTCAGATCTCCCACTCCACACATACACCATTGTTGGTAGAAAGCTGCCCAACCCCTATCCGCTCATCGGTTTTCCATTCTCCTGTATCCATCAAATTAACCTGCACCTACCCCAGCCCTCCCCTTAAACTCTGTTTCTAGCCATATGAATCTTCTTACCTGATCTGAGTTTGGCCTCTTTTGAGGACCTGACTTCCTCCTACCATTTCTGAGAGGCCGAGATGATGCAGTTTGCCGGTGGTAGTTTCAGGACAATATCTCATAAATCATTCAGTTCACCATGACTCTCAGGGTAATCCACCCTAAGTACAACTGTTGGTTGTACATTGAGTCTGACCATCCACAAAACTTTCTTCGTTTCCACGGGGACTGGGGTCTGAACATTGTGACATGTGAAGCAAGGAGGAAAACTCCCCAGTAAGACATAAGCAGCTAGGCGGGAAATTCTGCTGTGGGACATGGCAGGTGTAGATCAGCAAGTATTGTTGCAGAGATGGGAAAGCTGAAAGTAGGAACAGGGGATTATATATTTTTTCAGGTTATTTCAGGCTCTCTCTGGGGGATTGGTGTCTGAGGGGGAGTGAGGAGCCCTCTTTAGTTGAGAGATAGAAGTTGTTAATCTTTATTGACCTGTTGATGATTTTACAGTTGTAGAATTCTCTCCTTTTTCTGTCAGAATGCCATTGTGTACATTCAAATGTAAGATAAAATATATGCAAAGGGACTTGACAGGAAGTCAAAGTTGAAGAAAAGATTTTGGAAGATAAAAGGGGGGGAAATATTTCATTATCATCATTTTGTGTGCGGGTGTGTGGGTGCCTGCACATATGTGTGTTGTTGCATGCAATGTTTGGGAGGAAATAAGTCGGTAAATAACAAATAATAAACTAAATATCGATGTATGCAATTTTTATTTCTTAATTATATTTAGTGGTAGTATGGCGGTATTGTTTTTTGTAACATAAAACCATTCAATAAAAAATATTATTTATTTTTTTAAAGAAGCTCATTTGCCTTTGCAGCAGGGACAAAGATCTCTCTGGGATCCCATCATCCCTGACCACTGACAGCTTAGCAGGGGCTGATGGAAGATATCGGAATCGCCATCCCTAATTTACAAAGTAAGAACTTGCAGGAAATGCCTAAACATTTTGAATAATTTTATTTAAATCATTTTGACCAAGAAGTCTAACCATTTTTTGCAAGAAGTCTAATAATATAAGAGCTTAATTACACAAACATTCAGCACATGATAGAAATTTTATACATTTAGATAAAATGTTTCAAAAGACACACTTGGGAGCCATCGGTGACGAGTTAGTGAGAGAACTGCTAGGCAACAGCACTTGGCTGAAAAGAGGAGCTGCTAGGTTTATTTTTCTCCCTTTTGTTCTCTGTCACTCGAGGAACCTGGGAATTTCACTTAAGGCTAGATAAAAATCCAGGCGGCTGCTGGATTCTATATTTTCAAAAACGGGGTATCAGCCATTATTTGCTTCTATGTCCTGAAACCTGAACAGCTTCAAGTGGATCCCAAGGCAGATAAATCTAATGCAGTCCCCCCCCGCTCCCGCAAAACTGGACACCTCTATCTGCCCCAGCTGCAATAAAACATGTCTCTCCTGTATCAGTCTCTACAGCCACAGCAGGCGCAGTAACTCTCTGTTTGATTTTACCACCGAAGGTACATTTCTCCATTGTCTCCTGAGACAGACGGATGCCAACAATCTCTCCCTATGCTCCATTTTAAGACTAATTGGAGACTTGGTAGTTTCAATATCAAATCAGCTTATTTCCCCTGCCCCATTTACTTGGCTTATCATCCAGCCTAATGAAGACCTCTGGAGAACCCTAAAGCTTGCTCAGTGGTATTTTCGTTGACATTTCCCATTCCTGCCAACTCCTGCCAATCCTCAGTTTTATACATTTCACCAATTTTACAATCATTTCAACATTTCAAAACTTGACTCCCTCCCCCCCCCTTTCTGCGGTTCCTTAATTTTTTTAAAAAATATTTTCTGCATATCCCAATTAACTTAATTTGCTCATTTATTCATCTCATTTAAATATATACTCTTATAAAACTGCAGGTTATTTCAATAATCCTGCCAATGTTCTTATCTGTTTACGACTTATCTGTAAATATTCAATAAACCATTTCCATTTTTTAATGTAAAAAGTTTGTTATCTTGATTTCTAAATTTTCCGGTAAGTTTCGCCATTGCTGCATATTCCATAAGTTTTTGTATCCATTCTTCCTTTGCTGAGACGTCTTCTTCTTTCCACTTTGGGCAAGTAACATTCTTGCTGTAGTCGCATACATTAATAAATTTCTATACAGTTTGGGTAGTTCTGTCCCTATAATTCCCAAAATGAAAGCTTCTGCTTTTTGGGGGTTTTTTTTTTACAAACGTTATTTTAAACATCTTTTCCAATTCATTATATATCATTTCTCAGTAAGCTCTAACTTTGCTACAAGACCACCACATATGATAGAAAGAACTTTATTTTGCTTTACATTTCCAACACTTCCACGGTGCCAGATATGCTTAAGATGTCCCTGGGTGTAGTGAATTGGGTTGGAGACTCTCAGCTGCTCCGCATTCTCCCGGTATGCCCCACAGAGGACATAGTAACACCCTAGAGGTTCCGGGCCCTAAGGAAGTTAGATTAGCCTCAACCAGAGCCAGGGCCTTTTCAACTCTGGCTCCAGCCTGGTGGAACGCTCTGCCTCATGAGACCAGGGCCCTGCAGGATCTGATTTCTTTCCTCTGTAAGACAGAGTTGTTCTGCCTGGCCTTTGGCTTGGAATCAATTTGATTCCCTCTCCCTCTTTCTTTGGTAGTTTGGGTTGGTAGTTTTAAATACCTGGGCACTTACATCTCTGAGGACCTCTCATGGTCTGCAAATATTAATATGGTTGTGAGGAAGGTACAGGGGAGGTTGTATTTCCTGAGAATGCTCAGAGGATTGAATCTATCTCAGCACCTACTTCTGTCCTATTATCATAGTACCATTGAGAGTGTCTTAACCTATAGTATATTATCGTGGTATGGGAGCAGCTCTGGAATGGATAAAAAAGCCTTACAGAGAATAATTAAAATTGCCCAGAATGTTATTGGGCTCCAACTACCAACCCTGGATGAGATCTTCACGTCTCGCAGCTTGAAGAAGGCACACAATATCCTGAGAGATCCCACCCATCCTGCTCACAACCTCTTTGAACTGTTGCCTTCGGGCAGAAGATATAGGACAATGAAAACACGAACCACACGCCTTCTGAATAGTTTCTATCCAAGAGCTCTGATTGCACTAAACAATGATCTCAGGGCCAGTTGTAAGAAATAGCAAGCAGTGAGTAGTAAGGAATGAGATAGGTTTTAAATTATGCTATGCTTCTAATAGGTTGTGTTATATTCTGGATTATGTATGTTTTAATAGATTATGTCTGAATAGGATGAGAGTGTTGGAGATACGTGCAAATGTGTATGTGAATCCGGTCTTGGGTGTTTGATTTTCGTTGTTGTGTATACTGTGTATATATGGACAATGACAATAAATTTATCTATCTATCTATCTATTTTCCTTTCTCCTCCTGTAATGGAACTCCTATTTGGGGACTTCCCTGGCTTTTTCTGGCCCATGTAGGACCAGTCTGGATAGTTGGCCTTGGTGAAGACCTGATGTTTTCATCCCCCAAAAAGTTTTTGATTTGAGTTTCCATTGAAATGAGGCTGCATTTTAATGTTTTAATGTTGTATTTTAATCTTGTTTTTAAGTTGTATTTCAATCAATTTGTTTTTATATCATTTGTTAGCCACCCTGAGCCCTGTCTTGGCTGGGGAGGGCGGGGTATAAATAACATTTATTATTATTATTATTATTATTATTATTATTATTAATAATTCCTGTTGAGTCACACCCCTTGTCCTGGGCTGATCATGAGTGATGCTTGCTAACCAGGTGCAGTCAATCAAGTCAATCAAAGCTGGCTATAACAGCTGTAGGTTGAAGGGGCTCAGAGAGCTTATTTACAGATCGAGGTACCAGATTCTGTGAGACTGTTGGCTGAGGTCTCTCTCGCTGCTCTACCTGGAGCTCTGAAGGGGAGATTGTGTGTGGCTTCTGTCTGGTATGCTATAATATGTGCTGGTCCCGGGGGCTAACCGAGAGGCGAGGGTCCACTCCAAGGGCGATGGTGCGGCATGGAGGTAGTCCGTCAAATCTGTATCTGGCTCCAAAGCAGGGAGTCGGGTGGGGTCAGGAACTCTGGCAGAAAAGCAGGACAGGGTGCAGGCAAGAACAGGCTACCAACAATGTTGCTCCTGCAACCTGGGGCTGGTTGGCTTTTATCTGCCCAGAGGCATAGGGCGGCCTCGGTCCACAAGTGACTCGTGTCTCCTGACCTGCAGGCGAGCACTCCTCCTGCAGGAACTTACCGTATTTTTCGCCCTATAGGACGCACTTTTCCCCCTCAAGAAATGAAGGGGAAATGTGTGTGCGTCCTATGGGGCAAATGCAGGCTTTCGCTGAAGCCTGGAGAGCGAGAGGGGTCTGTGCGCACAGACCCCTCTCGCTCTCCAGGCTTTGCGGACCTCTCCGCAAGCAGCGGAGCGCTCCCGCTGCTTGCGGAGAGGTGCCTGCATGCGGAAGCCTGCGTGCGCTGAGCTCAGCGCGTCCAGGCTTCGCGGACCTCTCCGCAAGCAGCGGGAGCCAGCCCTGGGCTCCCATGGCTTGCAGAGAGCTGCCTGTTTGGGGACTGGGGTCGGGGAAACTCGGGCCTCCCCCGCCCCAGCCCCGCGCTTTTGGGGGGGAAAATTTCCCCCCCCCTTTATTTCCCCCCCAAAAAACTAGGTGCGCCTTATGGGACGGTGCATCCTATAGGGCGAAAAATACGGTATTTCCCTCCACCTCTCTGCCCTGAGCCTCTGCAGCTCAGGAGAGGCTGGAGGGTTACCAGAGCCAGAGGCAACCTCCTCTTCCCCTGGAGCACCTGCAGGCAATGGGTCCTCCATCACCTCAGGAGCCAGAGCAGACTCAGCTGGTTCCTGCACCTGAGGATCCAGCACAGGTGCGGACCTTTCAGGCTCAGGCCCCAGCCCCGGCTCCGCTGGTTCTGGAGGCGGGGACTCCTGCGCAGGCTGGGATTCCTCCAGTTCAGCCTCTGAGTCCAAATCCCAGGCCATCACACCTGCTGCTATCTGTTAACCTTATGCAAATAAAGCATTGCTTATTCTTCATCCACTGGCTCCAGATTCAGAAAGAACCCTGCGCTTTGCAGATCAAATGTCTGGACCTGCAATGACCCTCCATGCTTCCCCTGAAGTAACAGGTAAGAGATGGAGCTCTCAGCTACACCCCAAGGATAGAGCACAGAGGTGCTATTATCTCCATGTTGCAGATGCAGGGGTGAAGTGAGAAAACTATGGTTTGCCTAAGATTACACACCAAGTTTCTGGCTCAGGGGAAATTTGAATGGGCAACTTCCTAGCTCACAGCTTACACTAAAGATCAACTTCCCTTGCTGCCCATAGCATACAGTGAAAACAGGATTCCTAATGAAGCGGATTTAAGTAGGTAAAGTAACATGATTGCTCACCATGATTAGCAATCAGGTCTACAGTGATTGTGGGGCTGGACAGTTTAAGAAAAAAATCAATAATATTCCATTTTTTAATTGCAGACTGTGGTTTGCCTTGTTTTTTCATTTGTTCAGAATGTATTTCCACATTGTTGGGAGATGCACAGCATAACAATGCTTTTGGCTGCAGGTTGCTGACAGCTGCCTCTCCACCTGGTAAGATCCACAAGGGTGTAGGTTTTTAAGTAAGCCGGATCTGTCTGCGGTCTGACTTTTGCACCTTCTGTCCACTATCAAAGAATTACACATCCTATCTAGCTGTCCATCTAATCACATTTCTTTCCATCCATCCTCTCAAGAGATCAGGGTAGCAAGACAGCAGATATTCCCGTTTTCATCCTCGGGTTGGGCTGAAAGAAGTTACATGACTGAGAAAGGATTACCATCTTGGTAATCCTAGTCTAAAGCAAAACTCTATCCATTATGTCACACTGACTCTACCAATGCCTTCAGTGTTATTTGTGTGACAAGGCCCTGGGCCCCGTAGTTCCCTAATATATAATAAGCACACATGGACACGGTAATTTAGATTAATGGGCAAAAATAGGCCACAGCTTTATTGGTTACAGATGTGAATGGTTTGGCTTAGGCTTTGGGTGGAACCAGACAATATCCTGACTCCTGCTCATCTGCAGGGAGTCACACTAAGGGTTAACCACCAGTAGGGGGAGCCCTTTGACATATGTCAAATCAGGGTCCCCGGTGGGTTGTGGTATGGTCCTAGCCCACGATCACACTTCATACAAGATCCACACCCCGGATTCTTTTCACAGGATACCCTTATCAAGGAGGGGCAGGCAGAGGCAACAACCTCCCCTCCCATCACAAAGACTTACCCAATGCCTAACCTCACAAAGTTGTGATGATTGCTACAAGGTAGGCGAAAACCAAGTGGCTGGTGCCAATTTGCCAAGGGGAAAAATTCCTACCCGGTGCCATCAATATGGCGGCCGACATATGTCCATAGCAAGATCGCTGTCATAGCAAAGCATAAAAAGAGGGTGGGTGGGCTGGGAGATCTGCTGAGAAGACGAAATGAGGCCACGCCCCCAGCCGCCCGATTGGTCGGTTGGGGGCGTGACATGACCAGGAATCCCCATGATGTGGGTGGCATCCCTCCGCCCCCAATCTGCGTCACTGGAGGTCCTGGGTTCCAGTTCGCAACACTTACCCCACAGGGAAGGGGAGCGGATTTGTAAGAAGTGTACAGTGCAATCCTAAACCATCTTAGGCAGAAATAAATCAAATTCAATAAGGTTTATTCCCATAGCAAGTGTCCTTAGGGTGCAGTCCTAAACACATGTATCTAGAGAACAAGCCCCACTGAACGCAGTGGGCGTTACTTCTGAGTAAACTTACACATTGTCTGGAAAGACTAGTGCCGCCCCCCCCCCCCGAGTGCTTAAGATGATAAAGGCATCATTGTCCAAGGTGTGCTCCACTGCCATCTCTGCCCACAGGTTTTCTCCTTCTCAAAAAGCCTGCAAAACCTATTTGACTGCCGGCACAGTGGGACAGAAGAAAAGAGTGTTTACATTGCGGGCAATGATTCCTACTCTGAACGCTGTTAGAAGTCATCCTCTGTATTCTGACACTTCCTGAGAGGTGTTGAATTTTTTTCTTGATGGTAGCAAGTCATTGCAGCCGATAAGGAGGATAGCAGACATATATACCCTTCTAAGATAAGGGATCATGGATCCCACTCTTTGCTTTATGAGTCTTCAGGTGACAGGTTTGTTTCTCTGTGGCTGATATAAATAGTAGGGATGCAAGCATCTTCCTAAGCTTACTTTATGTCTCCAAGCCTTTTGTTCATTCTTCTAGAAAAATCAGACTGGGTTCCTTCTCTGGGCAATCACTCTCTCCACCCACAGTTTGACTAGGAAGCAGAATGTTAAATCAGACCCCCCCCCCCAGTGTGTCTCTTCCAAACAGTTCTGCATCACAGGGCTCCAAAAATTTACAGCCTCAGGATACAATGCTTCAAGGTTAATGCAGTCAGCCTTCGACAGGCTTTCTCCAGAAAAAAAATTATACACCTCTCCATATGAGCACAGCTGTGCTGCTGTTCCGACATCAAACGTTCCAGCTGTTTCAGGTGACACAAACTGCTTCTATTTGTCTTCCCTCTCCTCTTTGCACTCTAGAAACATGTGCCCCCCCCTTAAAATATGCAGTGGAGAATAAAGTCTAGTAGATGGAGAGTCTGCTCCAGGTAATTCATGTGCCTGCATTTAAGCCTAGTGTGAGCACATAGTGTCTTCTGAATCAGGCGAAACTCTGCAAGGACTGGACCATTGCCTGGGGGCAGTAATGGCAGAGAAACACATGTGAGGTGACAATAACATTGCACCAGATATTCTCCACTTTGAGAGGCTGGGGATACAGTACAACTAAGAATTTTGGTCAGGTAAAATTTAATTCCTTCAAAAAAACCAAACTAAACTTATTTATCACGTTTTGAGAAAGGGGGATTCTGTTTGGAGTCCTTGTTATCACCTGCAGCTGCTGCTTCCTCCTTCCTGAATTAAGTCCACATGAGTCATCCCACCCAATCAGGGATTATTATTTGAATAATCAAATAAGGGAGGGTTTTTTTTGTGGGAGGGGACACTGTTGAACAAAAAATGTAGCCACAAAAAGCAGTTTTGGCTCAGCCGTAGGTGATAGCGAGCATGGTTCATTTGAAAGCCCTCTTCCTCACTCTAATCATGGGGGAATATGATGAAGGACACCAAATTTGTGTGATGATCTCTTAACTCTTGTATCTGTGCCTCTGATGAGAATGGTGAATAGCACCCAATGAGGTCACTTCTTGAGCTGATTGTAATGAGACCACAAAATTGCCCAATTACCTATTCACACAAAGGATTGTCGAAATCAGAGAGAAGGGGGGGGGGAGGGGGAGCTGTGGAATTAATCCCCTCCGCTTGAGGGCCGGAAGTCACGCTGTGTTGGAGCAAAGAACTTCATTTGAAGATTTTTAAAAAAGGTACTTGCAGTGTTGAAAAGACATTCACATAAAGAGAGAGGCTAAAGGTGTCAGTGTCAGAAACCCACCCAATGAATAGAGACCCAAGAGTCAAAGTTGTCTGGCCTTAGGCTTTTTCTGGGGAGGGGGTGAATTAGTGGGTTACTCCCATTCCCTTGACCAGATGTCAGGGCACCCTGGTAAAGGGGTCTTGGGTGGAAGTTCCTGCCCTGAAGCTTGAGGTGAGCAGATGGGCTAGAGGAGCAGATGTCCTAGCCAGTGGTGGCTAGGAGAGGACCAGCTTAGTTGACCTCCATCATGAGGTGGCCCTTAACCCAGGCACATCCCTGTTTAAATTTCAGCCATCAGGTGGGAGGCTGATTCAGAATTCCTACCCAGTGCCTAGGCCAAGGCCTACCTACATCTGTAATCAATAAATTTGTGGCCAATTTTAACTCCAGAACATTGTTGCACCACTCCACTGCTTCACCTCTTCCCGTCCCCGGGTGCACTGCATCTGGGTCTGCAAACTCATCCAAGGAATAGAGACCCAAGAGTTAATTAATAAATTTAGTATCATATTACTGTCCTTGTTCACTGTACGCTGAAGCTGCTTACCATCATCCGAATCATCTTATCCATGTGGTGGCAGCTGCTTAAATATCACATCAGCCTTGTGGAATCAACCTATGAAAGAAAGACTCCACTCTTCAAATAGACACCAAATAAATCCATTCTCTTCCCAATTAGCTGGGATGTTGAACCTGTGGTTCTGCAGATGTTGTTGGAGCCAGTGTGGTATAGTGGTTAAGAGTGGTGGACTTGTAATCTGGTGAACTGGGTTCGATTCCCCGCTCCTCCACATGCAGCTGCTGGGAGACCTTGGGCCAGTCACACTTCTTTGAAGTCTCTCAGCCCCACTCACCTCACAGAGTGTTTGTTGTGGGGGAGGAAGGGAAAGGCGAATGTTAGCCACTTTGAGACTCCTTCAGGTAGTGATAAAGCGGGATATCAAATCCAAACTCCTCTTCTTCTCTTCTTACAGCGACCCTCATCCCTGACCATTGACCATGCTGCTTGGGGGTGATGGGAATTGTAGTCCACAACATCTGGAGATGCTACAGGTTCGCTATTGCTGTAGTATATCACACTTATGTTATAGGGACGCGGGTGGCACTGTGGGTTAAACCACTGAGCCTAGGGCTTGCCAATCAGAAGGTTGGAGATTTGAATCCCTGCAACAGGATAAGCTCCCATTGCTCGGTCCCTGCTGCTGCCAAACTAGCAGTTCGAAAGCACGTCAAAGTGCAAGTAGATAAATAGGTACCACTCCAGCGGGAAGGTAAACGGCGTTTCCGTGTGCTGCTCTGGTTCGTCAGAAGCGGCTTAGTCATGCTGGCCACATGACCCAGAAGCTGTACACTGGCTCCCTCGACCAATAAAGTGAGATGAGCGCTGCAACCCCAGAGTCAGCCACAACTGGACCTAGCCAACAGTGTGACGCGGCAGCTAAAAAAGCCAATGCAATTCTGGGCTGCATCAATAGGAGTATAGCATCTAGATCAAGGGAAGTAATAGTGCCACTGTATTCTGCTCTGGTCAGACCTCACCTGGAGTACTGTGTCCAGTTCTGGGCACCAAAGTTCAAGAAGGACACTGACAAACTGGAATGTGTCCAGAGGAGGGCAACCAAAATGGTCAAAGGCCTGGAAACGATGCCTTATGAGGAACGGCTAAGGGAGCTGGGCATGTTTAGCCTGGAGAAGAGGAGGTTAAGGGGTGATATGATAGCCATGTTCAAATATATAAAAGGATGTTGCATAGAGGAGGGAGAAAGGTTGTTTTCTGCTGCTCCAGAGAAGCGGACACGGAGCAATGGTTCCAAACTACAAGAAAGAAGATTCCACCTAAACATTAGGAAGAACTTCCTGACAGTAAGAGCTGTTTGACAGTGGAATTTGCTGCCAAGGAGTGTGGTGGAGTCTCCTTCTTTGGAGGTCTTTAAGCAGAGGCTTGACAACCATATGTCAGGAGTGCTCTGATGGTGTTTCCTGCTTGGCAGGGGGTTGGACTCGATGGCCCTTGTGGTTTCTTCCAACTCTATGATTCTATGATTCTAATGGTCAGGGGTCCCTTTACCTTTACCTATCACACTTATGCACATTGAGTCAGGTAATTTGTGCTGACTGCTCCAATATGCAGTGGCTCTCCACATTTCCAGACAGAGGCCTTTCCCAGCCCTGTTATCTGAGATACTTTAACTTGAGGTGGCATGGATCGTTCCTGAAACCTCAGTCGTGTAACCCATGTGTCCCAACATTAAGGTATGGTCCTCCCACAAAACACTGAACTGAAAGCTACTTTGTTAAGCCTTTGTTTTTCGGCCTCATATGTGTCCTGTTGGATCATAGCGATATAATTTTCTTTCATATTCAGAGGAGCATGGCTGTTTTGAAAACTGAACAGTATGAATGTTATCCATGTTATTCATGGGTGGGGATGTTTGTGAAATTTTGCCAAATATTCTTAGAGAGGGAAAATGTAATTTTCCAACTATTTGATGGGTGTCTGTGAAAAAGAAAATTCCCAGAAAAGTTCTGAGAAAACTCCCTTTAAAAAAATTAAATTTGGCTCACTTAATGTTGAAGGAAATTCTATTGCTCATAATGATAGATAAAGGAAGCAGTAGGGAATAGGGTCCAAGCCCATCCCTTACTCCAACAATATCAGGACACTACAGGTTTGCTCCATAGTTGTGCTCAAAGTCCCCCACCCTATATATGAGTGGATAAGTTGGGAGGGCCATTTCACTGAATATTCTTGAGTGGGGCCTAGAATTCTTCAGTAGCCTGGGGTCAACCCACAACTGGATATTCTCAGAGAATTTCTAATAATATTCTTTGCTGAGAAATTCTGGCTCATCCCTGCATATAGTAACAGTTTGGTTCTTGATAATCCAATGTCAGGTCAACAGTTCGTACCACTCATGATACAGCTGATCTTTTATGTTATATCCAACTGATACTTAGAGTAGACCTGCTGAAATCAATAAACTTGTTAGTCATGAGAACAATAGTATATGCTGACAATGCTTGGTAAATGCTAAGAGGTGAAAATTGACTGTGCTCTTGAAAGCACCTGGTGGTTCTTGAGATGTATTGATGGATATCATAAACAAATCATGGGAAATGTTCACTACTGGTAAATGATGGAAATGAGTATTAGATAAATACCAGGGCATTACGACATTTCCCACTGGTCTCAATAAACCATAAGAATTGCAAGTAAATGTCAACATTCATTGAGTTTCTAATATTTTTCGCAAACAGACGCTGTCCCTGGCTAACACCAGGTGATAATTAAAAACTCACAAAAATCTCCAAGCAGCTATAGTTTCTAACTTAGCTGGCTCTATCCATTAACATTTTAAGCTTCAGCACTATGCTTTGAATATGGTTTCTGTGGTAGAGCAATTGATCAATTACTGGAAGACAGTGTGTTTAATTGTAACCTTTTATTGCATTAACATTACCCAAGAGCCAAAGCAATCCTCGAGATGCTTCGTTCCTGAAGTGTCAATCTAAACTGACATATCCCATTGTACAAAGACTTGGTTATATCCTCTTGGCACAGCTATAATTACAGTTAAGCTAGTGCATGCTGCTACCAGAGCAAAGTATTTTATTGTCAGCTCAGAGGCATTTATAATTGCTGGTACTTGTTTTGAGGCTAGTGGGAACCCATCAAAAGGCAATGTTGGTCTACATTGTACCTCACCCAGCCAGCAGATAGCTTTTCCATGGAGAGCTGTATTTGTAGTTTTGATGCACAAACTGAGAGACATGCCAATAATGTTTAAATATCTCTTACATGAAGAATGCTTCTTTCCCCCTAAGATACTGGACTCAGGAGTTGCAGTATGTAAATTATCAACAGGTGTCTACATTTTCTCTAGCAAGGTCAGATTCCATCTAATATATACACACCGCAACCAAATGAGCTTTTCCTCCCACAAGCTGTTTGAAATGTCCTGTCAAGACCGCTTACAAAAATTGCTGTCTTCCGCAGATGCACAGCTTTTGCCAAAGGCTCTCCCCTTACTAGAGATGGACTTTGTATTAATATGAAGCAGGCTTGTAAGGCTAAAGTGTAGATGCTGGAGGAAAAAAATCCCTCGCTGGCTTTAACGCTCTTCATAATTCAGAAAACCTTTCTCGTGAAGCCACCGAGTTATATATAAATTGCTAAGCTCCAACTAAGTGGTTGGGAAAAGGTCTGTTCATTTGCTTTCAGTGCTTTTCAAAATTGACCCATGACACCTGTGATCCAGCTATCTTGAGAATATGCAGTGCAAGTAGAAATTCACAAACCTGGTTTTTCTCCATTGCCCAGGGCTAGTGGCTAAGAGGGAGAATGGTCAGCAGACAGAGTTGTTTGCTGGCTTACACAGGTCTTCCAAGCAGCACGCCATAAACACGAGTAGGGCTTATGTCTTGCTTACTGTTAGTTTCTGTTTCCCTCACTGAGCAGCTGCTGGTAGTCACAAGACTATGTTTTCATTCCACAGTCCAGATACTGTTGGATTCCCACAGGAAAGGGAGAGACGGGATGTGACGTTTACTGTTTTCCTGTTTCCTTTGTACTGTCGTTTCTTTGTTGGAGTTGCTCTCTGCTTCCACAGAGACAAGATGTATATTTGTATGTTCTCGGTATAGCTTAGAAATAAAGCTTAGCAATGTAGCCATACCTGCCTCATCCTTTCATTGTGGACTCTGGATTATACTCTGCTGGGCTCAAGCCAAGATGAGCCGTATCAGCTCGAGGGCCGGAGCTGACTTTGATTAACATGCTAGATCATATTCTTGTGATGAAATTTCAACTCTGCAGCCAGTGAACCCACACTAATACAGGAAAGAGGACAAGAACACAGGATATCTGAGTGGGGGTAGCATTATTATCAATTTACAATGGGGTGAAAGGTTCGCAGGCTATGAAGGACTTGCTCACAAATTTATTGACATTTGCACAACTTATGATACCTAGGAAGTGGAAGGGGCAAGCAGAATATAAAATGGAAGAATGGTATAAAGAGGTGTGGGATATAGCTATTAATGATAAATTAACATGTGCCGTTAAGGTAAGACGGGGAATACGCAGGAGAAATGATTTTGAGGAGATATGGAAGGTGTGTTTGTAGAATTTGTACTGTTAAAACAGAAAGGGGTCAAACCATCGCAAGAAGTGTTGAAATTTTGGAGGTTGGATAGTTGCAATGGAATGGACTCGGTGGTGGGGTGCACATTTTTATTCTTATTTATTCTTATTACTTTGTCAAAAAAAGAAAAGAATAAAAGAATATGGGAGGGGGGGAGGGAATGAGTAGGTAGAAGAGAGGGGTAAATCATGATTCTTTCCCTCATATCTTGAAATGCTCTTCACCTTGGAAATGGGAACAAAAGTTGTCCCAATATCCACTTAGTGTCAAGAGAAAAGTTTAATTAGATCCTCACTCCTCAAGCTTATCTCAAGCTTGTTGCATGTTAGGGCAAACCAGTAAGAGCTACAGTCAACCTGACTTTTTAATGCTAGCATCTTGTGACTTGAGGCTACAGTGAGACTGATTCAATTTTACCTACGGGGGGGGGGGGGGGCACAGATGCTCATTTTTAACATTTTCTTTTAAATTTTAAAAGTATTTTATCAAGTTGTGGCCCCCAAAACACTGAAATATATTTAAGTGGAATGCAATCACGTACATGTAGATTCAGATTTAAGTCTCATTGTGTTAAATGATTCAAGATGTTCAGTGTCTGTGCGTCTTTACCAGCTGTTGCCTGCAACCTCCGGCATGGTGCAAAAACTTATGGCAGCAATTGCAATTCTCACCCACATTCAATGAAAACTGAAAAAACTGTGTCCCTTCGTAATCAGTAGTTCCCAAACTTCCAGGGACCACCTGAAAATTGCTGAGGGTCTTTGCTGAGACCACGTAATGATTTTTATGCCTGCTGTGGTAATTGTACCAGACGTAGTGTGATTTTTTAATTATATATTTATTGCTTTTATTTCTTGCGTTGCATTTTATTGCACTGCAATTTGAATTCCACAGACTGGGAGACAGCAGCTGACTCCAGGAGACAAAGTGAATTTCATGGCCAAGTGGTGATTTTCATCCTGATCTTTCTGGTCCTGGTTCACTTGATATCCTTGTCTGTTATTGCACATTCTGGGGGGGGGGGGGAATGAATATCACGGGAGTGGATTGCTGGATAATGGTTTCTGATAGATATGGAAATCTATGGAGTCCTGTGTTACACCTTTAAGACTAACCAGTTCAGGCCACAATCCTGTACATATCAGGGAGCAATCCTATGGAATTCTGTGGGGCTTGTCTCTGAGAAACGCACAATTTCCACACTAGAAATTGCGACAGCAGAGACCCCTTCTTTACCTAGGTAAGACCCTTAAATGCCAAGTATTATTAAAACTGCACTGTGTTAAATGTCCACTGTTTCTTTGCAAAGGAGGAGGATATGTAGAGAACCAGAATAGATGGAAGCCACAAAACTGTTCTCTCAGCCCAGAAGCAACAGTTATAGTAGGAACCCCTTCTGAATCCAAAGTAAGACATTTTTCAGTTTCATTGGGCGCTTTTTGTAAAACAGTAACACTTAAGGGAGGAATATGCTGAGAAAACCAGAATCTGGGCATGCACCTGTGAATTGTCATTGACCACACACCCCTGACAATCTAGCAGCCCTACCAAGTCTAGTGGACATCAGATGCCACTGCATTGTCACACAGAGGAAGTAAAAGGTTTGCTTCATGCTTGCAAAAGTTGTTGTTGTTGTTTAGTCGTTTAGTCGTGTCCGACTCTTCATGACCACATGGACCAGAGCACGCCAGGACTCCTGTCTTCCACTGCCTCCCGCAGTTTGGTCAAACTCATGCTGGTAGCTTCGAGAACACTGTCCGACCATCTCGTCCTCTGTCGTCCCCTTCTCCTTGTGCCCTTCATCTTTCCCAGCATCAGGGTCTTTTCCAGGGAGTCTTCTCTTCTCATGAGGTGGCCAAAGTATTGGAGCCTCAGCTTCAGGATCTGTCCTTCTACTGAGCACTCAGGGCTGATTTCCTTAAGAATGGAGAGGTTTGATCTTCTTGCAGTCCATGGGACTCTCAAGAGTCTCCTCCAGCACCATAATTCAAAAGCCTATCCTGATTCTATGTAGTCCATTCAGCTAAGCCTTTAGATATGCAAGGCTGAGATAACAGAACTTCAGTGCTTGAAAATGTGCCATTTAAGCATAGAACTACTTTTTCCAATTTTGAATTATGGTGCTGGAGGAGACTCTTGAGAGTCCCTTGAGAGTTTTCCAGTCTTCTTTAAACGTATGTTCTTCTTGCTCTCATTCTGTATGTTAAACCTGCAAGTTGTGCATATTCTGTCAACTTGAATTGCCAATCCTCTTTAGTTGGGACCTTGTTTACTTTCCATTTTTGGGCTAACCAAACATGGGCTGCAGTTGTTGTGTACGTGAATAACTATTCTTGGTATCTTGGGATTTCAGTCTGGGTTATTCCCAGCAAAAAGGACTCTATTTTTTTGGGAAGGAGGAGTATAGTTTCTCACTATATTTACTTCCAGGTCAGTGCAATGTTAAGGTTTTTTCTTCTTCTTTTGGTGGATTTTGTGGTTCTGCTTCTGCCTAGAAGGAAATGCAAAGCTTGCTGCTGCTGTGGTTGCAGTCTGCAATCTTTCATGTTTTAATAATGCTGATTTTAGAGCAATCGATTTCAATAGCGGTTGTGTAACTCATTGCTTTCCATTGTTAATGCCACATTAGGTTGCATTGGTCTCTTCTTCTAGTGATGGTAATCATTTCTGTTATAAAGCACCTCTGGGTGTTTACATGATTTGGTATCATACAAATTTGTTTGTTAATGTGGCGCAGCATGACAGCGAGATGCAAAATGCATTCATATGGAAGAGGAGACCAGATGGTTTGGTAACGATGTCTGGAAAATTTTCACTTAACACTGTCAAAAAGGCATCTTGGCGAAATGAAATTATGGGGATATTTTGCGCAACTGTTGGCAATGTCACCTGCAACGTGTTTTGGAATATAGATATATTTTACAAGTCTCCCACGAAGAAAACCATTTGATTTACCAATATTGAAATTGTGGCTAGCAGGACACCTGTGTAATCTCACATGTGCCTACTCAGAAGGAAGTCCCATTAAGTTCAATGGGGTTACCTGCCAGGTAAGTCCGCTCACCTTTTTGGTGGATGGCTTTGCGGCCTGACCATTCTGTTTGTGTGTTTACTGATCTATTAGGGAACTGCATGTCATGGAGTCTTGGCACATGAGTATAGGATTATAAGAAGAACCCCTGTTGCACCAGGACTATCTGGTCCAGCGTCTTGTTTTCTACAGTGGCCAGCCAGACATGTCTGGGAAGTTCACAAAAAGGACATGGAAGCAGTAGTTGTTGTTTGCAAGCAACTGGTGCTCAGATGCATACTGCCTCTGAAATGGAGGACTGCAACCTAAGAATGTCTGCCATAATGGCCATGAGACACAATGAATCACTTTTTATTTGAGGGGCAGAGGGATTTGGATTATAAGATAATCAACCATAGGTTGATGGTAGAGCACATTCATCCATAAAGAAGGTCTCAGGTTCAAACTTTGGGCAGCGGGTTGTGAAAGGTGCAGTGGAACCCTCCCAGTGAAAATGCCAAGCATTCCCACCCCCCCAAAAAAATTTACCCTCAAAATCTCAAAGCCCCACACCCTTTCTTATCTCACACACAATTTATGCACCCTTCAATTTACAGAGGTGTTTCCTTCACTCTCCTGTTTTCTGGCGAATCAGCTCTCTGCACCATTCGGCCAATCCCAATCCAAAAGTATAGCTATGGCAAAGAGGTGCCTCTCACATTTTTCTAATAAAAATACACACGTAACTGACTGGGCTGTGGGAAATTCAACCCAAGTAGGAAAACTGTTACTCCATCTGTTGTTATGAGGCCTGTGAAGCAAAGCTACTATAGCAGATATGGAAGGAGCCCCCCGAATATACTCCACCATTTGATGTTTGATTTCGTGTCCAAAAGCACGCAGCATAATCAAAAGCTATACACAAATGGAAGTTCCCAGCAAGCTGTGCTGGAGTGTAAACAGGCATGTGACATACAACAATTCCACACGTCTGTTCTTAAGGTGGAACGGAATATCCTAACAATGGTCACCAAATTTCTCTCCACAATGCCCCTGGCAATGCAACATCCCGCTGCCCTGATTCAGCAGCTCACCTGAGGCACAGGTGCTGCACCCAGCTCTCTGTGAACAGGCCAGCAGCCTGGAAGTGCAGGGAGGGAGTAAGAGAGACACAGCTTGGTAGAAGACCACAGTTAGATATGACAAAAAGTGATGGGAATTGCCACACCGACTTGATGAAAATGGGGTTTTGTTGGGATGAACAGTATTTAGCAATGCTAAAAGATGATAGAACAAAACAGCTCTAAGATAATAAAATATCCATATAACAGCAGTGGTGGAGCAAGCCGATTGGGCGCATGTTCCCTGCACCCAGGGGCAGGACCAGCCACCTGTGGGGGCAGGGCTAGCCATCCATGGGGCAGGGCAAGCTCGGGCAGGACACTCCGCGGAGCCTCTGAGGTGTGATAGCCTGGGATTCAGACTCAGAGGCTGAACCTGAGGAATCCCAGCCTGCGCAGGAGTCCCCGCCTCCAGAACCAGCTGAGCCAGGGCTGGGGCTTGAGCCTGAAGGATCCTCACCTGTGCTGGATCCTCAGGTGCAGGCACCAGCTGAGTTTGCTCTGGCTCCTGAGGTGATGGAGGACCCATTGCCTGCAGGTGCTCCACTCCCAGCCCCGTCAGGGGAGGCTGAGGTTGCCTCTGAGTTTGGTAACCCTCCAGCCTCTCCTGAGCTGCAGAGGCTCAGGGCGGAGAGGCGGAGGGAACTAAGTTCCTGCAGGAGGAGTGCTCCCCTCCAGGCCAGGAGAGGTGAGTCACCTGTGGACTGGGGCCGCCCTATGCCTGGGGGCAGATAAAAGCCAGCCAGCCCCAGTCCCAAGTTGCGGGAGCAACATTGTTGGTAGCTAGTTCCTGCCTGCACTCTGTTTGCCGGATCTACTGACCTTGCCCGACTCCCTGCTTTGGACCCAGCTTCAACTTTGACGGACGACCTCAATACTGCACCCACAACCTCGGACTGGACTCGGACCATGCCTCACGGAAACCCACGGGACCAGCACACGAGGAGTCTGCCTGCCTCCTCCCATTCAGCTGCCCTACAACTGAAGGGGAGGCGGCAGGTGGACCGTTTGGGGCAGCGCGGAGTCTGCCGGTGCCCAAGCCACCGTGTCACTCATAGGAGAGATGCGTGGCTTGGGCTCACTGCAGGCCCCGCGATGAGTGACACCTGGCATTTTGGCACCCTCCTCTGTGGTGGCGCCCAAGGCAGACCACCCCCATTGCCCCCTTCTTCTGCCCCTGTATATTAGTCATCTGAACTGAAACACACACAAATATATACTAATTAAGGAGGTGGCTCAAGAAAACCCTGATATGCCACCTGTCAGTGCCATCACTTTGTAGTATAGGGGCTACCAATCTTTTCCCCACTTTAAAATAAAGTGCAGTGTGGCTCATTTGCATTTTAACTAACCCAGAATGCTTTCACTACAGAAAGAGTAGGAGGTTCAATAGCTTATTCTGACTACCACCTCCAACCTTATCTGGAGAGAGCTCTTGGCACTGCTATTAATGCCTTTGTTACTTTCCCATGGTGATTTTAGTTTGAAGTTGTGTCATCATGACACTGCAAATGGACAACAAAATGCAGCCTTTTATGCCAGCACACAGACCTGCAAGCTCTTGATGTGTTTTAGGATGGGCAATTTTTGAAGATGAGTGTATTTTTCATATACAGCAGGGAGGCTGCGTATAAATCGAAGCTGCTTATCTTTCTTTACAACTGATTTCCCAGACTTCGCGGGCGCTTGTTTTCCTGCCATTTGATGAGCGATAAGCTCCTGCTACCTGCAGAATGCAGAATAAAAAATAATAAAGCCAAACTCTCACCTGTGCTGACCCTCGAAGTAATTGCAGCGCACAACATTTCCTGTGGTGATTAATAGCTGTGACAGCTACCATTTGGCTGAATAGTTAATACGGGTAATAAAGAAACAAACAATTGCCACTTCTGCCATCTGCGATCCGGCATCAATGTTTTATAGAACCAAAGCTGTTTATGAAGGAGCATCTTTATTTTTTATTTTTTAAATGGCTTCTTATTTCTAAGGCTAGCCTACTTAGTCAAAGCTCAAGGCCATTGCAAACCAAAGTTTATTAACCGTTACTTCTGCTTTGTTGCAGACAGAGGTTGGGGGGGGGGGATAACATAGGACTCAACAAGTATGTCGTGATTCTAGTTTTAAGCTTTTTCTTTCTTTTCTAGCATTTTACCTCAGCCCTCTTTATTGTTAAACTCAACTCACTGTGTGATAGAGACATGGGTGGGGGCGGGGCCATAATAAGGGTGGGGCTAGGGAGGATCCACCTTCAGTACAGGACCTGGATACCCCATTCCCACGAGGGCCTAGAACAAGGTAGGGCAGCCTATGGCCCTCTAGATGTTGTTGGACTTCAACTCCCATCTTCCCTGTTCAGGTCATATAGGCTGGGGCTAATGGGAGTCCAACAACAACTAGAGGACAGCATGTTTTCTTTTTTCTTTTCTATAATTTTTACTAAATTTTCTGTTTTACATTTTAGAATATTCATTTTTGTTGTTTAGTCATTTAGTCATGTCTGACTCTTCGTGACCCCATGGACCAGAGCACGCCAGGCACTCCTGTCTTCCACTGCCTCCCGCAGTTTGGTCAGACTCATGTTTGTAGCTTCGAGATATTCATTTAAACAACCTTAAAATATCAACGACTTCCTAGCTTCTCTTTCCATGGTTCATTTTTACATAGCATAAATCCCTGTATATTTTATATAAACTAAACCATTCAGTATTCTATTATTGCATCCATCAAAACTTATTGACACTGTTGAATTTATCTGGATGCTGCCAAAGTTTTCAAGTGTACGCAATTTCCCCCCGTATATTCAATAAACATTTTCCAATCTTCTTTAAACTTATGCTCTTCTTGTTCTCTTATTCTGTATGTTAAGTCCTCAAGCTGCGTATATTCCATCAATTTAAGTTGCCATTCTTCTTGAGTTGGGACCTCACCAGTTCCATTTTTGGGCTAACAAAACATGGGCTGCAGTGGTGCCATACATAAATAACCTTTTTTACACCTGGGATTTTCCATCTCCATTATCCCCAGCGAAAAGGACTCTGATTTCCTTGGAAAAGCACTTTTAAATATTTTTTTCAATTCATTATGAACTATTTCCCAATGCTCTTTTACCCTTTTACAAGTCCACCACATATGATAGAACGTACTCTCAGTACCCTCATGTTTTCTACTACTCCTGCTTGTGAGTATGAGCAGCACCCTGGAGCTTATCCTACCACAATGTCTGTGGCCTTACCATCAAGCTCAGATTATGAGGACTCCACTCCAGAAATGGCCATTGAGCTACCACACCTAAAACATTGCTGGAGCCAACACTTGTAAAATAGGGAAAAGCCTTCTATATTTTTGATTGAGACTCAGCCGCAGCCTATCTAATGCCTTAGCGAACTGAAGCAGTATATAAGCCCTACTTATGTGTGAGCAACAGACCTGACTTCCCATGAGCTTAAATTAGAGCTGTCCAAGGTCCTGATCATCTCAACCTTTCTGCTTGGGCCTAAACTTGTTCCCGAACCAACCTGGAGCAGAAGAGAGGCAGAGCTATGGCAGAACCTGTTGAGGCTGGAAGGAAGCCTGAATTGCTTTTCCGTCCTCACTGTGGGCTCCTGGCAGTGCATGGCTATATTGGTCAGACCACTAAAATACCTTGACCCAGGGTCATTGGGCTATTTTGTGTAATCATTGGCAGATGGGGTGTAGGAAGTTGAGAAGTACAGTTTAGATGAATAAATCATGGGAAAGGACTTTTATTCAGTGGTCCTGAATAAATGCCGATAAACACTCTGGTATGTTATCTGTTCTTTCTCACAAAATAAAATGAAAATGAGAAAAAGTGTAGCACTGAATCTACACATTCTTTGAACATGGCCCCTGGGAAGAATGTGGTTTTGTCTTTATGAGAGGATGGAAATTGTTCTTCCCTTAAACTCCCTCAGGTACTCATGTTCTCTCAAATGAGAACGATACAATTCCACATATTGAATTGCACTCTTTTGAGGGGGGAGAAAAGGATGAGTGGAATCGGAAGGGATTCACGACAGATGTCGATCTACAGTTGCCAAACTTGTCTCCATTGTGATGAAGTATAAAAATGTGCTCAATGACTATGGGGTTACTGTTTTGCATTCCAAAGGAAAAGGCCTGTGTCATCTTATCCGACTAGCCGCTTCTCTGTGAAAGAAGATAGGGAAGCTAGCCCTATGGAAAATAGCCTTAAAATTCAAAGGTAGCATTAGCATATCACAATCTCCTTTCTGCTTAAGATGCCCTACAGGTTGAAAACAATCCTATTTAGCTATGGCAGGTAGAGCAGCATGGGTTGTAAGCAACATCCTAAGGTCACTAGCTAGCAAATAAAGCAGTAAAGCAGCCACCAACATCATTTGGGCAGCGTTTTCTACAGCGCAGACTTAAGCACACTGCAAACAAAAGTGCAGGCACACACCCAAAGTGTGGTTCAGTGAGATCAGCCAAGGATATGCATAATAGCAAAGGATGTGTGGTCTGGAAGCCCAGAATAGTCAACACATAAGAAAAGCAAAAAGCAGGATTCATAACTGGAAGCACAAAAAAGAAAGAGGCCTGTTTGAATAGTATAGGTGGCATTGTTCAGCTGTACAAAAACAGCTGTCTCCTGAGAAATCTCTATGCGGGACAAGAAGCTACAGTTAGAAGTGGATATGGAACAACTGATTGGTTCAAAATTGGGAAAGGAGTACGACAAGGCTATATATTGTCTCCCTGCTTATTTAACTTATATGCAGAACTCATCACACGAAAGGCTGGACTGAATGAATCCCAAGCCGGAATTAAGATTGCCGGAAGAAATATCAACAACCTCAGATATGCAGATGACACAACCTTGATGGCAGAAAGTGAGGAGGAATTAAAGAACCTTTTAATGAGGGTGAAAGAGGAGAGCACAAAATATGGTCTGAAGCTCAACATCAAAAAAACGAAGATCATGGCCACTGGTCCCATCACCTCCTGGCAAATAGAAGGGGAAGAAATGGTGGCAGTGAGAGATTTTACTTTCTTGGGCTCCATGATCACTGCAGATGGTGACAGCAGTCACAAAATTAAAAGATGCCTGCTTCTTGGGAGAAAAGCAATGACAAACCTAGATAGCATCTTAAAAAGCAGAAATATCACCTTGCCAACAAAGGTCCGTATAGTTAAAGCTATGGTTTTCCCAGTAGTGATGTATGGAAGTGAGAGCTGGACCATAAAGAAGGCTGATCACTGAAGAATTGATGCTTTTGAATTATGGTGCTGGAGGAGACTCTTGAGAGTCCCATGGACTGCAAGAAAATCAAACCTATCCATTCTGAAGGAAATCAGCCCTGACTGCTCACTAGAAGGACAGATCCTGAAGCTGAGGCTCCAATACTTTGGCCACCTCAGGAGAAGAGAAGACTCCCTGGAAAAGACCCTGATGCTGGGAAAGATGAAGGGCACAAGGAGAAGGGGACGACAGAGGACGAGATGGTCGGACAGTGTTCTCGAAGCTACCAGCATGAGTTTGACCAAACTGCGGGAGGCAGTGGAAGACAAGAGTGCCTGGTGTGCTCTGGTCCATGGGGCCATGAAGAGTCGGACACGACTAAACAACAAAAACAGCACTATTCACATTGGGAGGGAAGCCTTCATTTGAACAGAAAAGGACTGTGTATGTATGTTACTTTTCAGTGACCACAGCATAGCAGAAAAGGAATAAACTCTCCCCCATGCCCCAGGTTCCCTCTGCAGCTTTTATTTACCTTTTTAAAAAATGCATGTTGATCGAATCCATACAGTTAACATTTCCTCTGGTTTGGCTCAGTGTGGCTTTTAAACTAGAGTATTGAAGCAGGTTCATAGGGTGCTGGCAAGTATGATTTGTTTAATCATTTGAATTTTTTGACCTGCCATATCAGGAGTGCCCAAGTTCTTTAGTTGAGTCTCATGGTCTGAATTTCCTGGTTTCTGTTTATAAAGCTCTGCTGAAGTCTGGCTGAAGCAATTGCTGCAGCTCCTTCTGTTGCATACCATAAAACTAGGAAATGCTTGCCTTGTCTTTGTTAAGTGAGTTCAAACCAACAAGTCAACAACAACAACAAAACACAGCCAAAGCCGTCAGACATAAATCATGCAAAATATGCATTTTGGCCTGTATTTAATATTGTTTTACTTATTTCTGATTAGTTTAGCTTTAGTCTTTTTCCTGAGTTCATACATGTTCATACATTCCTCAAACAGAGAATGGCCTCGTTTCATATTAACTACAGGAGATAATTCTTATTCCTACTACTAACATTTCACCGATTTAAATTGCACCCATACAATTTATTTTTAACTAGGGATATAAGAAGACAGAAATTTTCATTCCAACTTGCATTCATCACAATCAGCACTGTTTCTATTTTGCTGCTGTTCAGTTTCTGCCGAATGCATATATTCCTTTCAGTGTAAAGGAAATATCTGTACAATATAAAAAGTAGTTAATTATATAACGTTTGCAGACATAACAACAGCAACTTTAACAACAATATGAACAACCAGCGATCATACTAGCGTGACTGGTTTCTGTTCCTGACCATAAAAGAACACATGAACTGCAGCAATTTACACTTCCCTTTATGTCAGAATTATGTGGCATCCCTCTATGTAACACCCTCTGTTCTCAGAATCATTGCTAGAGCATACCTTGTTATGATTGCTGTGAAGCAAGCCAATCTAACAAGGTTATTGGGGAATATTCACTTGTGCAAGCGGGTGGTGTGATGTCAAAAACCCATGTTCTTGCTGGAACAGTTTTTCAAAACTTAAAAAAACATGTTTATGGTGTGTGTCTGCTGCTTTTATTTTTCAGATAAAAGATGAATGGATAAACTGGAAAACATATATACAGAACTTCAAACATATTTTTTGAAAATGTCAGCAGCACCCTGAAGAATGGTTGTGGGAAGAGAATTGCTACCCACTGAGCAAGGATTCGGTTCGCTGATTTGCACATTTGTCATACAAATTGTGAAGCTAGATTCACACCATGGGTGAAGAACCCACAATGATGTCTCTTTTCATATTTCATATTTCACCTGCCTTCACCCCTGGGATTCACCCCTGCTTTAGAAATGAGATGCAACCACCCCTCACTTAGAAATTTAGCAACTAGAGAGATCAGTGAAGGGGCTGAAATTTCAAGAATTGCAGCTCTAGTGCACGTTGACAACACACTGTATTGCCAGAGTGGTGCATACTCTGGTTATCTCCCACTTGGACTACGGCAATGCACACTATGTGGAGCTACCTTTGAAGGTGACCTGGAAACTACAACTAATCCAGAATGTGACAGCCAGACTGGTGACTGGGGGAGGCCGCTAAGACCATATAACACTGGTCCTGAAAGACCTACATTGGCTCCCAGTACGTTTCCGAGCACAATTCAAAGTGTTGATGCTGACCTTTAAAGCCCTAAGCGGCTTTGGCCCAGTATACTTGAAGGAGTGTCTCCACCCCCATCGTTCAGCCCGGACACTGAGGTCCAGCTTCAAGGGTCTTCTGGCGATTCCCTCCATGCAAGAAGCGAGGTTACAGGGAACCAGGCAGAGGGCCTTTTTGGTAGTGGCGCCCAGCCTGTGGAACTCCCTCCCATCAGATGTCAAGGAAATAAACAACTATCTGACCTTTACAAGACAACTGAAGGCGGCCCTGTTTAGGGAAGTTTTTAATGTTTGATGTTTTATCACATTATTATTATTATTATTATTATTATTATTATTATTATTCTGTTGGGAGCCACCCAGAGTGGCTGGGGAAATAATAATAATAATAATGGCAGCCCCAAATGACTTGAAAAAGTCCAGCGTGGACAAGAGTTTACCAGGGCCATATATCAGATATAAAAACTAGGAACAACAGTTATATACATAGGTGCCAACTCCTAGGGGCCAAGGCAGTTTTGCCACCCAAAATATTTTCTTTGCGGGGGCTGGACCCTCTCAAGGTTCAGAGGATGTTGCACGACATTGCACGTGTGACGTCAAGACATCACACAATGTTGCGTCGGCCTCTAGATCCTCTGGAGACGCTGGCGCCTATGGTTATATATGTCCTCCCCATTAGCAAAAACACAACACCATGTTAACTATTTAACAAAGGCAACTACAGTGGTACCTCTGGTTACGTACTTAATTCGTTCTGGAGGTCCATTCTTAACCTGAAACTGTTCTTAACCTGAAGCACCACTTTAGCTAATGGGGCCTCCTGCTGCTGCCACGCTGCCGATTTCTGTTCTCATCCTGAAGCAAAGTTCTTAACCTGCGTGTGGCGATCACACAGGGTCCCCGGACGTTTGACGGTCTGTTGATCCCTGTGCCACCACTATGATCACTTCCCCGCTGCCACCAACCCGTTTCTCTTGGGTACACACTGAGTCCAGACAGTTGTTAACATTAAAACAAATAATCAAGTTTATTTTATAAGCATGAACAAGTTTATGGTTTCAGATAATTTTTCTTGTCAGTTTCTTATCCTTAGTTTCTATACCAGCCTATATCTTCCTAATAACTGCTAACTGGTTATCCCAACTGTCTATCTGACTCCTCCTAACAGTGTCACTCACTCCCTCACATCAAAACTAGACCAACCCACTGACTTATCCTCCCTCTTCCTTCTCCAACTCCCAACTGACTTTTCAACAACTCCAACTCTAACTCCTCCCCTTGGGTTCCCACTGGCCAATCACTTCACACTCATTTATCCCTTTCCTTATGACCCACCTAGGAAGGCAAATGCCACAGCGAGGTACTATTTCTGGGTTAGTGGAGTCTGTAACCTGAAGCATATGTAACCTGAGGTACCACTGTATTCTAGTGCAGACGGGATACATGGGATTCAGTTTTGAGTCAGGCTTTTTTTGGTGTGGCCAATCACTGCAAACATCTGAATGTTCATTCGCATCACAGCATGCAGGAAATTAACAACGTAATGTCTGCTATTTTCTAATTTCTTCCTCCTCACTCTGCAAACGTATTCCCAGGTGCCTCATTCACTTTACAAGCAGATGCAAAGGCTCATAAACTCAATTACAGCCCAAACGAACGAGACATTCTGAGAACTTTCTGTTGCTAAGGTAACCCACCCTCCATTGGTCGATGTTTACACTGAGTCTCCGGGTCTCTCGCTTTGGCAGTCGTGAAAATACATATGTAAGGAACAGAAGCAGAGAAACCATAAGGTATGGTAAACTTCTACAGCCACTAAGTGCTTTGGTTGGGAGCAGTAACTGCAGGACACAAATTCTGTTCATTGAAACTAGGAATCCATCTGCACTATGCATTTAATGCACTATGATACCACTTTAGACAGTCATGGCTTTCTCCAAAGAGTCTCCCGGGGACTGTTTTTTGTTACGAGTAGTAGTAGTAGTAGTAGTAGTAATAATAATTTATTATTTATTTATACCCCGCCCATCCAGGTGACTTTCCCCAGCCACTCTGGGCTGCTCCCAACAGAATATTAAAATACAATAGTCTATTAAACATTAAAAACTTCCCTAAACAGGGCTGCCTTCAGATGTTTTCTAAAAGCCCTTTGTAGCTTAGGGCCCTCGTATCTACAGGACCGCCTCTCCTGGTATGCCCCGCAGAGGACCTTAAGGTCCATGAATAACCATAGTTTAGAGGTCCCGGGCCCTAAGGATGTCAGACTATCCTCCACCGGGGCCAGGGCTTTTTCAGTGATGGCTCCGACCTGGTGGAATGCTCTGTCCTATGAGACTAGGGCCCTGCAGGATTTAACTGCCTTCCGTTGGGCCTGTAAGACAGAGCTATTCCGCCTGGCCTTTACTTTGAATTCAGCTTGGTCTTTTATTTCCCTTCCCTTCTCTTCCCTCCTCCTCCCCTTTTATGAAGATCACCCGCTCTGAGACCCCACAGCTAATTCTCCCCTGGCCTCCTCAGTGGCCCAAGTAGGACCAATTCAGCCAGCTAGCCCTGGGGATTATCTAATGCTTATATCCCCTAAATTGGTTTTTGAATTTTATTGTTATTCATGTTTTTATCCTGTATTTTATGCTGCTTTTATAATTAAGTGTTTTAAATTTGTTTTTAGCCGCCCTGAGCCCTTTGAACGAGGAAGGGCAGGGTATAAATAAATTATTATTATTATTATTATTATTATTATTATTATTATTAGTTTGGTAGTTGTTTATCTCTTTGACATCTGGTGGGAGGGTGTTCCACAGGGTGGGCGCCACTACCGAGAAGGCCCTCTGCCTGGTTCCCTGTAACTTGGCTTCTCACAGGGAGAAGGCCCTCAGTGCTGGACCTCAGTGTCCAGGCAGAATGATGGGGGTGGAGACGCTACCTCAGATATACTGGACTGAGGCTGTTTAGGGCCTTAAAGGTCAGCACCAACACTTTGAATTGTGCTCAGAAACATACTGGGAGTTATGTGGTCTCGGCAGCCGCCCCCAGTCATCAGTCTAGCTGCCGCATTCTGGATTAGTTGTAGTTTCCGGGTCACCTTCAAAGGTAGCCCCACATAGAGCGAATTGCAGTAGTCCAAGCAAGAGATAACTAAAGCATGAATCACTCTGGCAAGACAGTCCGCGGGCAGGTAGGGTCTCAGCCTGTATACCAGATGCAGCTGGTAGACAGCTGCCCTGGATACAGAATTGACCTGCACCTCCATGGACAGCTGTGAGTCCAAAATGACTCCCAGGCTGCACACTTGTTCCTTCAGGGGCACAGTAACCCCATTCAGGGCCAGGGAAAGCATTCCAGACCCTCCATGTCCCAGAATCCAGTGAGCCTTAAAAGTAGGAGAGCAAAGAGTTCAAAGACTTCTTCTTTGTGGAACAGGAATTCAATAATATGAAGGACCCATCATTCCTATGCTGGACCACAAAGCCATCTTCCGAGCCCCCTCACTTGTAAAGCTTAGATCCTCACCATACTCATCCAAATCTTATTCCTGGTTCCTTATCTTCTCCTTTGTTATTTTTTCAAATACAGAGAAAAAGCTGCTATAGAGTGGATAAAGGAAATGTGGTTGTATGAATCAGTCCCAAAGTCACACATATAGTTGTTTATTTGATGGGCTGTGAATGTTTATCTATTGGCCTCAACTTGATGGGGGCACAAGCTGGCAAACCAATCTAAAACTTTCCCCTATAGTAAAAGTTAATATATCCCCCAAATAAAACTATTCATCACCTATTATGGAGATCCATCTTGACAGGGCTGAGATGCAGTCTGACTGTTAACTGTTTCTGGCTTTACCAAGACTTAAAGCAGATCCCCTTTGCGACATCACACATGACATCAGAATGTTATGTTTGCATTCAACCTCCTAGACTATCTCCAGGCCAGCAGCAATGGCCAGTAAACTTCTGCAGCCAAGTAACCATCATCCGGACTACCCAGTTGTTTCTACCTAGACTATTGGATGTTTATTTTTTGCTCTCATAATCAAAGCCTGAAGAAGAGCTGCATGTAATTATTATTATTATTATTATTATTATTATTATTATTATTATTATTATTATTAATAATAATAATAATACCCTGCCCATCTGGCTGGGTTTCCCCAGCCACCCTGGGCGGCTTCCAACACAATATTAAAATACAGTAATGCATTAAACATTAAAAGCTTCCCTAAACAGGGCTGCCTTCAGATGTCTGGTAGTTGTTGTACTCTCTCTCTCTCTCTCTTTTTTAAAGATATTTATTAAAGTTTCAAAAAAAAGATTACAGAATAAGAAAAATAAAAAAATAAAAAATACAGAGTACAGAGTACAGAAAAATAAAAACAGTTAAAAACAAATCAATCTTTTCATGTCTTGTCTTTCATTTGCTTGTTTCCCTGACCTCCTCACACCTCCCTTTTTTTGTATTCCAGTTCAGTTAGTTAATTCAGCAAATCCTTTCCCTCAAACCCTCTTTCTGGGGAACTCTTGGAATTTTTGAACGGTCTGATTTACAATCTGGTTTGCTAAGTACATATAAAATTGGCTTATCAATCATTAAATGGAAGGAGAGACCCTGGTTTTAGATATGGAAACAGTGGGGGGGGGGGGCATGCATGCTCCATAATTGTGAATGGATTTGGGAAATGTCACAGAGATGGCAACACTGAGCATTCCTTATCTGAGGCGAAAGTCAACGTTGGATGATAACGTATCAACACAATTTGAAATTGTTCTTTCCCCCAAGGCATTTTAAGGTTGATTTTTTTTTGTCCACAGGGAAGGTGAAAACTAGGAGAATCAAAATGAATATAAAGTTCACTTTCCTTATAAACCTCATGGCCAGCAGGCATAAGAAACAATCATTTGGAAGAAGGACATGTTATAAAAAGCAAACTGCAGATAAATGAGAGTCAAACTACCACGGATATGGTGTTTTTTTCATTGTAATTCCTCTATAGCTTGGTGGCCAATAAGGAAGTAGGAGGCTTGCCTGAAATAGTAACTAAATGCACAAAAAGAAATCTAAAGCAAAGCATAACAATACAAGTTTTAATTCTTCCATGGTGCACAGATTAAAACCTCATTTAAATGTCACTTTGCTGCCGCTCCTTCTCCAACTAACTACACTATGCTTTTCCATTCCATTAACCTTTCAAAAATATTTTCTCTTCTCTATTTAGGGGCAGGAAAGAGCACATAGAAAGATTTCAGTGCTGCTCAGCTTGCAGACTCATTGTCCTGTCACAGCTACATTGCGTTATGGGTCTGTAGCACCTTGCAGATTTTGAAAAATGTGGCAAATCTGTGATCAGAGATCCCTTGTGCAGAAACATCAGAGGTCTAAATACTGTTCAAAGAAGGATATAGTAGCATAAAGAGAAGCAGCTGGAATCCTATGGACCAGGTGGGTTTTTGATGAAAAAATATATATACATATATTTTTCGGTCAAGGTAAATTAAAAGGCAGAATTACCAACCACACTAGAAATTAAGGGCACAATGGTTATGGTTTGAAGATTACATGAACAAACACTGCTCTAAAGATAACATGCTGATATGTTTAGACTAAGCTTGTAAGGATGACCTGATGTTATATAATAATAATACCATAAAAGGAGTAATTACAGTGATAAATGATATGCAATGTAAATAAGAATTTAAATGATTTAAAGATGACGAGAGCTGGTGGAGGGAAGTCACATGGGTGTGGTATTTTATGTTCCTTTTGTCCTTACTTTTTCTTCTTCCTTTTTTGGTTTATTTTGTGGTTAAGTGTGTGTATCTTATTGTTTTGTTTGCTTGTAAGTACGCCTAAATAAAACGTTTAATAATAATAATTATAAGGCAGAATTTTGCTTCAGCGTTTCAAACTTTTCTTTCAAAACCTGTTGTTTGTAGGTTGTGATTTGCAAGACAGAGTTTGCATCACATCATCTATATCTTCAGTAAAAAAACAACCCCCAACTTTGGTGAAGAGAGTATAATAATAATAATAATAATAATAATAATAATAATAATAATAATTTATTTATACCCCTCCCATCTGGCTGGGTTTCCCCAGCCACTATGGGTGGCTCCCAACAGAATATTAAAAGCACGATAAAACATCAAATATTAATAACTTCCCTAAACAGGGCTGCCTTCAGATAGTTGTTTATTTCCTTGGCATCTGATGGGAGGGCGTTCCATAGGGCAGGCACCACCACCGAGAAGGCCCTCTGCCTGGTTCTCTGTCACCTCACTTCTCGCAGTGAGGGAACCACCAGAAGACCCTCAGAGCTGGACCACAGTGTCTGGGCTGAGCGATGGGGGTGGAAGCTCTCCTTCAGAATATGTTGTGGGGACACAGTTGGTTTTTTTCTGATCTGACATAGATTTTGATTGCAGTTATGACAAACTCATGACCTAGTCTTCACATGCAGCAGCATGACGTGGCAGCGTAGACTGTGCCATTTCAGGTTGCAGAGACAGTGGTGCTATGCTTTAATGTTCCTGCACGGGAAAAGCCTCCTTGCAGGTAACCCCCCACCCCAGTAATTCACAGAGAAAGGTTTTAGATGAGGCCACATTTTGCTGCCCAATTTTAAAAAGCTTACTCTAACACAGAGGAACTTTCAAAACTGCACCTTCCCACCCATTCTTCTACCATACCATTCTCACCTAATTCTGTCACATGTGCAGGCCACACCTAGGTTTATGAGAGGTGTGTTTGTATTTGAAGGCAGAAATGATGCAAACAGGAATAAGTTGGTACTTACGATGCAATAGGTACACAGAATTATCTGCTGTGTATTTAGCATCAAAACAATAACAAGAGAAAACCTCATGGTGCCATTAGAGTTCTCTGTGTCGCCTCTAAGAGGGTTAATTATGAGAAGAGTGCTTGTAAGTCTAGTACTTACAAACCACTCACCCACTAATTTAGTGACGGGGGTTTTTTGCACACAATTTCTTTGCTTTTGAGATTTCATGAATTTGCGTGCCATTTGCTGTTTGCTGAAGCAAACAGCAGCCTATTTAACCAGAACAGCTGAAGAGTTTGCGTATTCTTGAAATATGTCTGATACAGGGTCCCCTTCTTACAATGGGTAAGCCATTTCATGCAAACAGACCTTATGTTTTAGGCCAGTTTGAACAAAATTCACCTCTGCCATTAACTCAGTAGGTGTCAGGATGCTGTCAACAGCTCCTGGCTGGATGCCCAGGAAAGTATAAAGGCAAATTTTCTTATAGTCCTTTATTCAGGGGTGGAGCTACCTGCCCCGGCACCTGGAGCGGTGTGAGGGCAGGGCTAGCCGGCCCGCAGGGATGGGGCTAGCTGCCTGCATGGTGAGCGTCCTTAGCTGCCCACCACCTGCGTGGTGAGCATGGGGAGGGGTGCTGTTTGCCGCCCTCGCGGAGAGCTTCCCTACCTGTTTGCTGCCTGCATGGCAAGCGTCGGGGGGCACTGTTAACTGCCCGTGGCAGCATCATCCCTAGCGGCCCACCACCCGTGCAGCGAGTGTCCAGGAGCACCGCCCATGCAGCAAGTGGGTGGGGTGTGGGGTGGCGATGTCACCTGCCCTCATGGCTGACACCTGCTGTGCACTGCACCCCCGCACCCCCTTCCTCTGCCAGTGCCTTTATTATTTCAGACTTTACAGAGAGAGGCTATAGAACCCAGCCTCTTGGATAATGGTGTTGTCCCGAGTGAATCTCCACCATCTGTCTCTCCCACTTCTTCATTCGTCATTCTCATCATCTCCTCTACGGGTGCCACCCTCTGTCTTTGAGCTCTTTGCTCTCCTACTTTTAAGGATCGCCAGGTTCTGGGGGATGGAGGGTCTGGAATGCTTTCTAATGACAACGTGTCAGCCAGCTGCTGCTCTGGCTCTGCTCCTCCTCTTCCATTATTCCCCAACTCCCCCCCCCTCATCTGCCTCTGAGCTGTGTCCTCCCTCAAATCCCTGTTGTAAATCTATATTATCTTCCTCTTCCTCCTCCCTGGAAGGGTCAGGATGGGAAGGAGGTCTCCACCATTCCTCCTCTATCCAGTTCCTGACAATTAGTTTTCTTTAACAGTGGAAGCAGGTTTTCAGATTATACGCAGCTCTTCTTCAGGCTATGATTATGAGAGCAAAAAATAAACATCCAATAGTCTAGATAGAAACAACTGGGTAGTCCGGATGATGGTTACTTGGCTGCAGAAGTTTACTGGCCATTGCTGTTGGCATGGAGATAGTCTAGGAGGTTGAATGCAAACATGCCATTCTGATGTCATGTGTGATGTCACAAAGAGGATCTGCTTTAAGTCTTGGTAAAGCCAAAAACAGCTAACAGTCAGACTGCATCTCAGCCCTGTCAAGATGGATCTCCATAATAGGTGATGAATAGTTTTATTTGGGGGATGTATTAACTTTTACTATTGGGAAAAAGTTTTAGATTGTTTTGCCAGCTTGTACCCCATCAAGTTGAGGCCAATAGATATACACTCACAGCACTGTACCCATCAAATAAGCAGCTATATGTGTCACTTTGGGACTGATTCATACAATCACATTTCCTTTTCCACTCTATAGCAGCTTTTTCTCTGTATTTGAAAAAATAACGAAGGAGAAGATAAGGAACCAGGAATAAGATTTGGATGAGTATGGTGAGGATCTAAGCTTTACAAGTGAGGGGGCTAGGAAGATGGCTTTGTGGTCCAGCATAGGAATGATGGGAGCTTCATATTATTGAATTCCTGTTCCACAAAGAAGGAATCTTTGAACTCTTTGCTCTCCTACTTTTAAGGCTCTCCGGATGCTGGGACATGGAGGGTCTGGAATGCTTTCCCTGGTCCTGAATGGGGTAATGGTGCCCACTCCGGGTGGCTTCCAAAAAATATTGAAAATACATTAAAATGTCACACATTAAAAACTTCCCTAAACAGGGATGCCTTCGGATGTCTTCTAAATGTCAGGTAGTTGTTTGTCTCTTTGACATCTGATGGGAGGGCGTTCCACAGGGCGGGCGCCACCACCGAGAAGGCCCTCTGCCTGGTTCCCTGTAACCTCATGTCTCGCAGGGAGGAAACTGTCAGAAGGCTCTCGGAGCTGGACCTCAGTGTCCAGGCAGAACGATGGGGGTGGAGATGCTCCTTCAGGTATACTGGGCCGAGGCCATTTAGTGCTTTAAAGGTCAGTGCCAACACTTTGAATTGTGCTCGGAAACGTACTGGGAGACAATGTAGGTCTTTCAAGACCGGTGTTATGTGGTCCCGGTGTCCGCTCCCAGTCACCAGTCTAACTGCCGCATTCTGGATTAGTTGTAGTTTCTGAGTCACCTTCAAAGGTAGCCCCACATAGAGCGCATTGCAGTAGTCCAAGTGGGAGATAACTAGAGCATGCACCACCCTGGCAAAAGAGTCTGCGGGCAGGTAGGGTCTCAGCCTGTGTACCAGATGGAGCTGGTAGACAGCTGCCCTGGATACAGAATTGACCTGCGCCTCCATGGACAGCTTTTACCTGTTCCGTTTCTTACAGCATAAAGTTTCTGATTCCTTAGTGTGGCGAGCACACAGGGTCCTGGATGTTTCACCATCTATTGATCCCTGTGCCACCACTTTATTTCCCGCTGCCACCGCCCAGGCCCTACTTGGTACAATACTGAGTCCAGTCAGGGTTAAATTGGAACAAAAACTTTTGTTTATTTATTGCAGTTTAACAAGCATGTGGTTTCATAAACGGTATCGGTCAATTACATTCATGGGGTGCCTATCCAGACCTATAACTGCCGCTACCTGCTCTCATTCACTAAACCACCTCTCAGATATTTACCTGTCTACCTAGCCCTAACTATTCCTGACTCAGCTTATTTCGCTACACTAACTCAACCTACCCACAAACTCTAGCCCAATTCACTCCCACTCCAACCAACCACCCAACTCCCAATGAACTCCTCCCAGAGCTAGTTTTATAGTCCCTCTGACTCCACCCCCTGGGTCCTGATTGGGTAACCTGTTTAACTATTTCACCTCCAGCACTCTCATATGTTAACGTCACACTTAGTTCCTTTATTCCTTGACATGGGCTTCCACCCTCCTCGCATCCTCTCTTGAAAACGCTCAAGCATTCTACACAATGACTCCCATATGGTGGCATTTTTAGGAGACCCTAGGATACCAAAACAGAAGCACCACTCTGGACAGAAGGGGACTTGAGTCAGACAGAATCTATAAGACCACCCCCACTTTTGACTTTTGTATGATCTTTATCAGAAGCCATCAACTTGAAGAGCAGCATGTGTGTTTGAAGTAAGAAGTGCGCAATAATTTCATCTGCAGGCCAAAGCACGGAGTGTTCTTAGGAAGACATTTGAAAATGTAAATGTCAGGAGATGAATAATTAGATGGAACATACTGAAGGCTTTTTCTGTGGATTAATGCTATAGTATTGCGGCTGATCTTGTTTCAAAATATAGCCGGTATTGTAAGTCCATCAAGCTGTAATTAAACAATGAACTAGAGAATACCAGAGTATTATTTAACTATTGTTCACTCTGCTCCATTAAAAAAGTCACTTGCTTAAAATCATGAGTCGTTGCAACATAAAACACAATCCCAGTAAAGAGAGATAAAATAATAGAAAGAATCCCAACCTGATACAGTCAAAAAGGAAAAACAAGAGCTCAAATCTAAATTCACATGGGGCAAACGGTCTGCAATCATGGCTGTCATATTTCCTTACATGATTTAAACTTGCTTTATAAATAGCAATTTTATAAATAGCCATGTGGTTCTTGCAGAAAGAGAATGTATTTAACTTTTTAAAAATCTATTTTGTCAGAGCAGCAAGTGCATGTAACATTGCCTTATGTAATATTTGTTTGTCTTTGCTAGCTAACACTTGACATATTTTTTTCCAAATTAATCCCTAGGCATAATTCTGGACAGGATAATGGAAATAAGTTTTCTCTTGGGGATTTATGTAATAGACAGGGCTATAAAAGCAATCTGCAACATCCTCTGCACACTGTCGAGCTCAGACACACAGACATTTCTTAAAAGAATTTTTTAAAATGCATTTTCCCTCCCAATAACTGGAAAGTATAGTTTGAAAGTGTCGAGCACTATGGCCATTCCTTGTAGCACAAAATGCTGAATCATTAAAATACGAATCCATACCATGATTAGGTTTTACGAACCCACACCACTCAGCTTTCCCGAATTAAGCAGGACATCAAGTATTCACAAAGCGTGTTCTCCTTCATGGAGAGCACGTGTTGCGGTGGGGGCTGCCAGGACACTCCAAAGTTGGGGGGCGGGCTAATTGATCGTTGGCCACTGATGTGATTGGGGCTTCCCTTGTTGTTGGGAAGAAGTTAATGTTGCCATTTATTGATTGACAGCCAGAAATAGTAAAACTCCTTGCACGAGGCTAGGGCTTCCTCTTTTCGCCTGTGCATTGGATTGCCCGTCCCTCCATCCCTAGAATAGGGTTGTTTGCTTTGACCTTGCTATGCCTGTCAGGGGGTCGTCTGCTTTGGAGCGGGGGCCTGGTAGGAATTTTGTCCATCTGGCTGATTGGCTGGGGGCATTTGGTTTTTGCCTACTGCGTAGCAAATCGTCACAACTTGTAAGGTTCGCGGTTAGGCATTGGTTTATGGTTTGGTTGGTTGAGGGGCATGGATTGGCTGTGCCTGCCCCTCTAATGCTGCTGCTGCAAGGGATTCCGTTAAAGGAATTGGGAGCTAACTATTGCTTGTCCACTCTGACAAGGGAGCTCGGGCCATAGCAATGAGCTCCTGGTTGCATTTGGGGTGAGGGCAGGTTCCCTGCTCCACGTAACCCCCAAGTGTATTCCCCCATTCTGACTTTCGCATTGTGCGGAATGTCAGTCTGTCCCCCATGGTGGGGGCAGATAGTCGCAACCAATGCCTACGCAACCACTCACAAATTTTTATTTTAATAAAGTTGTGGCCAAAATTATGCCAAAAATCTTAAACAAAAATTTCTGTGTGATGTGTGAGTTATTGGGGTGGACCTGGGGACCTCGACACGCAAAAGCTGCCCCGGCTTCTATTTGATGTCTCTGATGTCCTGCTTGCACCACCTCACCTCTGCCTTCTCTAGGACAGCCAGGGTGGCTTCTGCCATAGGCTCTACTGCACACGTCTAGATACAGATGTACCACTTCCAGCAGCTGTAGCAAGGCTGAGTAAGCCATAAGAACAGGCCGTGAGAAGGAAGAGTAGGCTGCTAGAAGCCCCAGGACTAGCTGCAGAGAGCGAGCAAAGGTAAGGCCACGGAGATGCAACGAGGTCGAGGGTATGTTCTTTCATATGTAGTGGACCTGTAAAAGGGTAAAAGAGAATTGGGAAATAATGTATAATGAAATGAAAAAATGTTTAAAAGCACTTGAATTATACTCGGAGTTGAGTGTGGCTTTCATGCTCTTTATTCAGCTCATAGTAGCGAGGAATGTGAGTTCTCCCAAAATATCTGCTTTATATACATTCTTTACATAATGGGCTGCATGTGATTGGCTAATTCTGGGATTCTCCCGTAGGCCAATCAGGTTGCGGATTCACTTCCACCTGGAGGTGGATTGGGTGGCTCCTGCGGACCAATCATACTGGTGCATTGTTCTAGGACCAATCAGATGCTGCATTCTGAATCCTATTATTCTAAGACCAATCCGACTGCTGCATTTTGGATCCTATTATTCTAGGACCAATCAGACTGTTGCATTTTGGATCCCATTCAACTCAGTACATAACAGCACTTTCCCAAAAACAACAACCCAGAGTCCTTTTCATTGGGGATAATTCAGATGGAAATATCCAGGGGTCAAAAAAGGTTATTTATGTATGCAACTACGGTGGCCCGTGTTTTGTCAGACCCAAACTGGAAAACGAGCAAGGTCCCAACCAAAGAAGAATGGCAACTTAAGCTTACAGTATATGCACAGCTTGCAGATCTAACATATAGAAGAAGAGGACAAGAAGAACATTCATTTAAAGATTGGAAAATGTTTATTGAATATATGGGGGGAAATTGTGTACACTTGAAAACATTGGCAGCATTCAGATAAATTTAACAGTATAAATAAGTTTTGACGGAAGTAATAATGGAATACTGAATGGTTTAGTTTATACAAAATATGTAGGAATTTATGCTCTGTAAAATGAATCATGGAAAGAGAAGAAGGAAAGTCATTGATATTTTAAGGTTGTATAAATGAATATTCTAAATTGTAAAACAGAAAATGTAATAAAAATTTTACACACACACACACACACATGAAAAGAGTCCATGGATTGGTGGGTAGGAGAAAAAGCAAGTTCAGTCAGGGTGGGCGAGAAAAAGAGTCACTGGATTGGGTGGGGGTGTATGATAGCTAAACTACTGTTTTCAGGATTCTTGGGGTAGTAGTGAAATATGCTTTAAATGTGTGGTGTGTACTCCATTTCAGTTGCCCTCAGGTTGTCAGGTGATCCCATCTGCTTGCCTTCCACTGTTGTTTTGCACATGCAGTTACTGGTAGCTGTTACTGGTAACATTTGCTTCATTGGTTGTGGGTGGCGCTGCAGTCTAAACCACTGAGCCTCTTGGGCTTGCCGATTAGGAAGGCCTGCGGTTCAAATCCCTGTGACGGGGTGAGCTCCCGTTGCTCTGTCCCAGCTCCTGCCAACCTAGCAGTTTGAAAGCACACCAGTGCAAGTAGATAAATAAGTACCACTGTGGCAGGAAGGTAAACGGCGTTTCTGTGTGCTCTGGTTTCTGTCACGGTGTCCTGTTGTGCCAGAAGCAGTTTAGTCCTGCTGGCCGCATGACCCGGAAAGCTGTCTGTGGACAAATACCAACTCCCTCAGCCTGAAAGCGAGATGAGCGCCGCAACCCCATAGTAGCCTTTGACTGGACTTAACCATCCAGGGGTCCTTTACCTTTTTACATCCTCACTAGCCCAAATAACAGAGATTGGCTTGAAGTGCAGCTACCTTCCATTCAATCCTCCTACTCTGCAGCTTCGGAAAGAAAGCAGACCTGAAGAACCTGGTTTCACTCACCGTTTCATAATCATGGGATCGTGATGGTAGGGTGTGAGATTGCAGCAAGATTTCATGTTCACCAGCAGGAAGAAATATTCCAAAATGTTGATGATGGAAGTAGAAAGCTTTAGCAGTGATAATCATCAACTTGTTTCCATCTTACTATCTGGCCTAGAATGAATATCTGGGGTAGGATCGATAACGCCATGAACTGAAGATCAGACGGACTTAAAATGGGCTCTCTAGCTTACCCTTAAAGACAATCTCCCTGTTTTTCTCTGCTTGTCCTGGCTCTCAGCATGACCACTTCTACAACTTGCCATCACTTTCTTCAAATTTATTTATTTATTTAAAAAACAACAACCATGAAATACAGATGTACGTAAAATGACTAGCTAGTGTTCCTTCTGAAGTTTAATTTGGATGGTTTATTTCCTGACAGAACCCCTATGTACATTTTATAGACGTGGCGGCAATTTATTCCGAGACTGTTTCCAAATAAATGGCAAAAGTTCATCTTGGAATGCCACCAAACCTTGGAGTAAGTTACATAACATGCCTCAGCTGATCATAAAGCATAAGATTTGTTAACTCCGTATACGTACACAATATATTTATCCTGCTAAACTGTCGGTCCTCAACACAGCAAGGCAATAATTATAGCTTTCATTAAATTATGCTAGGAATCGCACAATGAATTACACAGCAGGCTACGGGGTATAAAACATCTTGGTACCGCAGCAATGAACCAGGAACTAGAAGTCTTTTCATTCTGAGATCTGGCTTGCTATTGCTTTCATTTAAGGTCCTGACAATGGCAGAGTCCATTAACTATCCAGATGATCATCAAGTCACAGCAATATAATCTACTGGGTTGTTGTTGCTGTTGTTGTTTTTAAAATGTGGTGGTGGTTGCTATATTGTACAGGTTGCAGCCTCCGGATTCACACCGATGTTGCAAAACCTTGGATGCCCTGCACATGCATGGGAATTTTAGGTTTCTGTACAGTGGTACCTCGGGTTACACATGCTTCAGGTTACATATGCTTCAGGCTACAGACACCGCTAACCCAGAAATATTGCCTCGGGTTAAGAACTTTGCTTCAGGATGAGAACAGAAATCATGCTCCGGTGGTGCGGCAGCAGCAGGAGGCCCCATTAGCTAAAGTGGTGCTTCAGGTTAAGAACAGTTTCAGATTAAGTACGGACCTCCAGAACGAATTAAGTACTTAACCCGAGGTACCACTGTACATGCGTTGGACCTAATTGTGTGTGCGCGTGCCATTTGAGCTCTGCTTCAGTCACCATGTGACGAGCAGCGTAAATTAATAATGTAGAGTTTTTAAAGAATAAAAGCTTTACTTAGTTAAAATAAACTTCTTCATAAACAACATGGTTCCAAACAGTTCGATTGAGATTACATACTGACTCTGTTCACAACTGAAACAGACTGACTCTAACTGACATCTTACAGAGAACACCAAGTGAAACTGGCTGCCAAGTCCCATGCTAGAGGGACTCAACAGTTAGCAGTTAGGCCTGAATAACTTTATTAGGCCTAAATGATTGTGCAGTCCCAGCACTTCCCAGCCTGCTTTGCTGCTTCTGCTCTCATGTGTCTTTGTCACATGACAGCATGGCCAGCCTAACACATTTAGCTGCTTGAGCCAAAGGACAAGATGGCATCCAAGCACCCTGATCCTATTCTACAAACAGATGCTGACAAGGCTGGCATTATACTTCTTAGTTCGACACTGGAGATGGGATGGGATCCTTCACAATGCATGAGGCAGCAGGCTAGCTTAGGGGGCAAAGGGCAAGAGACACGGTCCTTTTTTTTTTTTTTTTTGGTACCTTGCAGCAGCACCAGAGATTGTCACATGAACAGAGCAGCACATGTGCTCAGAAAATGCGTGCTGAAACTTATGGCCTAAGCTGGCTGCCTCTCTGACTGCTCCTTCCATCAGGGGCCTTGTGCAATGTGATGTGTTGGGAGGTGCCCAACAAGCTGCAAAACAGTCCAGGCCAACAAGGTGCAGAAATAGCTGCTACTACGGTATCAAATGTGGAGGAACAAGTTTTATCATATGTGGTGGGAATGTAGAGAAATTAAACTTTTTGGGGAAATGATATACAATGAATTGAAAACAACAACAACCAGAAGCATTTTTGTTAGGGATTGTAGGACAAGACCTGCCAAGAAAAACAAAGAATCTACTTATGTATGCTACAACAGTGGCAAGAGTCTTGATAGCACAAGGAAGAAAGAATGAGGAAATCCCAATGAAAGAACAGTGGCAAGAAAAATTGATGAGCTATGCAGAACTGGCTAAATTGACATACAAACTGTGGGACAAGGACAACTGTGACTTCAAGGAAGAATGGGAACTTTTTACAAATTATCTAAAAAGACAACAAAATGAACTGGACTCCTTGGCAGGTTTTGAATAAACGTGCACAAATTTATTGGTTGATAACATGGTAGATAGACAATGCAAGGATATGTATAATTTTATAACACAGAGAGAATAATATGAGCAGAGAAATCAGAGAGAGGAGCTGAGGGAAGTCCCTGGTGGGGGGGGGAGGGAGGGATGGAAGGGAGGGAGGGAAAAAAGGGGGGAAGTAATGTATGTGATTTGATAATTTGTTATGTTGAAATCAGTGGCGTAGCGTGGGGGGTGCAGGGGGGGCCGGCCGCACCGGGTGCAACATCTGGGGGGGCGCGCTCGCTGCCTCCAGAGTTGCCGAAGAGCCTCGAGCGCAGGCTGTAGCAAAGCCCCATGTCTCGCGGAACCGACGAGCTGTGCACGCGTCCAGGCTGAAGGCGTCCGGCAGGCAGCGGCTTTCAGTGCTCGCCGCGGTCCCCGCGCGCCAGGGCCGTGGAGGGCACGCCAGGCAGCCCCTCCTCACAGCCCCGCCGCCGCCCCTGCTGCTGCAGCTGCTGGGCCATGTTGCATTTTCCTTGCCTCTCTGCCCTCCTCCTCCTCCGGGCAAGCAGCGTCGTTTGGGTGGCAGCGCCAGCGGCAACTCGCCTCAGATCACCTGACACGGACCCACCGCCGCCACCGTGGCTACCTTACCGTAAATACCCCAGCCCAGGCAACAGCAAGAAGAAGCTGGCAGCGGCAGCAGGTTAGGGGTTAGGGGCGCAAATTACTTGCCTTGCCCCGGGTTAGGCGGCGCAAATTACTTGCCTTGCCCCGGGTGCTGACAACCCACGCTACGCCGCTGGTTGAAATTCCTTAATAAAAATATTTTTTAAAAAGATGTGGAGGAACAAGCAGGGGGCTGTTGCCACAGTCTCCATCATCTGCTTTCTGAAGCAGCTATCTCACACTGCCCCACTGCTGTCCTTCCTGTTCTTGTGGAAAGAGTTTTAGGGGTGTCTGAAAGACACCATTTCCAGTGTGCACAGAAACCTAACCAAACCAGCTGGACTCTGGCTGTCCAAAACTGGCCAACAAAAACAACCCGGTGGTTCTACTTGCAAAGTAGAAATGATGGAAGTTGTCTAACGCTGTGCACAGGTGAACGGCATCTTACCAAAAATGCGAAAACTCATGGGCCATGCAGAATTAGACAAATTAACAGGAAGGATTCGAAACCTGCGGGACCAGAGATTCTTAGAAGATTGGAGTAAATATTTGAATTATTTAAAAAGCAATTGTAATGAACAGATTAGGACTGCAAGAAGTTCTGTAAGGAGGATTATGTGAACTATTGCAAGGAAGGCTATGAAAAGAACTATTAGTTAATGATAATTACAAGTAATAGAGAAATTAAGAAATGCAGAATAACTGATAAAGAACGGAAAATCTTCAGAGGCTGTTGATGGAAGTCTAAAATATTGTATAAGAATTTATGTTAAATGATTGTTGGAAATGATATGTTAAAAAATCAATAAAAATGTATATATAAAAAAGCGAAAACTCTTGGATGCATTCGAAACTCTTGCATGCCTTAAGCCTTATGTAAGGTCTATATGGACATCTTAAAAGGTATTGCACAAGCCAGTCATGCAAGGTGAGTATGATCAGGCACTCAACATCTGAAGGAATATGACATGCCAGGGCGGGTTTGAGGCTTGCTGTAGTTTGTGCCATCATAATGCTTCCTTTTCTAACTCCAAATGAACTTGAAGAATCGCTGAAATGCAATTGTAGCTGTATAAATCATATCGATATCGTTATTGCAGGTTTATGCTGGTGGAGATCAGAGCAGAATTCACCTATAAAATCAGGATATAAACTTGTCCATACAGTAGAGCGGAAACCTCTCTATTAAAAAAAAATAAAATTGGATGCAGGAAAGAGAAGCTGTAGAAGGTTGCTGGGTCAAGGGATTTCGTTTCAGTCTGTCTATGAGATTGCATTGCCCGTCTTCTGAAACACAATCCATTGTACCTTAGACTTCTGAAAGCTATGGCAATTAGATTGTAGCTGCCTCGATGCAGAGTGACTTGACAAGGAATCATTTGGACACTTGAAAGAATCAGCATTCCAGACAGACCATGACTGAAGATCCTTCGTGTGTTTTGAGCAATATCATCCGTCCTAAGAAGAGGGTTATACCAGTTCACCTTCGTCTTCAGCTATCAATCATTGCTCTTTCTGCATAAACTCTTAAGCCGAATGACCACTTTTCAAACTTGGGCTGCTAGTCAACTACTGCACTTTTTACCCAGAGGAAACCCAATGAAATTAATGGACCTAACCACCATTATTGTCTCCCTGCTTATTTAACTTATATGCAGAATTCATCATACAAAAGGCTGGGCTGGATGAATCCCTAGCCGGAATTAAGATTGCCGGAAGAAATATCAACAACCTCAGATATGCAGATGACACAACCTTGATGGCAGAAAGTGAGGAGGACTTAAAGAACCTTTCAATGAGGGTGAAAGAGGAGAGGGCAAAATATGGTCTGAAGCTCAACATCAAAAAAACGAAGATCATGGCCACTGGTCCCACCACCTCCTGGCAAATAGAAGGGGAAGAAATGGAGGCAGTGAGAGATTTTACCTTCTTGGGCTCCATGATCACTGCAGATGGTGACAGCAGCCACGAAATCAAAAGATGCCTGTTTATTGGGAGAAAAGCAATGACAAACCTAGACAGCATCTTAAAAAGCAGAGACATCACCTTGCCAACAAAGGTCCGTATAGTTAAAGCTATGCTTTTCCCAGTAGTGATGTATGGAAGTGAGAGCTGGACCATAAAGAAGGCTGATCACCGAAGAATTGATGCTTTTGAATTATGGTGCTGGAGGAGACTCTTGAGAGTCCCATGGACTGCACGAAGATCAAACCTATCCATTCTGAAGGAAATCAGGCCTGAGTGCTCACTGGAAATACAGATCCTGAAGCTGAGGCTCCAATACTTTGGCCACCTCATGAGAAGAGAAGACTCCCTGGAAAAGACCCTGATGTTGGGAAAGATGGAGGGCACAAGGAGAAGGGGACAACAGAGGACGAGATGGTTGGATGGTGTTCTCGAAGCTATCAGCATGAGTTTGAGCAAACTGCAGGAGGCAGCGGAAGACAGGAGTGCCTGGCGTGCTCTGGTCCATGGGGTCACGAAGAGTCGGACACGACTAAACGACTAAACAACAACAATAACAACAAACTTCACCATGTCAATTGATGTCACCGGGCCGTTCATAGCTACAGACTTAAAAATGAAAGTTGACAGTCTAGGGCTTCTGTTGGCTGTGAGACCCATTTCTACCCCCTGTACTCAACTCTTGGTGGCTCTGCCTATAGTTATGAGCATTGCAGAGCCCCCAAAGAGCATCAGACTTCCTTGGAACACAGTTTGAAAACCATTGCCCTGAATCTCTTTGGGTCATGCTTTATTTTTGTGAAATATTCTGTGAAATGATGTTCTCCTTTCTTAATTAGTCATGGCAGATTGCTTTCCCCCTAATTTTGATTGATAATATTGCCAGTTCTAAGGCATTTTTTCCTGGTTGCCTGTTCAGATTCTGCCAAGTATTAAAAAACCAGCAGCTATTTAACGATCCAGTGTTGATATTCAAGAAGACGAAGCTTCATTATTAGCCTTGCAAACAGATTTGTGCCAGAGTCGGTATCATTGAAGCTCTCTGTTTTTGTGTGTTTTTTTTGTTACTTCTTGTTTATGCAGTTGCCAATACATATCTTATGAGCAATTTACTGCTGAAACTGGAAATGTTGAGAAGCATAACTTCACTTTTTTAAAAGGATACTTTGAGTGAACCCATATTTACATATATCAATCCAGTCTTTGCAGATCTGTTATCCAGCTAGAGAATTGATTCCTTCAACTGATTAAAGGCGGATTAAAAGATTCCCTCCCCATAATGCCTTTTCACAGCTACATCTTGTTGCATAATGCTGGTCTGCTTATGTGTACCAAGTATTTGGTGTTAAAGTCAAAAGTTTAATGTGCATAAAATGTTTGTTTGCATTGAAGTTGAAACTTGTGTAAAGGTTTGTGTTTGAAAAGCAGAGAAGTTTGCATTTAGCAAGAGGTTCCACCTCTGGATCAATGAGAGAAGTTCCTAGACAGTGTCAAAGGACTTAAAGGACTGAACTGCATAGCATGGTAGTTGAATGCAGTGTGTTGTTTTGTATTTACACTCAGTAACATTTATATGTGACTAGTTTTAAGATTGTATTGCAGTACAGTGGCACCTTGGTTCTCAAACATAATCCGTTCCAGAAGTCCATTCCAAAACCAAAGCGTTCCAAAACCAAGGCACATTTTCCCCAGAAAGTAATGCAAAATGATTAATCCGTTTTAAAAACAACCCCTAAAACAGCAATTTAACATGAATTTTACTATCAAACAAGACCACTGATCCATAAAATGAAAGCAGTAAACAATGTACTGCAGTCACACAATCAATCAATCACTCGGTAGCTGAGCTGGGTTCCACATAGCCACAAAAACAAAACAAAAAAGCCACAAAAATGCAAACTAAATATTGTTTAGCTCTGACCTGAATTCCTTTGATCAACCGGTCCCTTCTGATCATGTTCAACAGCACCTCCAGGACCGAAATGAATAATAATGGAGAGATAGGGCAGTCCTGACGTGTTCCTTTTTCTATCTTAAATTCTTCTGTCACCACATTGTTAACTATCAATTTTGCTTTTTGTTCTGAATAGATTGCATTTATACCATTTTCAAACCCCTGTCCCACTCCCATTCCCTTAAGATTATTCTTCATAAAATTCCAAGAAATATTGTCAAAGGCCTTCTCCGCATCAACAAAAATTAATACTGCTTTTGTGTTAATATTCGTTTGCAGCAACTCCAAAATATCAATTATGTTCCTTGTATTATCAGACAGATGTCTGCCTGGTAGAAAGCCTGCCTGGTCCTTATGTATCACTTCAATTAATACTCTTTTTAATCTATTAGCCAAAATATCTGCAAAAATTTTGTAATCCACATTTAAAAGGGAGATGGGACGGTAGTTCTTAAGTTGTGTCTTTTCAGATTCTGTTTCTGGTATTAGTGTGATGAAAGCTTCTTTCCACGACTCCGGCGCCTTCTTCCCCTCCATAATTTCATTGCAGATCTCCTTTAATGGTTGAATTAAGTAGTCTTTCAAAGTCCTGTAGTATTTGGAGGTTAGCCCATCCGGCCATGGAGATTTGCCCAATTGCATATTCTGAATGGCACCTTCAATCTCCTGTTCTGTAATTTTATAGTTCATCATTATCTTGTTTTCTTGAGATATTTTTTGTAATCCATTAGTTCTTAAAAATTGGTCTATATCAGTCTCTTTCTGAGGCCCTTGAGTATAAAGTTGTTTAAAATATCTCTGGAAGCACTTTCTGATCTCCACCGGATTCTGAATATTTTTCCCTTCCATCTCAAGATTTGTAATCGTATTTAACTTCTGTCTTTTTTTCAACTGCCACGCTAATAATTTTCCACATTTATTAGCTGATTCAAAAGTCTTTTGTCTCATTTGTTTAATTTTCCACTCTACTTCCTGATTTATCAGTTTCATATATTGTACTTGATATAACTTAATTTCTCTCAGAATCTCTTGTGACTTTGGTTTCGATCTTAATTTCTTCTCTCCCTCTTTTATTTTCTCCAAAATTTTGTCTTTTTTCTCATTTTGGGATCTCTTTTTTATTGCATTCTGTTGTATTAAGAACCCTCTCATGACCGCCTTGCTTGCATCCCAGATTACTCTTTTTTCAACCGTGGTTTTCAAATTTATTTGAAAATAGTCTCTCAAGGTCTTTTGGGCCTTTTTAACAATCTCTTGATCTCTTAATAAGGTGTCATTCATCTTCCATCTGAAGGAACCGATAGGTGTTAGTTTCATTTCCATCTTTACAGCATTATGGTCGGAGCAGGTTTTTGGGCAGATTTCCACCTTTTTTATCTTAGGCGCCAGTCCTCTAGTTATCCATATTTGGTCAATTCTAGTCCAAGTCATTTTGGCTTCAGAAAAAAAGTCCCTTCTCTACCTAGGGGATTTTTGGTTCTCCAAATGTCAATCAAATCCATATTGTCAGTCAGTTCAAAAAAAGTTTTCGGCAGTCTGCCCTCTTTTGTTACACACTGTTTTTGTGCTTTATCCATATTCGTAGATACCACTCCATTCATATCTCCCATCATAATGATGTTATTGTAGTCCATGTAATCCAACATTGTCTCATGCAACTTCTTGTAAAATTCCGATTTCCCCTCATTTGGTGCGTAGATTCCTAAGATCAAAAATTTTTCTCCTTGGGTTTGAATTTCAACTGCTAAAATTCTTCCTTGCTCATCTTTAAAAAGAAATTTTGGTGATAGGCTTTCTTTTACATAAATGACAACTCCTCTCTTCTTTATCTGATGAAATAAATTCCTGGCCTAATCTTTTGTTAATTAACACTTTCCTGTGGAGCCTAATCACATGTGTTTCCAATATAAATTGAAGGCTTTTGCAGATGACCTGGTTTTGACATTACAGGAGCCAGAATCTAGTACGAAAAGGGTTTTAGAACTGATTCAAGAATTTGGTCATGTGGCAGGATTTAAATTAAACAAGCTAAAAACTAAGGTTTTAGAGAAAAATTTAACATCAAAGGAAAAAGAAGGGTTTCAGAATGAGACAGGTTTAACTGTGGCTAAGAAAGTGAAATACCTAGGGATTAACATGACTGCAAAAAAATTGAATTTATTTAAGGATAATTATGAGAAATGTTGGTCAGAAGTTAAAAAAGATTTAGAAATTTGGTCTAATTTGAAGCTTTCCTTGTTGGGTCGAATTGCAGCTATAAAGATAAATGTATTGCCAAAAATGTTATTTTTGTTTTAAACTTTGCAGATTGTGGACAAGATGGATTGTTTCAAGAGGTGGCAGAGAGATATTTCTAAATTTGTCTGGCAGGGCAAAAAGCCCAGAATAAAATTTAAAATACTAACTGATGTAAAGGAAAGAGGAGGGTTTGCCCTGCCAGACATTAAGCTTTACTATGAATCAGCAGCATTCTGCTGGTTGAAAGAATGGCTACTTCTTGAGAACACTGACATTTTGGATTTGGAAGGTTTTAATAATGCTTTTGGGTGGCATGCATATCTATGGTACGACAAGGTTAAAGCTCATAGAGCATTCAAAAATCATATTGTCAGGAAAGCGGTGTTCAATGTCTGGACAATATACAAAGACTTATTGGAAAGCAAGACCCCAAGGTGGTTGTCACCTTTGGAAGCTAAGGCTCTGAAAAGACTCAATATGGAGGCCAAGTGGCCGAAATATTGGGAGATACTAGAACAAGAAGGAGATACATTGAAATTACAGAGTTTCAAGAAATTAAAAGATAAAGTGCGAGATTGGCTTCATTAATATCAAATAAGAGAGGCCTATAATTTGGATAAAAAACTGGACTTCCAGGTAGAGAAATCGAAATTGGAAACAGAACTGTTAGAACCTAAAACTAAGATTCTTTCAAGAATGTATAACTTGCTGTTGAAATGGAATACTCAGGATGAAACAGTTAAATCAGCTATGATTAAATGGGCACAGGACATAGGTCATAATATTATGTTTGCTGACTGGGAAAAGTTGTGGACCACCGGTATGAAATTTACGGCATGTAATGCCTTAAGAGAGAATATTATGAAAATGATCTATAGGTGGTACATGACCCCAGTCAAGCTTGCTAAAATTTACCATCTGCCTGATAACAAATGTTGGAAATGTAAAGAAACTGAAGGTACATTCTTTCACCTTTGGTGGACGTGCCCGAAGATTAAGGCTTTCTGGGAGATGATATATAATGAACTAAAAATGGTATTTAAATATACCTTTCCTAAGAAACCAAAGGCCTTTCTCTTGGGCATAGTCGGCCAATTGGTGCTAAAGAAAGATAGAACGTTTTTTATGTATGCGACAACAGCAGCAAGAATACTCATCGCAAAGTACTGGAAGACACAAGATTTGCCCACTCTGGGAGAATGGCAGATGCAAGTAATGGACTATATGGAATTGGCAGAAATGACTGGCAGAATCCGAGACCTGGGAGAGGAAGTGGTGGAAGAGGACTGGAAGAAGTTTAAGCCTTATTTGCAGAAATACTGCAAGGTTTATGAATGTTAAAATGATGTTGGATATAAAAATAATATGGCATTGATGATACAGTGTTAAAAAGTAGGCAAAAATGTAATAGGAAAAGGGTGAAAGATTAAAGTTATATTATGTCAAGAGTAAACAATATGTTAAAGGTGTTCAAACATAAGGAGGAAAGATTGGAGACATAATAGAAATGATTTTAATAATTAGAATTGAGTTTTGAAAGAGGGTAAGGATTTGCTGTATCTGATTGGACAAAGAGGAACACAGAAAAGGGAGGCGGGAGGAAGTCAAGGAAGATTGCTATGTAAACATGAATTTAAAAAATTGGAGTTTTTATTTTTAATTTGTTTTTTTGTATTTTTATGTATGTTTGTGATTGGCTTTGTGGTTTTGAAATTCTTTTGCTTTTTTGTAAAACTAAATAAATATATTTTTTTTAAAAATGCAAACTAAATAGCAAAAACAGACAGACCTCAGCGTAACACTCAAAATGGAAGTGTGGCACTCAAATTGGAAGCGTAACACTCAAAACGGAGCATGTCCGGCTTCCGAAAAATGGTCGCAAACCAGAGCACTTACTTCTGGGTTTGCAGTGTTTGGGTTCCAAGTTGTCTGAGTACCAAGGCATTTGAGAACCAAGGTACCACTGTAAAGTTTAAAAACTCATTATTATAGTGGAAAGCTGATTAATTTCTGCACAAGGTCCAGATCAGGGATTCCACTAAACAACTCTAACTATAGAAAACCAGGAAGGTGGAGGCGGCCTGTGCTTCTTCAGAAGAAGTCCCACCTCTCAGTTTCAAAAGTATTACCCAGAAAAAAAATGTTTCATCACATATTTTCTTCTATGACTTTGGTTTTCTGCAGTATAACTCCAAAAGGTAAAGGTTGCCTTTCATAATAGCGAAAGTGTCTGGATGATTTGCAAGAGCAAAGCTACACTCATAAACTGTAAACTCCAGTACTTTAAAGCGTGCCCTAAAACTAGCAGGTAAAAAAATTAATCAAGAAGATCATACTATTCCTGTCAAGCCAGAGGCAAAGAACAGTAACAACTAAAACGAAAAAATGCAACGGGCCAAAGATGTGGTCTAGCTTGTATTTTACTTCTACATCAGGTTGGTAGCATTTTAAACACTGTGAAGGGAAAGGAAGAAACACTGTCAAGGCAAATGTTTTTAGGCAGTCACTAGGTAGCCTACAATATTTTTGATGGAGAGGATCCAAACTCCCATTTTCACAGCCTAGTTCAGTGTTTGTCAAATTTTGTTATAGGGACCCTTGAGTTTCTCAGAAACTGATCAGTGGCTTGGGCATTTTATATTGTAGGAATAACTCATCATTTGAGGGGCTTGTCTCTCCTTGTTTATTACCTATAAAACACAGATCTTCAAGGTGAAATGATGGTACAGTCCATAAAGTCATTCTGGGATGGGAATGATTGCCTCGTATCTTCTGATCCCTTTTGGACTACTTTGCTTACCAGTGTGGTGTAGTGGTTAAGAGCGGTAGACTCGTAATCTGGTGAACCGAGTTCGATCCCCTGCTCCTCCACCTGCAGCTGCTGGGTGACCTTGGGCCAGTCACACTTCTCTGAAGTCTCTCAGCCCCACTCACCTCACAGAGTGTTTGTTGTGGGGGAGGAAGGGAAAGGAGAATGTTAACCACTTTGAGACTCCTTAGGGTAGTGATAAAGCGGGATATCAAATCCAAACTCCTCCTCCTCCTCCTCCTCCTCCTCCTCCTCCTCCTCTTCTTCTTACGTTTCTGTACTTTGCTCATTTTGTTCGAATGTCATGAGGCATTCCAAGACCCCATTAACTTCTGATGTAAAATAAAAATAAAAAGAAAGGCTTTGCTGCCAAGTTTGTTGTGTGTGTGTGTGTGTGTGTGTGTGTGTGTGTGTGTGTCTTTTAAGGCAAGCAAACTTGAGGCTTGTCTATATATATTGTACTGTGTTTCGCCAATAACTGGAATCTTTATTCATAGAGGTCTAGCCTAGGATGTAGAGTATTTCTACAGCGTTTTCGCTTCCATGCTAAGTGATAAGTCAAAATTACAAAAGTCCGTCTGTGGAATTCTGCTTTCTCTGTGCCTGCCAGCGTGCTTGCTCAACCTAGTCAGAATGTTTGTGAGACATCAAGCTTCTTACACCAAACTACAACTTAAACAACTTAGGGTGTGTCTTGCCAGATGCAAGGTGGTTCTTTAAAAAGGGGATTCAGAAGCAATAGAAAGCACAACTGAGTGAGAAGATTAAATATTTTATTCTAAATAGCAAGCAATATATACATACAGTGGTACCTCGGGTTAAGAACTTAATTTGTTCTGGAGGTCCGTTCTTAACCTGAAACTGTTCTTAACCTGAGGTACCACTTTAGCTAATGGGGCCTCCCAATGCCACCACACAATTTCTGTTCTCATCCTGAAGCAAAGTTCTTAACCTGAGGTACTATTTCTGGGTTAGCGGCGTCTGTAACCTGAAGCGTCTGTAACCCGAGGCGTCTGTAACTCGAGGTACCACTGTACCAAGCATGCACTTCAATCTGCCACTTGGAAGTGTTAGTTTCTGTTTGTGCCACTGTGCAGTGCTTTGAGTCACAAGACTCTGTTTACATTCCAGAGACATTCCAGGCTGTTGGAAGTCTCACGGAAGACGGGAGACGGATGTGATGTTTACTGGTTTCCTTTATTACCAAACTTAAAACCATGGAGAGACCTGGTCTGAACAAAGACATTGGATTCTTATCTCATTATACATGACAAAGCCATTTTTCATCTTCTCACCCCTTGCTTTTTCCTGTAAGACCTATTGCAGTTGTTAAGAGTCGTCAACAGGCTCATCACAGCTATCTGCCAATCACCCAATCCCACCACCCTTCTGAGTAATACCCCTCCCCACCTTCTCACTCTATAGAAGGGTCTGGTGACTTCTGTTTCAGTGTATCTGAAGAAGTGTGCATGCACACGAAAGCTCATACCAAGAACTAACTTAGTTGGTCTTTAAGGTGCTACTGGAAGGATTTTTTTTATTTTGTTTTGACTATGGCAGACCAACACGGCTACCTATCTGTTACTGGTTTCCTGTTCCTTTGTTTTCCAGTTGCTCTCTGCTTTCACAGAGAGAGCATGTTTATTTCTTTTCTGTCTGCATAGTTAGGAATAAATCTCTTTGCAATGTAGCTCAGATTTTCTCGGCTCCTTCCCTGCGTGCTGGATACTCTGTGTAATTGGGGAACGTGCTTGGAGCCTCATCAAAGGCTCAGGTCATTAATCACGTCGGAGGACTCGCCCGGAAGAGTTGCTCGGTCGAACGCAAGTCCGACAGGAAGCTCTCAAGAAGCAGTGAAGTGACTCCCCCAGGTAGCCTGAGGTTGCACGGCCGTGCGGTCAGATAAGTCTATGCACGAGCTTACCCAGAACTCTGCCGAAAACCATCCAATTTATAGATACAGTGGTGCCTCGCAAGACGAAATTAATCCGTTCCGTGAGGCTCTTCGTATAGCGGTTTTTTCGTCTTGCGAAGCAAGCCCATTAACAGTTTAGCGGATTAGCGCTATTAGCGGTTTAGCGGCTTTTAGCGGATCAGCTGATAAGCGGCTTAGGGCTTAGGAAAAGGGGGGGGGGAAAGGGGGAAAAACCCGCAGGAACTCGCAAGACATTTTCGTCTTGCGAAGCAAGCCCATAGGGAAATTCGTTTTGTGAAGCGCCTCCAAAACGGAAAACCCTTTCGTCTAGCGGGTTTTCCGTCTTGCGAGGCGTTCGTCTTGTGGGGCACCACTGTAGCTAGATAACTAGCTTGTGTGGCCTGGCTACGTGCAGATCAGTCATTAGCCACCCCCTCCCAATGCTTCAATTTCTCCAAACAATGTCCACCATCAAAAAAGGTCCTCATCACTATCTCTTCCTCCTAACTGATTAGGACATTATAGGCTGTTCTCGTGCCATCAAAGAACTTAATAGAAAAGGGGGGGGGGGACTGCGTCAGGAAGAGGGCAACTGAGTCAGATCACTAACTCCTCAAAATACAATTTATCTTCTGGATAGATTGCCCATATATGGTGGAAATCTATAAACTGGATGATAAAACTATTACATTAGCCACTGAAAGTTTGAGCAAAATTGGTCAGTTCTCCAGTACCTTGTTTTGGGATACTTAAAGCATTCATGTTGTGATGTGCTTACCTTCTCACCTCCAAAACACCCCATTTGGGAGAGTGTTTTGCTAGCTGCTGGAGATCCAGTTAATGGCTCACCTGCCTCTCCATCAAGTGGGAAGAAGTTCTGCACTGGTGGAAGTCCATATCAACCATCAGAGTTGGGTGGAGAGACATCTTGGCCCACTCTACCCCCGCCAGCCCAGCATAGGGCTTTCGGAATTCCTCTGCCCATCATTTCTCAAAATTTAATTTCCCAATTCGTTATTCTTGGGGCTTCTTACTAGGCTGTACCTGTCCTGATTTCTTTTAGCTGTGCATAGTTGAGTCTGTCCTGGCCATTCCATTTCTTTTCCTCCCCTTTTGCCCCTCCTTACTTTTCCACTTGCTGTGGGTTAAAGCCTAGGACTTGCCGATCAGAAGGTCGGTGGTTCGAATCCCCACAACGGGGTGAGCTCCCGTTGCTCGGTCCCTGCTCCTGCTAACCTAGCAGTTTGAAAGCATGTCAAAGTGCAAGTAGATAAATAGTTACCACTCTGGCGGGAAGGTAAACGGCGTTTCCGTGCACTGCTCTGGTTCTCCAGAAGCGGCTTAGTCATGTTGGCCACATGACCCGGAAGCTGTACGCCAGCTCCCTCGGCCAATAAAGCGAAATGAGTGCCGCAACCCCAGAGTCGGTCATGACTGGTCCTAATGGTCAGGGGTCCCTTTACCTTTACCTCTCCACTGCCTACAAAACAATCCTTATATTTGCTCTTACTCCAGGCACTGACTGCACATAGCTGCTGATGCCACACACTGAAATAATGCAATAGGAGAGAAACTAGTTGTTCAAGGTGCAACTATTATAGTTTTCTTAATAGCTCAATATGTTTTGGAACTGAGGTTCCTACTTCAGGAGCAAGCTTCAACTTCATTGTGCCAGATGATCAGCAGCATTTGTGCAAGCTGCTTCAGATATTCTGTAGAATTTTTTAAGTCTGGGATTACTCTTGAAGAAGGAACCTCAGTTCTGAAATGATATGAGCCATAATAAACCTTAATAGTTGGCATTTTGAGAACCAGTTTCTCCTCTTTGCTTTATTTCTTGTTTCTGTGTCTCTCCCTTTTAGTAATGCCACATTAGAGATGGATGAATATGTCAACTTCCATTTCTCATATTTCCAGTCATCAGTTCACCACATTTCTGCATCAATTTGAAAAGAAATCCCTTGTGAAAAATCATTGGCATTGTAGTGTGCATTTCTGCTAATATACACATTTTTGGCCAGCATTTTTGTGTAATGCAATACATGTTTTTTTTTTGCATGCTATTTTCATGAATATATGCATGCAAGCGTGCATTACATTACACAAAAATGCTGGCAAAAAATGTTTCAGGAACTGCAAATTGGGGAGGTTCACATTGAAAGGTGAACTGAATTTCTCCTCCACTCCCTGCCACACACCAAAGGGGTGTGCCTAATTGTACAACTCTGCAGAGAATTTTTCTGCACCCAACTCTATGTACAGCAGCTATCTGCATGCCGCTGCAAGGAATTGAAAAGTACGACATGCCACTTCTGTCACCGTAATGCATACAGCTAGCACATTCAACAGCTACTGTGCCAGACATAGCTGCGTAATGTGCCTCTTATGTTTTTGCAGGCCTTTTGTCTTTTCGGTTTCATCTAATCTTGTATCTCCCCTCCCCCCCTTTCTTACTGTGTCCAAGCATATGACAAATAGACTGGAAACAACCTTATGTTTCCCTACAGGCTTGGTTCCTTCACCACCTTTATAAAGGTGAAGAACTCCTCAAGTGGTTAAAATATGCTATTTAGACTCCGCATATGCATGGCTCATTATGTCTCTCTTGACGACTTTTGTCAGCAAGCCGTTTCTGTCAATAATTTTCCGCTTCGCTGTGCTGTCCATTAAAATTCCATTATAGGGCATTTGAGGTTTGACAGATCTGGGAGCTGTCATCTAGTCAACTAGACATCACCAGTTTCCTTTCAAATCCGATATTGTCATCTTGATGGTGCTGAGTAATTTCCATTCTTCTCTTGCTCTATAGCTTGTCCAGGGCAAAGAGCATTGCTCTTTCCTGTAAGCACGGTTGCTATTCAACGGTACCCGATAACGGCACTGAGGGCAGCAATTGGGTGCTATTCTGAACTGTTCTGCAAAGGGGCCAGAAAACTGGGCTCCTAGGTTTCTGGTTTTTCATTTTGAGCTAGCTGCAAGATGAGCAAAGGGCAAATAATAATAATAATAATAATAATAATAATAATAATAATAATATATTTATACCCCACCCATCTGGCTGGGCCTCCCCAGCCACTCTGGGCAGCCTCCAACTGAATATTAAAATACAACAATCTATTAAACATTAAAAGCTTCCCTAAATAGGCTTCAGATGTCTTCTAAAAGTCTGGTAGTTGTTTTCCTCATTGACATCTGGTGGGAGGGCATTCCACAGGGCAGGTGCCACCACTGAGAAGGCCCTCTGCCTGGTTCCCTGTAACTTCACTTCTCGCAGCAAGGGAACTGCCAGAAGGCCCGTGGAGCTGGACCTCAGTGTCCAGGCAGAATGGTTGGGGTGGAGACGGCCTTTCAGGTATACTGGACCAAGGCCGTTTTAAAATGTTTTTAAAGCTGCACACCTTTGGTAAATAGACAGGACTTACGTTGGGCTCCCTTCCTAGACCTTTCCTCATTCACCTCCAAAGCCAGACAAAACTGTTAGTTCCACCCCAGGCTCAGAACGTGTGATCACAAGAACAGGCAACTCTATTTGCCAAGCTTCTGATTAAATGCCTCCAAAATTAGCGGTGGAAGTAGCTGGAATCGCAGAGAGCTTAGAACCTTAGCTAGCAAGTGGCTTTACTGGAGAGCTGTGATGCTAAAGTGTCCTATGATAGCATACTGCCAGGCCACCAGATCCATGCAGATTGTTAGTGAGGGTTGCGCTTAAACCACAGGTAAGCAATCCCGAATCACAACTTACTGAAACCAAAGCCTGGTGGAATCTACACACATATTAAAAACACTGTGAAAATGCTTTCAAAAAAAGTTTTGAAAAACACATTGGATTTTGCACAACTCGCTATCGCCATCTAGTGTCACATTTGTGTATCGCCCTTGACAACACATTTAACACGTTTTATTTTCAGCTGTGTAGCTGAGTCCCCTGTATCATCTTTGTTTATCTCAGGGAGATGGTTATCTTCAAAACTGTATAGATAAAAAAGTGCACTATGGTTGGTAGAACTTACTGTATCAAACGAAGCATCACCCGCAGGTCTGGCAATGTAATTCACATCAGTGAGCGCAAATTGCCACAGGATGCCATATTTAGTACTTGCGGAAAACAACAACTTGCCTAAGCACATGTCTGAGGAACCAGGAAACTGCAATCTTGATGGAGTGGGGCGAAATGGAACTAGTTTCAAAGCATTTCAGTTCAGATAATCTCAGCATCTCTGTATTATGAATTATTGTAGAAGGGATAACAGCTAATCTCCTTATAGATGTGATACCTTAACCCCACAAGGCCTTGGCAATACCAGGCATCACTCGGTACTTCAAGTGCAATGTTTCTGAGTATTTCATCTTCTGTATACTATAACTGATACATTGGCTACAAGTACCCTTTGGTTCTTAGAGTAGAGACATCACCTTGCCAATAAAGGTCCGTATAGTAAAAGCTATGGTTTTCCCAGTAGTGATGTACGGAAGTGAGAACTGGACCATAAAGAAGGCTGATTGCCGAAGAATTGATGCTTTTGAATTATGGTGCTGGAGGAGACTCTTGAGAGTCCCATGGAATGCAAGAAGATCAAACCTCTCCATTCTGAAGGATATCAGCCCTGAGTGCTCACTGGAAGGACAGATCCTGAAGCTGAGGCTCCAATACTTTGGCCAACTCATGAGAAGAGAAGACTCCCTGGAAAAGACCCTGATGTTGGGAAAGATGGAGGGCACAAGGAGAAGGGGACGACAGAGGATGAGATGGTTGGACAGTGTTCTCGAAGCTACCAGCATGAGTTTGACCAAACTGCAGGAGGCAATGGAAGACAGGAGTGCCTGGCGTGCTCTGGTCCATGGGGTCATGAAGAGTCGGACACGACTAAATGACTAAACAACAACAACCCTTTGGTTCACAGCAGAGCATCTGAAGGAGGCAGAAGCCAAAATATTTTGCTTTAAGACTTTAATATCTCTGCTCTGACAGTCGCTGTAAAAAATATACAATCTTCATGATTAACTGCATCCTCTGGGAATGCAAACTTGTCTGAAGTGCTGTTCGATGCTTGAAAAAGTGTTTGGGTAGAGTGGGGGTTTGGCTTTATCTTTTAATTAGCACACAGTGTTGAAATATATTTCACATCATTTTTAATTTGTATGCCATCTTTCCACCTTCCTGCACTCAAGGCAATTTACGGCCTGCATGAATTGCAAAGTAAATGAAAACCAGTCATCCTAGAACAATTCAAAATGGATCTAAAAATAAACAATTAAGGCAATTCAAGAATCTGTCCACATACCATATTTACCAGAGAAAAACAAAATATCAGCAAATGACAATAGAAGGAACCCCCCCCAATCAATTACAATAGATGATTAAAATGTAAGCAACTAAGACAATACATGAAATGCAACTAACTATGGGGAAAGATCTATTTTGCAGCTAGGCCATCTTATGTGTGTTGTATGTTGGAGAAGAGAAAGTACGAACTGAGAGCTCTTGTATGGCAACCAAGAAGTGAGGTGGTTCTTGCCATGATGAGATAGCACCACCCAGCAGCCCAAGATTTTACTTTCTTGGGCTCCATGATCACTGCAGATGGTGACAGCAGCCACGAAATTAAAATACCCCTGGTTCTTGGGAGAAAAGCAATGACAAACCTAGACAGCATCTTAAAAAGCAGAGACATCACCTTGCCAACAAAGGCCTGTATAGTAAAAGCTATGGTTTTCCCAGTTGTGATGTATGGAAGTGAGAGCTGGACCATAAAGAAGGCTGATCGCCGAAGAATTGATGCTTTTGAATTATGGTGCTGGAGGAGACTCTTGAGAGTCCCATGGACTGCCAGAAGATCAAACCTCTCCATTCTGAAGGAAATCAGCCCTGAGTGCTCACTGGAAGGACAGATCGTGTTGCTGAGGCTCCAATACTTTGGCCACCTCATGAGAAGAGAAGACTCCCTGGAAAAGACCCTGATGTTGGGAAAGATGGAGGGCACAAGGAGAAGGGGACGACAGAGGACGAGATGGTTGGACAGTGTTCTCGAAGCTACCAGCAGGAGTTTGACCAAACTGCGGGAGGCAGTGGAAGACAGGAGTGCCTGGCGTGCTCTGGTCCATGGGGTCACGAAGAGTCAGACACGACTAAACAACTAAACAACAACAGCAAGCAGCCCCAGACAAGAACCAGGTCAGAGATAAGAGTCAAGGATTCACGGTGCATGCACTGCTCCTGTAAGGAAGCTAGCATGCCCATCTTGGGCTGATAAGGTAATTGGCTCTCGTCCACTGATTGTTGTTAGCTATTCTGCAGGAGCTTCTGCCTTCCCCTCACTGGTGGTCCTCCTACTACACACAAAGAGGGCTCAGCTACATTAGTAAAGAAACAGCGATTTGAATGCACTATAAACACGCAACACCAGATGGCGGCAGAGAGCAGGGAATTTTAAAACACAATTTTCCGTAGAGATTTTTTTCTTTCGTTAACATGATCTAATTTCTGACTTAATTATAGCACTATTCCTGCATTTAGATCCACCCTGAGACACCGCTATCACCGCTAATTCAACTAAGAAAATGCTTTGGATAACCAGTTGTAGCAGGTCAGTAATTTAAGTGTTGATGAAGTGCGATGATTTCCCATGATGGCAGTCTGTGAACCATGGCAAGCAATCCAGAAATGGAACTAATGATACATTTTAGGAAAATGTAATAGAAACTGCCAAGGATTACACCCAGAAGCTTGCTTTTTAAAAGATGCTATACAATGTAGCAAAACATTGCTTTTTTTTGAAGAATTCATGAAAGACTAAAATAATACCTGTTCAAGATTATCTAGCAGGCATTGCAATTATTTCTAAATTAAACGGAACGAATAACTCTTTTTTCTTGCACTTATAGATTGATTTGCAATTGAAGCATGCAAAGTTAATGATAGAACTGTGCTGAAATTTTCAAGAACTTCTTTAAAAGCCATTGGATGGACAGACAGGTGGAATAGACACCATTACACAGGCGGACCTTATGGATGTAGTGACTAGAGAATGATCTGATCCACTGGGTCTTCTGCTTTGTTCGTTTGTTGAACTTTATGAGTTACTTCTGTTGAAATTTGATACAATGAATAGCATACCTTATTTATCTAAGAACACAGCCGGTTACGTCTCCTGTGTTTAGTGTGCTTAGTTCCCTTCATACAGTGGGACTTCCCTTCTTGCCCTATACTTATCTCTTCCCAAAATCTGCTCAAGTAGTAACTAAGGTAAATTAGAAATGGCTGTATGGGAGGAGCGGAATCACTTTTGGGTGTCGCCAGCGAGGAAAGGAAGCTAAGGGGTACCTGAGTTGTTTCGGTTTTGTATAGCTTTGTATAAGCACACTGTTAAGCAAAGCTCGTTCCTTCTAATCTAGTCTCTGTGGGTCATTTGAAACCTTGCAAATGATACAGCTCAAGAGGTTCCCCCAATGCTCCGGAGCAGATTTTGAGGATGAACTTGGATGGGGCTGAGGGAGGGTGGGAGTTGGGGGGACAGTGATCTGACACTGAACAACAGTGTCAGATACAACTCCTTGTTTTTATGATGGTGCTGGGAGTTTTGTGATCTCATGGACAACCTCTGGCTCACTTGCTGTCGGGAGTCCAGGCCCCCAGCTTGATAACGCAGTAAGCGTAGGTAATTAAAAAGGATGATTTATTGCAAAAACAAACAGACAGCTCTGGACAGCTCTAATGCAGCCGCTAGCATTATTACTCAAGATGACACTTCTGAAGACTGCTTCCTGTGTCAACAGAATATATGGAACTTCCGCACCTTACATCTTTTGTTTTGCTTCCTGTCTAGAAGCCCTCCTATTCGCCGACCCCTAGGACTGATTGGATCATCTCCAACCCCTTCTGTTTCCAATAAACTCTCTGTGTGTCTGTTCATGCCTATTTGAGCATCTGGAGAGCTTAGGTTGTGTTCCAGCCACTGCCTCCTCAGCTGGCCGGTCAAGGTGAGGAAGAGCCAAAGGTTGCAGCTGCTGGCTCTCCCCTGTCTGACTAACATCAAAGCAGCCTCCCTGTTCTTGGCTGCTTTTTGCAGTTGGCTGCAAACCTTCGCTCGGAGCTGGCTCATTCCTGACACTTGCTTATTAAAGTGGCTCTTGTGAATGATCCAAAAATAGGCACAGTGTAACCTTAGACCTAGGGGATGCTGATGGTGCTGTGGGTTAAACTGCAGAGCCTTTGACTTGCTGATCAGAAGGTTGGCGGTTCAAATCCCCGCGACGGGGTGAGCTCCTGTTGCTCGTTCCCTGCTCCTGCCAACCTAGCAGTTCAAAAGCACGTCAAAGTGCAAGCAGATAAATAGGTACCGCTCCTGCGGGAAGGTAAACGGCATTTCCGTGCGCTGCTCTGGTTCGCCACATGACCCGGAAGCAGTTTAGTCATGCCGGCCACATGACCCGGAAGCTGTACGCCGGCTCCCTCGGCTAATAAAGTGAGATGAGCACCACAACCCCAGAGTCGGCCACGACTGGACCTAATGGTCAGGAGTCCCCTTACCTTTACCTTAGACCTATAAACTCACCTCACCTCCGACTGTAACTTTTCCTTGGTGCATCATCATCATCATCATCATCATTTTATTATTTATATCCCACCCATCTGGCTGGGTTTCCCCAGCCACTCTAGAAAATTATGCTTGATTTTTCCAGTTCACAGAAGAAAAGCTGAACTCTCACTTGAGCTCCCATTTGAGCGGCGTTCAGACACAACTAGAACACTCCCTTGCAGAAAATTGTGGAAATGCAATGGTGTGAACTGATTTTCAGAAATTGGTATATTCTACGCAGTACTAATGGGCTGTCTAGCCCATTTGAAACTACCTGTGTACATGGAAAATCAGTGATGAATTTGAAATAGTACCCTAGCATTATGATAAGCTTCTTTGGGCTTTTTGTGCAACGTTACCAAGATGAATTTAATTTGGGGCAGAAATGTCCTCCTTGTTAGAGACACCCTGTAATAATAGCACCAACATAAATGACAGAATGAACTGTGATACCTGAGCGTATCGTTTCACTTCTAGTTAGTGTTAGATTTTATAAAGCTTCATGTCTTTCCACTTTAAAAAATTTAGGCAACGCTTCTCAAAATGACAAACTACATCAGCAATCCTGTTTTCTTCAGTAGGCTATATTTATTTTATTTCAGCACAGTGACAAAAGAACTGTCAAGTGAGTGGAAACTTCCTTTGGATAGTTTTCCAGAGCATAAACCGTTTCAGGTTTCTTTGTTGAGAGAGGAGTATGCCGAGCTGTCATTATTCTGCATTGACAAATTTAGGTAGCTTGCTGTTTTAATCAGGACTGACATTTGAAAAAGAGTTGTGCCTATTAAAATGGATCAATTCACTTTTATGAATTACTAATGAGGGAAACTCATTTTTTATTGTAAACTCCACATTAATGATACATTTAGAATGAGATCACTGCTTTCTTAAGGAAGTTTTAAACAGGTTTACATTGTGGATGGCAAATACAGGATGAAAGAGTGCAAACAGTACGTGAGGAAATTGATATGGCAAGGCCTGCCTTATTTTATTATTTATGGGACTTATTCATCATATTATACCAAAGTTTCAAGGTGATTTAACAATGACAGACAATCAGTGGCGTAGCGTGGGTTGTCAGCACCCGGGGCAAGGCAAATAATTTGCGCCCCCTAACCCGTGGATTTTAGTAGGGGCAGAGAGCTGCTAGTGCGAGCGCGCCCCCCCCATGTTGCGCCCGGTGCGGCTGGCCCCCCCTGCACCCCCCACGCTACGCCACTGCAGACAATGCAATAAATTACATATAAAAAAATAAAAACAACAACACAAGTGGTCACATAGTAATCAAACTCACTTCTCCCCAATAGCATTATGCATGCATGTCTTTATTATTATTATTATTATTTATTACTTTTACATAAAAGTTATACACCATAAACATTTTCACACGTATTTTTTAAAAAGGGTTCTTTCAAACCTTGAGACCTTCTTCCTTCCCTCCATGGGTTCCAATTCTAAATTTTATTCCTGCATCTTTTACTGTAATTTATCTGTTATATAATCATAGTATCCAAAATCCATCTTACATTTCAAGTGTCATTGTATTCCTGCCAGTGATTTCAACTGCTTACAGTGATCTCTCAAGTATGTTGGAAAGTTATTCCAGTCTTTTTAAAAATACTTGGTCTTCCTGGTTTCTGATCTTTCCCATCAGTCTTGCCATTTCTGCATACAGTGGTACCTCGGGTTAAGTACTTAATTCATTCCGGAGGTCCGTTCTTAACCTGAAACTGTTCTCAACCTGAAGCGCCACTTTAGCTAATGGGGCCTCCTGCTGCCGCCGTGCCGCCAGAACACGATTTCTGTTCTCATCCTGAAGCAAAGTTCTTAATCCGAGGTACTATTTCTGGGTTAGTGGAGTCTGTAACCTGAAGCGTATGTAACCTGAAGCATATGTAACCCGAGGTACCACGGTATTCCATAAGCTTGGTCTGCCACTCTTCTCTGGTCAGTAATTATGCATGCATGTCTATGACTTCTGTAGATTCTGCTTTAAACCTGACCCCAAGTATTTTACCTTGGATATGAGTTTGTGTGTCAGTGCAACACAGGATCCCTATAGCGTAGGTTGGAATCTTCAAGATTCAATGATGGTTGTTTAGCATCAGATCCTTCATCATGCATAAGGAGCAGTAAGTGATTGGCAGCATGTTGTCAAGTATCTTGATGGCCATGAATGGCCACGACAGCCTCACAAAAGCAACCATCATATACATCGTATATCCAGGGTTGTAAAGACTGCAGAGAGAATAATTGGGTGCACTCTTCCCACCTTAGATCAAATCTATGCTGCCAGGTGCCATAAGAAAGTGGCAGAGATAGCGCAGGATAGTACATACCCCGGAAATGATCTGTTTCAGCTTCTGCCTTTTGGAAGAAGGTATAGGGTTATAAAGGCCAGGACTAGCCGCCTGAGAAACAGTTTCTACGCTAATGCAATTCTGGTTCTAAACGCAGCATAAGGGGTCTCTATAGTATAGTGTATTTTAAAATGGGGTTTCAGAGTTTTTAGGGGTTTTGAACATTTTATGCAGTTTTATAGTAGTTTTATGTAGTTTTTCAATTTCATTGTTCTGCATGGGACAATGACAATAAAGATATCGTATATCGTATATCGTATATCGTATATCGTATATCGTATATCGTATATCGTATATCGTATACCATATGCCCAAGTGGCCACAAATTTGGTATTTTCTGCATTTTGTATCTTTACCCATGGGTCTTCTTATTGTTTTCTTCCTGCTGAAACTTTACTGCCTCATGAACTTTTGCTTTTGAGTTGATTCACGTCCCCCACCGCCAAACAATATTCTCTGTCAATGTGTGCACATACCTTGCCATTATTTGTAGTCTCACATGATGCTGATCCCGGCTGGCATTTTACCTCAGATATTAATATTAATATTTATTAAATTTATACACCTCCCTTCATCAAAGGACCCCAGGACAGTTCCCAGAATAAAATACAAGACAAAACATAAGTAAATAATGAAACCAAGACTACAAAACAATACCCCCTTCTCCTTCCCACAGACATATTTAAAAGGCTGTTGGATATTAATCAGCCAAAGGCCTGGTTGAAGAGGAACATTTTGGCCTGGTGCCTAAAAATATATAATGAAGGTGCCAGGCGAAAATCCCCGGGGAGAGCATGCCACAAACAGGAAGCCACTACAGACAAGGCCCGTTCTCGTGTTTCCACCCTCCAGACCTCATATGGAAGTGATATACAAAGAATGGCCTCAGATGATGAATGTAGAGTTTGGGGATGTTTATATGGGGAGAGAGTTTATATGGGGACAGAGTTTATATGGGGAGGTTTATATGGGGACGCGGGTGGCGCTGTGGGTTAAACTACAGAGCCTAGGACTTGCTGATCAGAAGGTCGGTGGTTCGAATCCCCTTGACAGGGTGATCTCCTGTTGCTTGGTCCCTGCTCCTGCCAACCTAGCAGTTCGAAAGCACATCAAAGTGCAAGTAGATAAATAGGTACCACTCTGGCGGGAACGTAAACGGCGTTTCTGTGCACTGCTCTGGTTCGCCAGAAGCGGCTTAGTCATGCTGGCCACATGACCCGGAAGCTGTACGCCAGCTCCCTTGGACAATAAAGCGAGATGAGCGTCGCAACTCCAGAGTCGGTCACGACTGGACCTAATGGTCAGGGGTCCCTTTACCTTTACCTTTACATTATATGGGGAGAGGCAATCCCCATTATCTCTCATATGGGTGAATTGTTGCCATTCATCTCTATGCAGAAAGGTAAAGGCTTGCACTAGGGCGATGTCCTTCAAATTTCTTCCCCAAAAGAGTACAGCTCCCATCAACCCCATCGAAATCAGCCAATGGCCAGGGATTATAGGAACTGGACATTCAAGGCTGAAAAACACTGCACTGTGAGACTTTGTTTAGTTAAGGACAAATCCTGCCTTGATACTGAGTAGCCTGGTGCTCCCTGACAAAGAACTTACAGAGAAACACACTGCATCCTTTTGGGGTTACACAAACCCTCCATTTACACATACGCCACTCTTTAATAACGACGGGAATTTTCTTATTACTATAACAGACAAGGTCATCACCCAAGAACATCTCAATCAATGGCCACAAAACTGCCTTTCCTTCTCTTTATACATATTAAAAAAACCAGAGGCACAAATAACTCCTGCACTTCCCATGGGGCTGCAGCGAGCTCGGAGGTGGTTTGCAGAAATTCGTTTGAAAAATTGCTGGATGCTGATCAAAACACAGCTGGCTCCTGTGATTCCTTTCTGCAAACTGAAGGCAAATATCCAAGATGTCACTGTGCAACTGACACCTTCCAGATGGTGCAGATGCCTGTGGATTGGCAGGGTGCTGTTTAAGCACATTTACGCGCGGAACAGCAAGTGAAGAACAAGTGAGTTTTCTGCCACCATGGGATTTTGCTCCCAGCTTGAGGCTCCGTCTCTTGTTTCATACAACATGGAGCAGATGTGGAAACTTCTGCTTTCCATGAAAGGCTCAGCCAATTGCAGAAGTTCTAACACCTAAGGCATGGGAAAGGACCTTGGGTTGCTAGGTAGCACAAATGGGGAAGAATCTATTGTCCCATATAGGTCAAGGTCAAGGTAAAGGACCCCTGGATGGTTAAGTCCAGTCAAAGGGGACTATGAGGTTGTGGCGCTCATCTCGCTTTCAAGCCAAGGGAGCCGGCATTTGACCACAGAGAGCTTTTTGAGTCATATGGCCAGCATGACTAAACCACTTCTGGCACAGCAGGACACTGTGATGGAAACCAGAGTGCACAGAAACACTGTTTACTTTCCCACCGCAGGGGTACCTATTTATCCACTTGCACTGGTGTGCTTTTGAACTGCTAGGTTGGCAGGAGCTGGGACAGAGCAACGGGATCTCACCCCATCGCGGGGGTGCAAAACACCGACCTTCCTAATCAGCAAGCCCAAGAGGCTCAGTGGTTTAGAGTACAGCATCACCCATATCCCTTTTGTCCCACACGGTCTCCATGGAAACATTGAAGAGCATCAGTTGAAAAACACACATGCCACCAGCAGCAGCAATAGCTAAGGCCTAAGGACACAGTCCATCATGATCCCACCAGAGACTTGATCAGTCACCACTGCCTTTTAAAATAATATTATTATATATCAATTTTCACTTATTGCCAGCTGCCTTTAAGGCCTACTGTCAGGCAGCAAGGCAGGATATAAATATTGCGGATGGATAAATCATAAAGAGGTATTTTATCCAAATTACAGATCTGGACAGTTTTACCTTTTGGAAAACACAATTACTTGTTTGGTAAGAGGGAGCTGTAACGTAAAGGTAAAGGACCCCGGATGGTTAAGTCCAGTCAAAGGCAACTATGGGGTAGTGGCGCTCATCTCATTTTCAGGCAGAGGAAGCCAGTGTTTGTCCACAGACAGTTTTCCAGGTCATGTGGCTAACATGACTAAACTGCTTCTGCCACAACGGGAAACCATGCCAGAAGCCAGAGCACACAGAAATACTGTTTACCTTCCTGCTGCAGTGGTACCTATTTATCTACCTACACTGGCATGCTTTCAAACTGCTAGGTTGGCAGGAGCTGGGACAGAGCAACAGGAGCTTACCCCGTTGCAGGGATTCGAACCGCTGACCTTCTGATCAGCAAGCCCAAGAGGCTCAGTGGTTTAGACCACAGCGCCACCCACATCCTTGCAAGTGGGAGCTGTGATTGATACTAGAAGCATTTCTCATGGTGATCGGTTTTTTTTGGCCTCAGTAAAACCAGAGGTGGCCGAAAATGAAACCATTTGTAATTTGCACCCCTGCTAATACACCACCACATTTGTATGAGTTACGATTGAAGGCAGAAACTTGCTTTTCCTACGAAAGTTACATAGACTGATGTATGTAAAACCAGGAGTCTATGTACCGGTAACTTTCTTAGGAAAAGCAAGAGCCTGCCTTCAATCATAACTCCAGGAATGATCCGGGCTTTGATATTATTGGGGATGATGATGGAAGAGAATTGTTTATTCACAAGTATATGCTGAGTTCTGTCTGAGGGGCATCTCAAAGACTAGTTTGAGAGATCTGAAACTTCTGCTAGGCAGGACAAGCCAAAATAGAGGCAGCAGAAGCACATTCCTCTGACTAAAGGGAGACGGCTTATTCATTTCCCAGTATCTAAGGATACATGGACTGAACACTGAATCTGTGGAGCCCTTAAGACATTGCACAGCAATTCTGTTGAAACTAACAAGAATGAATGAATGAAATCAGCATGAACAGAATATTAAAAACTCATAAAATCTGCCCCATTAACCTCAAACCTCCTCAAGTTTATTCCAAGCACATTAAAGTCTCTCTAATGCAAAGCGGTAATTAGATTAATACGTTTTTAGGTATGTGTGTTTCTGCTGGGGAAAAAAAAACCCAAACCTCAAGATTTATCATTCAGGTTTGTACATTCTGGACATCAGCAGGCCAAGTATAGCAATATATCCAGGCAGCTTGCAGATTTTAATACAATGCTAATAGCTAATATTAAAAGGTAAAGGTAAAGGTACCCCTGCCCGTACTGGCCAGTCGTGTCCAACTCTGGGATTGCGTGCTCATCTCGCTTAAGAGGCCAGGAGCCAGCGCTGTCCAAGGACACTTCCGGGTCACGTGGCCAGCGTGACGAAGCTGCTCTGGCAAACCAGCACCAGCACAGCGCACGGAAACGCCATTTACCTTCCCGCTATAAAGCAGTACCTATTTATCTACTTGCACTTAAGAGTGCTTTCGAACTGCTAGGTGGGCAGGAGCTGGGACCGAACGACGGGAGCTCACCCCGCCGCAGGGATTCGAACTGCCGACCATACGATCAGCAAGTCCTAGGCACTGAGGTTTTACCCACAGCGCCACCCGCGTCCCTTTAATAGCTAATATTACATTGAACCAAAGTTGTCGTTCTTTCTTTGGGTGTGACTCACACTTTTATTTCATCCTGAGGATTTGGTAATTTCACTTATTCCTGCTAGGTGCTATCGTGGCACAGACACGGACCTAGAAAACATATGAGGGCCAGAAAGCCCATCTGCAGATGAGCAAACAAAATACTGCAATACAGAAGCTCCAGCAACCAGCAGGGATTTCTGAACCAGTAGGCTACACCATCCAATTGGTCAGTTGAAGCCCTCGAGAGAATATAGAGCGCTAGACCTCAAGCCAAAGGTCAACCACTTTAAGAAATCTGTTCTTCACTAATGAGGTGAGGTTTGAGGCAGTCTCCAGGCCTCGCGCAATATATATAGGGTTCAGTTCTGATCTGGGGGGGCTGTTGGAACAAGCTGCCTTTCCAAGAGCTGTCCATAAATTGCCCATGCCTTGCTGCAGATAGTGATCTTTTGCTAACCATTCATCCCTTTTATAATACAGTATTAATTTATTGGAGGATGGATGGCGGCTAACAGATTGAGGTTGAATCCTGACAAGACAGAAGTACTGTTTTGGGGGGACAGGGGGCGGCCGGGTGTGGGGGATTCCATGGTCCTGAATGGGGTAACTGTGCCCCTTGAAGGACCAGGTGTGCAGACTGGAAGTCATTTAGGACTCACAGCTGTCCATGGAGGCGCAGGTTAATTCTGTGTCCAGGGCAGCTGTTTACCAGCTCCACCTGGTACGTAGGCTAAGACCCTACCTCCCCGCAGACTGCCTCACCAGAGTGGTGCATGCTCTAGTTATCTCCCGCTTGGACTACTGCAATGCGCTCTACATGGGGCTACCTTTGAAGGTGACCCAGAAACTGCAATTAATCCAGAATGCGGGAGCTAGACTGGTGACTGGGAGTGGCCGTCGGGACCACATAACACTGGTTCTGAAATATCTGCATTGGCTCCCAATACGTTTCCGAGCACAATTCAAAGTGTTGGTGCTGACCTTTAAAGCCCTAAACGGCCTCGGTCCTGTATACTTGAAGGAGCCTCTCCGCCCCCATCGTTCAGCCCGGACACTGAGATCCAGCGCCGAGGGCCTTCTGTTGGTTCCCTCATTGCGAGGTAGTGAGGTTACAGGGAGCCAGACAGAGGGCCTTCTCGGTAGTTGCGCCCGCCCTGTGGAATGCCCTCCCAGCAGATGTGAAGGAAATAAGTAACTATCCTATCTTTAAAAGACATCTGAAGGCAGCCCTGTTCGGGGAAGTTTTCAACATTTAACGCTGCATTGTTTTTAATACTTGATTGGGAGCTGCCCAGAGTGGCTGGGGAAACTCAGCCAGATGGGCAAGGTATAAATAATAAATTATTATAATTATTATTCCACAATGAACATCTTATTTCCCTCTTAAGGTGTCCTCTTGAAAACAACAATCCAGACCAGACTTCTTGTTCACTGTGTTCTTCCTCAGAAGTTTTCTTTCTGGTCCAGAGAGGGAGAGCATTCTGTTTCACATGGATAAATCCTTATGCCAATGGAGCCAGTAATTTATTGCTCCACTGAATACAGCCCATAGTCTATCCTGGTTTAAGGCAGTATCTTATGTTCCTGTGTCCTGTGAGATTTTATGTTATTTGCAATTAAATATTGTCTGCTGTTAAACATGAACAGGAGCCAAAGTTCTTAGGTTGATGCTGCAAAGAGAACAATACGCCCCCCCCCCCATTCAATTCTTTGAGAAACAACACATTTGTAATTTTCACCACATTACTTTTAATGAGCCGGGCTAGTTGTGAGCCAGAATCAGATTTGGTTTGTGGCCTACAGACCTGTGGTGACATAAATTATTTCTTATACAATAGGCTCTATTATGAAGCTTCGAAAGTTGTTATTAATGAGAGCTGGCTAAGGGCTAGGATGGCTTTAACCATGCTGCCTGTAGCTGGGATCAGCTGATACTGAAACAGCTCCTGGGGGCTAATTCTAGTGAGCAAATGGAAGAGTCTGGAGATGAGTTGATCACATTTCCTTGGGCTGATGTCCTGAACACCCAAGAAGCCACCAGCATACATAGCAAAACAACTTGCCCTTGATGGTTGGGAGTCAAGTAGCTACTCTCTCCGGTAACCTCAATGCCAAAAGATTGCAGATTATTATTATTATTATTAATATATTATTTATACCCCACCCATCTGGCTGGGTTTCCCCAGCCACTCTGGGCGGCTCCCAACAGAATTAATGATGATGATAATAATAATAATAATAATGTGATAATAAAACATCAGACATTAAAAGCTTCCCTAAACAGAGCTGCCTTTGGATGTCTTCTAAAAGCTAGATAGTTGTTTATTTCCTTGACATCTGATGGGAGGGCATTCCACAGTGTGGGTGCCACTCCTGAGAAGGCCCTATAACCTCATTTCTCTTAGTGAGGGAACAGCCAGAAGGCCCCTGAAGCTGGACCTCAGTGTCCGGGTTGAATGATGGGGGTGGAGACGCTCCTTCAGGTATACTGGGCAGAGGCTGTTTAGGGCTTTAAAGGTCAGCACCAGCACTTTGAATTGTGCTCGGAAATGTACTGGGAGCCAATGTAGGTCTTTCAAGACCGGCGTTATATGGTCTCGACGGCCACTCCCAGTCACCAGTCTAGCTGCCGCATTCTGGATTAATTGTAGTTTTGGGGTCATCTTCAAAGGTAGCCCCTTGTAGAGTGCATTGCAGTAGTCCAAGAAGAATTTATCATCTTGATAGGCATATAACTCTTTCCAGCATCTGATGAAAATTTCCTGTTCTGCAAAGGCCCTCATGTGTGCATGCCAAATTAGAGCTAGGGTGGAGTGGTGGCAGCAATAATGGCTCAAATTTGGGATTCACTGTGGTCACACCCACACATTGAAATCACACTCAATGCACATTTAAAGCACATGGAATCTTGGGAACTGTAGTACATTAAGAGTGCTGCAAATTGCACCTTGGTGAGGGGGAACCTACAGTTCCCAGAATTCTTTGGGGGGAAATCCATGCGCTTTAAATGCAGGTTGAAAGTATCTGGTGTGGATGTGACCTAAGTGTGTGGACCACTCCAGTTACAAATAACAGTGGAAAGTTCTTTCCCCCTCAAAACAGAGTCCTTTTTGCTGGGGATAATTAAGTCTGAAATTCCCAGGTGTCAAAAAAAAAGCTATTTATATACACTACAACTGCAGCCCGTGTTTTGTTAGCCCCAAAATGGAAAACTAGTGAGGTCCCAACCAAAGAAGATTGGCAACTTAAGTTGATAGAATATGCACAATTTGCAGACTTACCATATAGAATAAGAGAACAAGAAGAACATACGTTTAGAGAAGATTGGAAAATGTTTATTGAATATAAGGGAAATAATTGTGTACAGCTGAAAAAGTTGGCAGCATTAAGATAAATTCAACAGTGCAAATAAGTTGTGATGGATACAATAATGGTATACTGAGTGGTATAGTTTTTGTAAAATATGCAGGGATGTTAGATATGTAAAATGAACCATGGAAAGAGAAGGAAAGTCATTGATATCTTAAGGATATAAAATGAGTATTTTAAATTGTAAAACAGAAAATTTAATAAATATATATATATGAACAAATAACAGTCGACATCTGATTTGTTAGTCTGGATATTATTCAGGTTTACCACACTAACAAATCAGATGTGAAAGGGTTTGCCTAGCTCTACCCAGAGATCAGAATAAAACTCATTCGGGTCATTGAGTTGTGAGTCAAGGACCCGCCGCCCGCTTGAGGATAAGAAAGGCACAAGGACGCAGTATATTAGGTTAATGGGCTAAAAAAGGCCACAACTTTATTGATTACAGCATGTGAGTGATATTGGCTTAGGCACTGGATAAAATAACAGAGCGTGACTCCACCCCCTCAGGGGGAAGTGAGTCTATCAAGGGTTAACCACCAGTAAGAGGAGTTCGTTGATGCAAATACAACTGGAAGCTCCCTCTGTTGTCACTGGGGGTCGTGCCATGGCCCTAGCCACTAGCAAGGGCGTCGGACAGGATCCACGACCGCCAGATTCCTTTAACAGAATACCCAAAAGTGGAGGTTAGGCGATGGCCACACCCTGCCCTCCAATACACAAACATATTCCAATGCCTAACCGCCAATACCAAAAAGTTGTGACGATTTGCTACGAGGTAGGTGAAAAACCAAGTGGCCAGTGCCAATTTGCCAGTTGGATAAAAATTCCTACCAGGCCCCTTGGACAACCAAGGCGACCAACCACAGGTCCATAGCAAGGTCAAAAACATAGAAATGAACTAAAAGGAGGGTGGGTGGGTGATCTTTGTCACAGAACAAACCTCAAATGAAATCCATGTATGGGCAAGACCTTAGAAGTGGTCCTTAACAGAAAGCTCTGACCATTGGTTTGAGAGACACAGTTTGGTATGGCTATAACTTACTAAGTACCTCCCATCTATGTATTGGCAGTGAGTGATAAGGATGCTAAAGATGATATGAAGCAATCTGAAATTCTTTCACTATATATGGTTGTGTGTGGGAGGGAAGAGATGCTGAATGGCTACACAAGTGATATTTCATTGCTTTGTTTTCCTGTAGAGACTGTATATTATTAATGTCGCACAGATATTGGATGGGTGCTGCCAAATCTAATTGCATTACTCGTAGTGGGAAAATAAACCAGGAAGGATGCTAAGACATAGATAGAGCCTGACGGCTTTTTAGAAATCAATGCTTGCAGCTCTCTCTGTTCCAAGTTCCATGAGAATAGATTCTGGATGGTGTGCAACTCAGGCTTGTTTATAGGCCTCGGGAGACGGTGTGGCTATGTATGAAGAGATGATTGCATAATTTCACATATATTGTATAATTTATGCTACGATGAATGGATTCTCTTTAATGTTCCCAAGATGTCTTGGAAGATCCAAGGGTTATTTCTGTCCACCATGAAGATGCAAGGAGACTACTATGGCAGCTCCTCCTGTTTAGAGACGCCAAAGTTGTGGAGAACGCAACCGTTTTCTATTCTGCAGTGCAAAAAGAATAAAGAATCCTGCTATCTCTGAGAAAAGAAACTTCTGAATGTTCCTGAATCTTTCATGATAACACTAGTGTGAAGAAGGATGTTTTTGGTGTGGGAGGTATCTCAACTCCCATTTGTCATGGAAATAAAACTGGAAATAACACCCACATTTTAACGACAGCATGCTACTTTGTTGAGGTCTCTGTCTTTAACAACAATATGTATTCATGGCTGACGGTCTTCTTCTTTGGCGATCACTCATAGCCAAGTAAGATTGTCTTCCATACTCACGGTTATAACAGTGAGTCCGTAAGTGACTGTGGAGGCCAATTCTGGATGCACACGGGCTTCCACAGTGGGGACATAGGTTTCTGGGCGGGAGTTGATTACGGTGTGGATTTACCAAGTGTGCCTTCCTCTTAGCATGTTTCTCCTGTTTCTCCTGAGTTTGAGTGTCTTCAAAGCCCATGACACCTTTGGTAAAGGCTGTTCTCCAATTGGACTGCTCGCAGCCCAGTGTTTCCCAGTTGTTGGTGTTTATACTACCTTTTTTAAGATTTGCCTTCAGAGAGTCTTTAAACCTCTTTTGTTTTTGTTTTTTTGCAAAAAATTTATTAGTTTTTACAATATCAACGACAAACAAAAACATAAAACAAACAAAACATAACAAACATAAATCCTAACCTTATTGAAAATAACAGTTATTTACTTTGTAAAATGTCTTCCTCGTTTCCCCTTAGTTGAATTTCACTGCATATCCTTATAACGGTTTTCCAAAACCCAATTTTAATACCCTTTAAATTAAATGTTAACATCTTTAAATCTTTTCCTTCTTGTATTAAACATATTATTTTGTCAGTTAACAACCATCCAATTTATAGATACAGTGGTGCCTCGCAAGACGAAATTAATCCGTTCCGTGAGGCTCTTCGTATAGCGGTTTTTTCGTCTTGCGAAGCAAGCCCATTGACAGCTTAGCGGATTAGCGCTATTAGCGGTTAGCGGCTTTTAGCGGATCAGCTGATAAGCGGCTTATCAGCGGATCAGCTGATAAGCGGCTTAGGGCTTAGGAAAAGGGGGGGGAGGGAAAAAACCCTGCAGGAACTCGCAAGACATTTTCGTCTTGCGAAGCAAGCCCATAGGGAAATTCGTTTTGCGAATCGCCTCCAAAATGGAAAACCCTTTCGTCTAGCGGGTTTTCCATCTTGCGAGGCGTTCGTCTTGCAGGGCACCACTGTACAATCCTAAGCCCATTGAGTATCTGGACGCTATTTCCAGTTATTTTAGCTTAACGAATTTAGCTAAATAATCATTAAATTTCTTCCATTCTTCATGGTGTTCCTCCTCCTTCTGGTCGCAGACTCTTCCGGTTAGATCGGCTAGCTCCATAAAATCCATCATCTTCATCTGCCATTCTTCTAATGTTGGTAATTCTTGAGTTTTCCACTTTTTAGCTAACAGAATATGAGCCGCAGTTGTGGCATACAAAAATAGATTAACATCTTTCTTGGGCAAATCCAAACCTATTATTCCAAGAAGAAAGGCCTCTGGTTTCTTTGAAATGTATATTTCATCATTTTTTTCAATTCATTATAAATCTTTTCCCAGAAGTCTTTCACCTTGGGGCAGGTCCACCACATATGAAAGAATGTTCCTTCCTTTTCTTTGCATTTCCAACATGTATTATCACAGTTATGATACATCTTTGCTAATTTTACAGGAGTCAAATACCATCTATACATCATCTTCATAATATTTTCCTTTAACAAAGTACATGCGGTGAACTTCACCCCTTTCTTCCACAATCTTTCCCAGTCCTCAAACATTATATTATGTCCTAAATCTCTTGCCCAATCTGTCATCACCGATTTAACTTGTTCATCTTTCGTATGCCACTCCAGCAAAAGCTTGTACATTTTAGATAAGTTTTTACCTTCAGTATCTAACAACTCCATCTCCAACTTGGATTTTTCCCAGGCAAAACCATTTTTCTTATCCAGTTTATACAGTTCGTTAACCTGGTGGTAATGTAACCAATTTAATTTATCTTTAATTTGCTCAAATGGTTTTAATTTATAACCTTCCTCTTCTATTAATAAGTCATAATATCTCAACCATTTGGTATCCATATTTAATTTTTTCTGGGCCTTTGCCTCCATTGGTGAAAGCCATCTGGGTGTCTTTCTTTCTAAAAGGTCTTTGTATTTTATCCAAACATTATACAACGATTTCCTAATTATATGATTTTTAAATGCTTTATGGGCTTTTACTTTATCATACCACAAAAATGCATGCCAACCAAACACATTATCAAATCCTTCCAAATCTAGTAAATCTGTATCTTCTAATTTCATCCATTCTTTAATCCAACAAAATGCAGCAGCTTCAAAATAGATTTTTAAATCTGGCAGAGAGAATCCCCCTCTTTCTGTAGAATCCGTAAGTAATTTGTATTTAATTCTGGGTTATAATAATAATAATAATAATAATTTATTATTTGTACCCCGCCCATCTGGCTGGGTTTCCCCAGCCACTCTGGGCGGCTTCCAACAGAGATGAAAAATACACTAAAATATCACATATTAAAAACTTCCCTGAACAGGGCTGCCTTCAGATGTTTTCTGAATGTCAGGTAGTTGTCCATCGCCTTGACATCCGATGGGAGGGCATTCCACAGGGCGGGCGCCACCACCGAGAAGGCCCTCTGCCTGGTTCCCTGTAGCTTTGCTTCTCGCAGGGAGGGAACCGCCAGAAGGCCCTCGGAGCTGGACCTCAGTGTCCGGGCAGACCGATGGGGGAGGAGACGCTCCTTCAGATATACTGGACCGAGGCCATTTAGGGCTTTAAAGGTCAGCACCAACACTTTGAATTGTGCTCGGAAACGTACTGGGAGCCAATGTAGGTCTTTCAAGACCGGTGTTATATGGTCTCGGCGGCTGCTCCCAGTCACCAGTCTAGCTGCCGCATTCTGGATTAGTTGTAGTTTCCGGGTCACCTTCAAAGGTAGCCCCACGTAGAGCGCATTGCAGTAGTCCAAGCGGGAGATAACCAGAGCATGTACCACTCTGGCGAGACAGTCTGCAGGCAGATAGGGTCTCAGCCTACGTACCAGATGGAGCTGGTAAACAGCTGCCCTGGATACAGATTTGACCTGTGCCTCCATGGACAGCTGTGGGTCCAAAATGACTCCCAGGCTGCGCACCTGGTCCTTCAGGGGCACAGTTACCCCATTCAGGACCAGGGAATCCTCCACACCTGCCCGCCTCCTGTCCCCCAAAAACAGTACTTCTGTCTTGTCAGGATTCAACCTCAATCTGTTAGCCGCCATCCATCCTCCAACCGCCTCCAGGCACTCACACAGGACCTTCACCGCCTTCACTGGTTCTGATTTAAAAGAGAGGTAGAGCTGGGTATCATCTGCATACTGATGAACACCCAGCCCAAACCTCCTGATGATCCCTCCCAGCGGCTGCATGTAGATGTTGAAAAGCATGGGGGAGAGGACAGAACCCTGAGGCACCCCACAAGTGAGAGCCCAGGGGTCTGAACACTCATCCCCCACCACCACTTTCTGAACACGGCCCAGGAGGAAGGAGCGGAACCACTGTATGACAGTGCCCCCAGCTCCCAGCCCCTCAAGACGGTCCAGAAGGATGTCATGGTCGATGGTATCAAACGCCGCTGAGAGATCCAGCAGAACTAGGAAACAGCTCTCACCTTTGTCCCTAGCCCGCCGGAGGTCATCAACCAGTGCGACCAAGGCAGTTTCAGTCCCATGATGAGGCCTGAATCCCGACTGGAAGGGATCCAAATGGTCCGCTTCTTCCAGGCGTGCCTGGAGTTGTTCAGCAACCACTCGCTCAATCACCTTGCCCAAGAATGGAAGGTTTGAGACTGGGCGATAATTGGCCATCGTGGCCGCATCTAGAGATGGTTTTTTAAGAAGCGGTTTAATAACCGCCTCTTTCAGCGGGTCTGGGAAGGCTCCCTCACGGAGGGAAGCATTCACCACCCCACGAAGCCCATCGCCCAGTCCTTCCCGGCTAGCTTTTATAAGCCAGGATGGGCAAGGATCCAGGAGACAGGTGGTTGACTTCACTCGTCCGAGCAGCCTGTCCACATCCTCGGAGGTAACAGCTTGGAATTGATCCCACACAACTTGACCAGACAGGACTCTAGCACTCTCCCGCCCCGGCCCTGCTCCCACGGTGGAGTCTACTTCTTCCCGAATCTGAGCGATTTTATCTGCAAAAAACTTTGCAAAATCATTGCAGGAGAACATGTGGCCCGTACTGGGCCCCGATGTTACAGGTGGTTCCGCTAAATTGTGAACCACCTGAAAGAGTCTCCTGCTGCTGTTTTCTGCAGATGCAATAGAGGCGGTGAAGAAAGTCTTCTTCGCCGTCGCTATCGCCACTTGGTAGGCTCGACGTTGAGCTCTAACCTGTGTCCAGTCAGATTCAGAATGGGTTATCCGCCACCGGCGCTCTAGCCGTCTCAACGATTGTTTCATTGCCCTCAGATCCGTGGAAAACCATGGGGCTCTCCGGGCTCCATGCAATCGGAGAGGGCGCTTCGGAGCCAAACAGTCAATAGCCCTGGTTAATTCCGCATTCCAGCGGGCCACCAGGGAATCGGCTGAAAGGCCATCAACATGGGATAAAGCATCCCCTACCACTCTCTGGAAACCATTTGGATCCATTAAGTGGCGGGGGCGGACCATCCGAATCGGTCCCACCTCCCTGCAGAGGGGATGGGTCGCAGAGAAGTCCAGTTGCACCAGGAAGTGATCTGACCATGGCACTTCTTTCGTTTCACTTTTACTTAGTGTCAGATCACCAACATCCGTAGAGGTAAACACCAGGTCCAAGGCATGTCCGCGGCTATGGGTTGGGCCAGACTTATTCAGGGACAGCCCCATGGAGGCCATGCTTTCCACGAAGTCCCGAGCGGCCCCTTGTAAGGTCGTGTCGGCATGGATGTTAAAATCCCCTAGGACGACCAAGCTAGGTGTCTCCAGGAGAACATCCGCCACGACCTGAAGCAGCTCGGGCAGGGAATCCTTGGTGCAGCGGGGAGGTCGGTACACCAAAAGGAATCCTGTACTGCCCCTATTGCCCAACTTCCAGAACATGCACTCAGAAAACTGGGTCTTCCCAATAGGACGCCTGGTGCAAACTAATGACTTCCTAAAAATCACTGCAACCCCCCCTCCCCGCCCACATGACCTGGGTTGCTGTGCGTAAGAGAAACCTGGTGGACAAGCAGCGGCAAGGACAGGCCCATCTGCTTCATCCAACCAAGTCTCTGTTACACATGCCAGGTCAAGTCCTCCATCCATGATCAAGTCATGGATGGCAGTGGTCTTATGAATCATTGACCTGGCATTGCACAGCAACACTTTCAGGTCATGTGGGTATCCCTTGCTGATTCTAGTATTCATCCGGTCAGGACCAGACCCGGAGGCAGGGATAGTCCTCAGACAACGACTAAACCTGCCTCCTCTGTAATGACATGGTCTGGTCTTAGCGTAACTCCTCCTCCTACCCGAGATCACTGAGATCGGTTGTCCCAGTGCATCCCCCCCTGTGGAACATGCCCCAGCCATTTTGTGGGCTGGGGCCCACTCCCCGGCAGCCCTGACCCCTCCCCTTAAGAACAAAATAACCCCTTTAAAAAACAACAACAAAAAAGCAACAACACAAATAAAACAATACAAACAAAAAACAATAAAAATTATAAAAATTACAAAAACATAAAATCAAACAAATTCCCAGGCCCAATAAACATCCACCCCACCCCACCCCACCCCACATACAAAAAATTCAAAATAAATTTTTTAAAAACATTTTAAAAGCACTCTGCACCCCTCCAGCAGTAACAGCAAGTGTCCTAGTGAGGCCCGTCAGGCCCCGCCCCAGGCCAGATGGTGAGTGGCAGGAAGGAGCAGGGCCCTCAGACACTCACATACAGGAGAGTCCTCCTGGGCAGCAGAGCGCAGCAGTCCCTGTGAGGCTTCAGGCCCCGCCCCAGGCCAGATGGTGAGTGGCAGGAAGGAGCAGGGCCCTCAGACACTCACATACAGGAGAGTCCTCCTGGGCAGCAGAGTCCAGCAGTCCTTATGAGGCTTCAGGCCCCGCCCCAGGCCAGATGGTGAGTGGCAAGAAGGAGCAGGGCCCTCAGACACCCACACAGGAGAGTCCTCCTGGGCAGCAGAGTCCAGCAGTCCTTATGAGGCTTCAGGCCCCGCCCCAGGCCAGATGGTGAGTGGCAGGAAGGAGCAGGGCCCTCAGACACTCACACAGGAGAGTCCTCCTGGGCAGCGGAGTGCAGCAGTCCATGTGAGGCTTCAGGCCCCACCCCAGGCCAGATGGTGAGTGGCAGGAAGGAGCAGGGCCCTCAGACACTCACATACAGGAGAGTCCTCCTGGGCAGCGGAGTGCAGCAGTCCTTATGAGGCTTCAGGCCCCGCCCCGGGCCAGATGGTGAGTGGCAGGAAGGAGCAGGGCCCTCAGACACTCACATACAGGAGAGTCCTCCTGGGCAGCAGAGCGCAGCAGTCCCTGTGAGGCTTCAGGCCCCGCCCCAGGCCAGATGGTGAGTGGCAGGAAGGAGCAGGGCCCTCAGACACCCACGCAGGAGAGTCCTCCTGGGCAGCAGAGCACAGCAGTCCTAGGGTTTCCTCCCCTGCCAGATAAATCTAGAAAGAGCTTTTTGCCATTCTTTAAAACATTTTACATTGTCTATAATTGGGAGGGCTTGAAACAAAAAAAGCATCTTTGGCAGCACATTCATCTTAATCACAGCAATCCGGCCCATTAATGACAATTTTAAGTTAGACCACACCTCTAAATCTCTTTTAATTTCATTCCATATTTTCTCATAGTTATCCTTATACAAATTCAAATTTTTCCCAGACAGGTTCACCCCCAAGTATTTAATTTTTTCCACAAAATCTAGGCCCGTTTTTTCTTGTAATATTTTCCTTTCTTCATTATCCAGATTTTCCCCTATTACTTTGGTCTTGCTCTTGTTTAATTTAAATCCTGCTACCTGCAGGTGGCGCTGTGGGTTAAAGCCTCAGCGCCTAGGACTTGCCGATCGAAAGGTCGGCGGTTCGAATCCCTGCGGCGGGGTGCGCTCCCGCTGCTCGGTCCCAGCGCCTGCCAACCTAGCAGTTTGAAAGCACCTCCGGGTGCAAGTAGATAAATAGGGACCGCTTACCAGCGGGAAGGTAAACGGCGTTTCCGTGTGCGGCTCTGGCTCTGGCCAGAGCAGCGATGTCACGCTGGCCACGTGACCCGGAAGTGTCTCCGGACAGCGCTGGCCCTTGGCCTCTTAAGTGAGATGGGCGCACAACCCCAGAGTCTGTCAAGACTGGCCCGTACGGGCAGGGGCACCTTTACCTTTACCTTACCTGACCAAACTCATGTATTAGCTCCAGTTCTTTAACTGCACTGGAGTCTGGATCTTGTAATGTCAGAACTAAATCATCAGCAAAGGCTTTTAATTTGTATTGTTTCGAACCTACTGTAATACCTTTAACTTGTTCGTCTTTTCTAATCATACTTAGCAAGACCTCCAGAACCGAAATAAACTGCAGAGGGGACAGTGAACACCCTTGCCTGGTTCCCTTCTCGATTCTGATTTCCTCTGAAACCACATTATTTACAATAATTTTAGCTTTTTGTTCTTGATAGATCGCTATAATACCGTTTATAAAATCATGACCTATCCCCATACTCTCTAAGTTATGTAACATAAAACTCCAAGAAACATTGTCAAAGGCTTTCTCAGCATCAATAAACATTAACATTGCTTTACAACTCTTTCTTGCTTCTAACTTTTCCAAAATATCCACAACATTTCTAATATTGTCTTTCATATGTCTTCCAGGCAGAAAGCCTCTTTTGTTGACCACCAGCATTACACTTTCCATTTTTAAGCTAGGAAAAGAGTAGTTTCATTGGAAGACGATAATCAGGCATCCGCACAACATGACCAGTCCAACAAAGTTGATGCTGAAGAACCATTGCTTCAACACTGGAGATCTTTGTTTCTTCTAGTACACTGGCATCAGTTCTCCTGTCTTCCCAAGTGATGTGTAAAAAATTTCGGAGACGCTGTTGTTGGAATTTTTCAAGGAGTTGGAGATGGCATTTATAAGTGGTCCATTTTTCACAAGCATACAGTAAGGTTGGTAGTACAATAGCTTTGTAAACAAGCATTTTGGTTTCCCTGCGAATGGCCCAGTCCTCAAACACTCTGCACTTCAATCGGGAGAAAGCTGCGCTCACAGAGCTCAAGCGATGTTGGATTTTGGCATCTATGTCAGCCCTTGTGGACAGATAACTGCTCAGGTAGGAGAAGTACCATTGCGTGGCAATTCCCCTCCTCCAAGAGAAATAAAGACACAGGACACATTATGTAAGGTTAATGGGCATAAAAAGGCCACAACTTTATTGACTACAGAATTTGAAGGTATTGGCCTTAGGCATTGGCTCCTAACGACTACCCGGCATGGAAACCGGGAAGGGTTGTCCACAAGCCGTGGGAGTCCTGTTGAAGTACGCCAACTAGGATCCCACGGGTGTCACCGCTCGGGGGCGTGCCGGGGGCCTGTAGGCTTCAGATAAGGCAACGCCCCCCGGAGTCCTCTACCGGACTACCCTTTCCATTGGGGAAGGTGATGGTACTTCCTTCCCCCCATTCATTTGCATAACAATAGACCCCTGCCAATGCCTAACCACCAATACTGTGGAAGGTGTGACGATTGCTACGAGGTAGGCGAAAAAACCAAAAGGCTCGAAGTGCGCCAACTTGGAAAAATTCCTACCAGGCCCCTTGCGGCGACCAACCGAAGTCCACAGCAAGGTCATGGCTACCTAACCTAAAGGGTGGGCGGGATGGGAAAACCGTTCGGCCGAGGAAGGCAAAAGAGGGCGGTCCCCGGGCGTGCCTGGCCTTAAATGGGCTAAGCCACGCCTCCCCAGCCCGCCGATTGTCGGGTGGGGCAGAAGGCACGCCCGGGGATTCCCTCTTCACGCGGGGGCAACGTCCCGCCCCCGCGTGAGTGGGAGGAGGGTTTTTGCCCGCAACCCCCTCTCCTCCCAAGTCGGAAATGGCTTTAGGCAGAGTGAGGTGTAAAAGTTTTGGGGTCTCACTTCATCTATTTTTACCCTGGGGACACTTTCAGTTTTATTTTCTTCCTGAGGCACCATCATCTTTTTGGTGGGCAATCTAAAGAAGACAGAGACGGGCGAAACTGTCAATTTTGGGTCCTCTTGGTTTAAACATTTTTCCAACCTTAAATTCGGTTCTCAACACTTTTTGCACATTTTCTTATTGAAAAAAGTCCTTGTGAAAAATTAACCTAATATACACATGTTTGTACAGTGGTATCTTGGGTTACAGATGCTTCAGGTTACAGATGCTTCAGGTTATAGACTCCGCTAAACCAGAAATATTACTTTGGGTTAAGAACTTTGCTTCAGGATGAGAACAGAAATCGCGCAGCAGCGGAGCAGCGGCAACAGGAGGCCCCATTAGCTAAAGTGGTACCTCAGGTTAAGAACAGTTTCAGGTTAAGAACGGACCTCCAGAACGAATTAAGTTCTTAACCCGAGGTATCACTGTAATGTGATTCTGCCTAATATGCATATCTTTGCAGAGCATTGCCCCGTGATATAATATACATAGAGGAAAGCTGGGGGTGTGTGTGTGAAGTCTTCCCTCTGGTCTGCTCCTCAGGTCATGTCCCCAAGCTGGCTACAGTCACAGGGGAATGCCAGCAGTCAGTATGGCCAGTGGAAGAGGAAGTGGCGTCCTCACCGCATCAAAACCAGATGTGTGCCAGAGCCCACACCAGGCCACAACCACCACCTGCCCAGAGCTGCAAGCAGGAGTGTCAGCTTGGCCCTGACTGTGGGTTCCTGGGGCCATGGGTGCCATGCAACGTGCATGGCCCTGGCGCTGAAATTTTTCAACGACCAGTCCTGTCGTGGGAAATTTTGTGGGTGCTCAGGTGCCCCAGGGAGCCAGCACCAACGGCTGCAAGCTAAGTGGCCATTCTCACCTTGTTTCATTCCTCTTAAAAGGTAAAGAGACCCCTGACCATTAGGTCAAGTCATGACTGACTCTGGGGTTGCGGCGCTCATCTCGCTTTATTGGCTGAGGGAGCCAGTGTACATCTTCTGGGTCATGTGGCGAACCAGAGCAGTGCACAGAAACGCCGTTTACCTTCCAGCCGGAGTGGTACCTATTTATCTGCTTGCACTTTGATGTGCTTTCGAACTGCTAGGTTGGCAGGAGCTGGGACTGAGCAACGGGAGCTCACCCCGTCATGGGGATTCGAACCGCCGACCTTATGATCGGCAAGTCCTAGGCTCTGTGGTTTAGTAATACAAAATGCTGAAAACAAAAGAAAGAAAGGTAGCATGGGAACCAACTTTGCCTTGTAGCACTACAGAGCAGATTAGACGATATCACAGTGGTGTGCTGATGTGGGAGCGATGCTTTTAAAAGGAAAGTTTGCGGTATAATATATGGCAAACAACAGAGCCCCCATCTGCCGCCAGCAGAACTGTTTGAATACCTCTGCAATTTAACTATACAAAGTTGATAAGGAAACAGCCCCAACACTGAGGGTTGGTTGGTTTTTTTTTTGCACTTGCATGTTTCATGTTTGTTTGGAATCTTTTTAGAAATCTCCTTGCCTCTCGAAAGAGCAAAGGAAACCACGTGGCGCTTCCCCCAGGCTGAGACTCTGAACTGCAAAGCATTCGCGGGGGAAGAGCTCAGCCACTCCAATCTTTGATCTAACTACACACATCTATTGTAGAAAGATAAAAAATCATTTCTGTCCTTAGGCAGGAGAACAATGTAGCCTTAGGAAGAGTCTCTGCCTTTTTCTTTCCCTCTTTCCCTGGGAGATGAAGCCTTGCATTTTTCAAGGTGAAAGAAGATTTCAGGTGATTATCATGCATTATGAAAGCCACTGATGAAATACCCTTTTAAACTGTGTTTGAAATTGGGGGGTGGGGGTGGGGTTTTGACAACGTGGATTGGATTTTTCTTCCTGATGCTATTTTTGTGCTCTGTAACAGCTGAAGCATTTAACCAGCGGTTATCAATATCCAATCTATAGGGTCTAAGGGATGTATTATTTTTTTGCTTACTCACAAATATTTTCCTACCAAATAAAGCTTCCTAGGACAACTCTTTGGAACATTTAAATTACAGGATTATAGTGGATTTAGTTGTCGTTGGCAAATTCCTTATCCCACACAGTTAAACTATTGAATTCAATTCCACAAGTAGTGATGGGGGAGAAATATGATTTGATATGCATTTAAAAGGCAAGTCTACCAAATTTCTGACATGATGTAAGAACCTAAACGCAGCCATCCTTCGAAAGTAACACAAATCCCAATTTTGTGATGCAGTTCTCTGATGAAACCAAGTTTGACAAATTGTATACATCCCATAAAAGCTTGCATAAGAATTATATGCTAGTGAAAATAGCATACAAATATAGATGAAACTGTTTGCAGAAATGTGCACATTAATCCAATTTACATACAGAAATGTGTTTATTAGGAGAAATTCGCACCAAAGTGCTGAAGAATTTTATTTATTAATTTAGCAAGTTGCTTTAAAAATATGACCTGAATTTAAGATGGTATTCAACTCTGAGTAGGCTTGCTAACATGTATAAGATGAATCAGATAAGCGCTGGAGATGCAAAGAGGTTGAGGGAACGTTCTTCACATGTGGTGGACTTGTAAAAGGGTAAAAGAGTATTGGGAAATAATCCATTATGAATTGGGGAAAAATGTTTAAAAGTACTTTCCCGAAAAAACCAGAGTCCTTTTTGTTGGGGATAATTCAGGCTGAAATTCCCAGGTGTCAAAAAAAGAAAGGAAAGGGTTATTTATGTATGCCACTACTGCGGCCAATGTTTTGTTAGCCCCCAAAAGAAAAATGAGTGAGGTCCCAACCCAAGAAGAATGGCAACTTAAGCTGACAGAATATGCACAGCTTCCAGACTTAACATATAGAATAAGAGGAACATACATTTAGAGAAGATTGGAAAATGTTTATTGAATATATGGGGGGAAATTGTGTACAGGTGAAAAAGTTGGCAGCATTAAGATAAATTCAACAGTGTAAACAAGTTTTGATGGATGCAATAATGGAATACTGAATGGTATAGTTTTTGTAAAATATGCAGGGATTTATGATATGCAAAATGAACCATGGAAAGAGAAGAAGGGAAGTTATTGATATCTTAAGGATTGTAAAATGAGTATTTGAAATTGTAAAACAGAAAATTTAAGAAATATGTATATATGACCTGAATTTAGTATTGGTAAAATGAGGAACAGAGAGAAATGGCATGGTCAGATCCTTCTACCGTACCACAAGAGGTAGTGATGGCCATGGACTTGGATGACTTCCAAAGAAGAGGCTAAGGCCGTCAGTTGCTAGTAGTCATGATGACTCTGTTCTGTCTCAATTGTCGGAGGCAGTATGTCTCTGAATGCCCATTTCTGGCAACTACAAGTGGGAAAGAGTGTCGTGGCCCTCAGATCTTGTTTTTGGGCTTCCCCCATAAAACTGTTTATCCTTCCACAAATCTTATGTTTCCCCTGAGCCTGCTAATATCTCCTTCTTCAACACGGGTGGTTCTGTTTGGCTACAGAAGAAATGGGACTTGCACCCTGAACTTTGGAAACAGAGGCAATGTTTTTATTTATTAGACAATATTGTTCTTCCAAGAACAATTTCTGCATATTTCTCATATCTGGGCTGTTTACATGACCACGAACTACTTAGCTTCATCTGGTGTGTGCCTTCGAACCATTTTCTGGGCCCTCTGTGCAAGAAACCGCCCACTTGTCTGCCTTGAAATTAGAATTAAGTAAGTTGGTTAGCCTAAATTTATCTGTAATGACCGCATAAAACGGGGGCGCCCTTTGCGTGGACGCGCGTAGCCCCTGGATCTGGAGCGGCTCCATCAGCACAGGCTTGGCTTTGCCTTCCCCCAGGTGGGATAGCTGGAGGTCTCCGCCTACCTCAGTCAGTTGTCCAATCCCATCTGGGGGAAGTGTTGCCAAGGAGACCAGGCCAGGTAGGGGAGGGACTACCTGCCCACACAATAGAGGGAGGTTCTTACCTGGGAATCCTCACTTGGCTCCAGAGCTTCTCCCACCCTACCCACCCTCAGTTAATGTCTTATTTTGCAGGTTAACTTTTCTTCACAGGTATGCGGGTGCTGCTATGTCAAGGTTGCTGTTGAAGGGCCGGAAAGGAATTCCCCTGCATTGGCAGGTTTCGCCTTTCCCGTAGCCAAACGTCACAACTTTGGCAGTATGAGGCCTTGGGTAGAATCCTTTAGTCTATCTTCCTCTTTGCAGCGGCGATACCAGGGTTCCCCATTAAAGGGGTTTCTGAGGGGAGGCTTTGACCATACGCCGAGAGGTCATCATTTCTCTCTCCCTGCGACGGCGGCATAACGGGGGCAGCTATCTCTGCTTGAACATATGTTCTCCAGAGCCGGCCCATCCCCCCCCCACACTGGATAACCCTGATGTTCCCTAGGTCCCCGGCTGGGGACTGGGGAGGGATAACGCCCAATGCCTGAGCCAAGGTCTACCCACATCTGAAATTTAATAAAGTTGTGGCCAATTTAATCCCATAGCCGTTGTCTTGAGTCGTTATTCCACATGATGGGGGGACGGGGACGCCGCCTGTCCACGCAAATCTGTTTACTTCTTATGTACGCAAGTTTTAATAGCTTCACATAAGGGGGAGGGGGAGGACATGGAATCTAGAAAATACTTTCAAGGAAAATTTCTCGGGTCTTTTTATAGTCTCTCATTTTGAAAGAAAAGTCCTGTTATTGTCATTCAGAGGCTGTTCAGGAGGTCTGAAGACCTAATAGTTTTAGGGGTGTAAGATGGGAGTCTTATTCAGGAAGCAATAACAGAAGCAATGTAAAACCTGTTTCAGGACTCCAAGCAGCCCTTAAAGCAATCATCATTTCAATGACTTATTGATTTCTGGGATAGTTAAAAGTGCAGGGCACATTCTCAGACTTGAGCAGCAAATCAACATAAAAGATGTCCCGTCTTTTGATTATGAACAAACACTAGATAGCCTAACAAGATAACTAATCTGCACTAAAGGCAATGGTCTGAAACAAGTTTGAACATGGCAAAGGAGAGCTTTTTCTGGACATTTTTAGATTATTTCATAGGTTTTCCAAACACCACACAGTTGAAGTCCATGATGTGCCTTACGTACATAAAATGGGTTGTTGTCTCTATGCGTGTTCAAGCAGGATGGGCAGAAAATGCCCAGAGAACCCTGAGGGGAAAAAAAATCTGTACCTGTTTGTGGACACTGAACTTCCCATTCAACTGCTTGCTTAGTGCTGGCTAAACGCCTAGGATAGCTTTCACCAACCAGATGTTTTAGTCTGTAACTTCCATCAGCTCCAGCCAGAGTAGCCATTTTCTGTAATGTACTGAATTTCGGGTATGTTGCCCTCAGAGATATAAAAAGTCACCTGGTGTCATTGTGATATCAGATGGCTGACAGGAGGGTGCCAAACCTGGCCAGATCCACTGGCCAGATCCAGTTACCCACTCCTGTTTAATCAGACACTGCCAGTTCAAACCCCATGACGATTATAATAAAATAATAATAATAATAATAAATAACAATAACAATAACAATAACAACAAGAACAACAACAATAATAATAAATAATAATAATAATAATAATAATAATAATAATAATAATAATAATAATTTATTTGTACCCTGCCCATCTGGTTGGGTTTCTCCAGCCACTCTGGGCGGCTCCCACAAAGACAAAAAATACACTAAGATGTCACACATTAAAAACTTCCCTGAACAGGGCTGCCTTAAGATGTCTTCTGAATGTCAGGTAGTTGTTTATCTCTTTGACATCTGATGGGAGGGCGTTCCACAGGGCAGGCGCCACTCCCGAGAAGGCCCTCTGCCTGGTTCCCTGTAGTTTTGCTTCTCACAATGAGGGAACCGCCAGAAGGCCCTCGGCGCTGGACCTCAGTGTCCAGGCTGAATGATGGGGGTGGAGATGCTCCTTCAGATATACTGGGCCGAGGCTGTTTATCGCTTTAAAGGTCAACACCAACACTTTGAATTGTGCTCGGAAACGTACTGGGAGCCAATGTAGGTCTTTCAAGACCGGTGTTATGTGGTCTCGGCGGCCGCCCCCCATGAGTGCATATGTGAAATTAAGGGATTTTATATGAATTTATATGTGGCCGATTTGCACATTAACAGCCATGAGTTGCCCTTGGTATTGGTCTTCCTAAACTTTTTGTCATTAAAATAACATTAAAATAAACAATTTTAATGTTTGGATCCCGTTTTTATCAGTAATAAATAAATAAGAGCCAATTTTTTATTGATAACAATGGGATCCAAACATGCATTCAAATTTAACTCCCCCCCCCAAAGCAAATGAATAAATCATAGGTCTGCTTACTTAAATTTTAAGAAACCAGTGTGCAAAACCTTGATGTGCTCTTCAATCCACTTGTAGTCAGTCAAACACAGAGGCAAACTTAGACCAGTCTAAGTAATGTTTGCTATCTAGGGAACTGATAAAGATCCCCTGGGCACTCAGGGATCTTCTGTAGCCTGGGGGCCTTTGTGCTGCCTGTCTCCAAAGGCAATCTCTTTCATCTTCATTCATAACAGTATTCAGTAATTGATCACAGGAAAACTCATAGCAAACATGCTGATTGTTTTATATTCAAAGTCTGCCTGTCAGACTTCTCCAAGATATTCCCCCCTGCCCCCATATTCCCCAAGTCCAGGGGTGAGGAAACTCAGGCCTGGAGGGGTCAAATACATCCCTCCAGCTCTATCTATTTGGACCCTGGGATTTCCTCAGGCCAAACCCCTCATCAGCTTCCTTGACTGTTTCCCCCACCTGCTATAATGGGCTCTTGAATGCTGATAATCGTTCTTGTTTGCCTGGTGAAGGATAGAGATGGTTGCAGAAAAGCAGTTTGCGTAAAAACTAGCCTACTGTACAAAGGGAAAAATAATTTCTTTGTCCTGCCCACTTTTTACCTCTGGACCTGCTTTCCATGAGCATGTGGTCCCTGAAAGGTTGCCTGGAATGGAATCTGGCCCTTCATTTGTAAAAGGTTCGCCACTCCTGCCCTACTTAAAATCCTATTTCTAGTTTTGCTGTTCTATGATTCCCTAGTGCACAAAACCCAAGAGCGGGGCTGGGGGTAAATTCTTTTGAATGCCAGTGGGGTTAAATTTCTTAATTCGGCCAACCATTTCAGTCCCATCTCGTGTAAATAGGTCATTTGTTCTTTCTGACTGTTCTCCTTTTGGATCATTCTTGAACACAAGCAGTTAATCTCGAGGTAATATCCTATACAGGACATTGATAGATTACTATTGCTTCTCAAAATGAGCATCTAAAACTGCACTTGTGACTTGGACTCATGCTGTAAGTCAACCAAGATCAGCAGATGTTTCTCATCTTGATATTTCTAGCGTAATGAATCGCTAGCCAATCGTAACAAAAGTTTGAGCTCCCCAAACATCTTCAGTCTGTAATCCTCAGATAATCATGGGGATCAGATTTGAAGGGAGCTCGCCCAATGGGTGAAGGTTCTGACGCAGTTGAGGTTGGAATGAAAATGGCACTTGAAGCATCAAAGAACGTGGAGCTTGTAGAGAAATTGATAAGTGAGGAAAGGGATTGACTGAAAATCCAGCATTTGGATCAGTGCTGAAGATCAGCTAGTATGTGTTAGTTTTGAATAACGTCTATGACATTTCCCTTGTATTGCCATTTCAACCCTCCCAATGCCCCATAGGCATATTTGCTGCCACTAAGAGTTTGGAATATGCCATTGAAATTCAGATAGTTGTTGTTGTGAGTGTTTGATTTGTGATTTAGTGATTTAGTGATTTAGTGACCTTTCTCCCCTCCTGTTCCTGGAATCCCTTTGTAGCTTCATATCCGTCCTTTGTAAACAAGCTGCCATAAGAGCCTGGCTACATGTTACACTCACCATCCAAAAGGAAAGGGAGTCTTATGGCACCTTAAAGGTCAACAAATGTATTATGACATCAGTTTTCCTAGACCAGACTTTTCATTGTTTTGGCTGCAGCAGACTAACATGGCTACCTTCCTGGAAATTGTCACAATTACAAAAGTGCCCTCACTTCTGTCAGTCAACACTGGCGGAAAGTTTGGTGGTATTCATCTTGGTGTCATGCTGCGAAGGAAGGAACAGCTGCTGGCCTATGGGCTTTTATCTGCTGCTAACATGCATTGTTAATTTCCCCTGTTTCTCAATAGCTGGGGGAAATTAGCAGAGCAAGATAAGAGATAGGCCAGCCGCTTTTCCTTCTCTCTCAGTGTGACATCAAGGCAAACACCTCCAAGCTTTCCTCAAGAGCTGACTGTTCAGGGGGCACCTTCAGAATTCCAAACCGTCAAAGCCTGGAGATGCCAAATGTGATAGATGTCATGTGTAGCTAGGCTCCTCCATGGTTACCAGAGGTTCCACATCATTAGAATTGAGAAGGGGTGAGGGAGAGGGCTGAGATATGCAGGAGGGTGAAAAATGAGGCCGCGGGACCCCAAGCTGCTGAAAACCAGTGCTTAAATAGTGGAACAGCTGGCAAGGTTCCTTCAACTACACCTTTCCATTAGAATTTAAATTGTTTTGCTCCAGTTCATGAAGCCATCCATTTCCTCCTGAAGAATGTTCTGGTCATTTAGGAAAAAAGGAGAAAGAAAGAAAGAAAGCAGACTCTAGAAAGGGGACTTGATTAGTTTCCAATTCGTTATATGTCAATCTCGATTGACTGGAAGAGTTGTGAATTTCCATTAAAACCGAGACACAAATTAGAAAGTGGCTCAGTATCACTGCAACTTCTGGATCTTGTGTGGTGTGGCCAAGTGGGCACATAATGGAGTGGGAGGTGGGATTTATCTTCTCTGATCGCTGTCCAAATGTGTAAATACAATGACCAATGACTGGTAGGGTTGTCAGGTTGCCACCTAGACTGCCCTATCTTCGCTTGAATGTTAACAGCACAGCAAGAAAGTTTATAAAACCATCACTGGCAGCCTTCTGGTTCATTCCTTTCCTGGTCCTTCTCCATTGCTCTTTTCTTGCAGGCTGGGAAGGAAGGTGAGTAGATGGATTGGGGGAAGCATTAGGAGATATGTGTACGGCTGATCTCAATCTCCTCCTTCATTGTTAAGGTCAGAGGTAAACCTTCACTTCCCAGGTTACTTGGATGAATGTGTTTGGACACAGTCCTTTAATCAATGGGAGGAATCCTATCATCCTGATGTTTGCCTGTCCATCCAGCTGTGGCACATTGCAAAAAGGATCAGGAAAGTTTCCACTGTATAGCGGGTATTTCACTTTTACTGGGGGGAAAATATATATTTTTTTTTGCCCTGGATACACATAGACAGATTGCATTCGGCTTGTTTGGCTCTGACCTTTGTACACTGCAGCTGTTCTACCCGGGTTAGTTGAACTGTAAACAAGGGAGAGCATGGATGGTTCTCCAAATTACAGAATAATGAAAAGGTCAGAATCTCTTTTACAGACTGCCTTGCATTTCTCCAGCCAGAAGGTATTAAAAAGCCACAGTGCTATGCCTCGTTTGGGTGTCTTAAGGGTTCTAATGAGAGCAGAAAATGGCTCTGCATGAATCTATGCTTCTGACAGAGACTGTAATGAGAAGAGCAAATGGTGATAAATGTAACCATTCATGGACCTTCTATGGCGGTTTTGCCTTGTGGCTTTTTTTTTTGCTTGTCATGCAAGGAGGAAAGCACCTCTATGAAAAAGGCTTGCCTGCAAATACACCATTCTTTTTAGCTATCGCTGGTTAACTAGTTCATACCAAATGATGTTTTCAGTTCACAGCAACATGCTTTTTAAGACGGACTCTGAGAGGAATTGTTAAGAGAGGCCAGGAATTAGTTTTATGAGTCAATGCTGCAGGAATCCTGACTTCTGTGCTTAAGATCACTAATGGGATTTCATCCACACATAACTGTATACAGTGGTACCTCTGGTTAAGTACTTAATTCGTTCCGGAGGTCCGTTCTTAACCTGAAACTGTTCTTAACCTGAAGCACCACTTTAGCTAATGGGGCTGCCGCCACGCCGCCAAAGCACGATTTCTGTTCTCATCCTGAAGCAACGTTCTTAACCTGAAGCACTATTTCTAGGTTAGCGGAGTCTGTAACCTGAAGCGTATGTAACCCGAGGTACCACTGTATTGAGAAGGACGGGAAAATCACGTCACTTTTGCTACCTCTTTTCATGCTCAGGATGGTTGAGAAATGGCTTCTTGGGTTAAAGGATCTTGATTATAATTCCCTTGTATGCTCAAATATGAATTGCATCTGCATGAGACCAGAGGTTATGTACACTCTCATATTATTTAAGATTAGGCTCTTGGGTGCAGCTCCTAGAGATCTGCATAGCAGAACATCCTGGTGGGTTGTGACTGGTGGGGACTGGTAAGAATGGCTTCCTTCCCATTCCAGTAGTCTTAATAGCATTCCAGATCTGCCAACAGAGGGGGCCACCTATGTTTAGAACTTCCAGAAGCACCATTGAAGATAGGTTCAGTTATCAGCCATGAGGATCTGTTTTTGTCTCTTGGAAACAAGGAAGATCGAGACTGGGGAACCCTTTACAAAGTATTTGAAGATTCAACAAAGCGAACTGGACTCCTTGGCTGGTTTTGAATAAATAGTTAAACAGTTTGACGATTTATACAACTGTGTAACATGCAGAAAACAGCATTTTTAGAGAAATCAAAGACTGGAACTGAGGGAAGTCGGGGGGTGAGGGTGGGTGGGTTCTGTGGGGGGAGGAAGGGGGAGGGAGGAAAAATGGGGGGGAAATAAGGATGATGTTTCTGGATAATATGTTTTGTTTTAATTTTGAATAAAAGTTATTTAAAAATAAATAAATAAATAAAAATAATAATCATTGTAGCTTTTTCACATGTAGAAAATGTACTATTGCATTTCTATTCCTCCATCTGTACCAACACAATTGTTTTAAAATGGCGGTGGCAATCCATTCTACTCGAAGCTGTTTTGCATCGAGACTGAAGGCCCTTATTTTGTTTTCCTCATGGGAAGTTTGTTTTTCAGTGAAATATTCTGAAATGAGGTTTTAATATCAAAGCATTGGGAAAATAGTTGAAGAAGATACTCCAATGATGAGACGAACTGCAGAGTCTACCACTCCTTCCCGACTTCCTTCCTTCCTTTCATGTGAAATAGAGCAATTTCAGGTGTGCACAAGGATGTGAACAGTGCCATAGAGTTTCTCTTTGAATACATTTTTATAAAATCCAGTCTACACTGGAGGAAACATTCTAGTGCAAATCCTGACAACAGGTTGACAACAACCCCACTTGTTATTTTTTTTTAATAATAATAATTTTTATTAAATTTTCAATTTTACAACTTCAAATAACATTTTATAAACTTTAAAATATCCAGTGACTTTCCTTCTGCTCTTTCCATGGTTCATTTTACATATCATAAAGGTAAAGGGACCCCTGACCATTAGGTCCAGTCGTGGATGACTCTGGGGTTGCGGCGCTCATCTCACTTTACTGGCCGAGGGAGCCTGCGTTTGTCCGCAGACAGCTTCTGGGTCATGTGGCCAGCATGACAAAGCCGCTTCTGGCGAACCACAGCAGTGCACAGAAACACTGTTTACCTTCCCGCCGGAGCGGTACCTATTTATCTACTTGCCCTTGACATGCTTTCGAACTGCTAGGTGGGCAGGAGCAGGGACCGAGCAACGGGAGCTCACCCCGTCATGGGGATTCGAACCACCAACCTTCTGATCGGCAAGCCCTAGGCTTTGTGGTTTAAACCACAACACCACCTGCGTCCCACTTACATATCATACATCTCTGCATATTTTAATATAACCATTCAAATCATTTTTCCATTTTTACATCCATCAAAAATTATTTACTCTGTTGAATTTATCTCAATGCTTCTGGCATTTTCAGCTGTATACAGTTACTTTCCATATATTCAATAAAAGTTTTCCAGCCTTCTTTAAATGTATGTTCTTCTTGCTCTCTCTCTTTTTTTTTTTTAAATAATTTTAATTCATTTTTCAAACACATAATAAAAACAAAGCACAAAACAAAAAGTCAAAACACAAAACAAAAACATACAAAACATTTAAACAAATATAACTTCAAAATTGTATTTTCATACACCTTCTTTCCTTCGACTTCCCCATACCTCCCCATCCCTGCATCCTTGTTTTATGATTCTTTAGCAACCCTTTGGTCAATTTATCCTGATTCCCTTTCATTAAATTTCCTTTAGTTTTTTAGTTACAGCTGTAATTCTCTGTTTCTTACCCCTTGACATCTTAGCATTCCTCAATTTTACAACAGTTTTTAAGGTATATTTTAAATTTCTTCCAGTCCTCTTCCACCGTCTCCTTCCCCTGGTCACGGATTCTGCCCGTCATCTCAGCCAGTCCCATAAAGTCCATCACCTTTGTTTGCCATTCTTCCAGAGTAGGTAGTTCTTGCGTCTTCCAATACTTCGCCAGTAGAATTCTTGCTGCTGTGGTAGCATACATAAAGAAAATCCTATCCTTCTTTAACACCAATTGGCCTACCATGCCCAAGAGAAAAGCCTCTGGTTTCTTAGGAAAAGTCCACTTAAGGACTTTCTTAATTTCATTATAGATCATTTCCCAGAAAGCTTTAATCTTCGGGCAGGTCCACCAAAGGTGATAAAAAGTACCTTCAGTCTCATTACATTTCCAACATTTATTATTTGGCAAATGATAGATTTTTGTAAGCTTGACTGGGGTCATGTACCACCGATAGATCATTTTCATTATGTTTTCTTTTAAAGCATTACATGCAGTAAATTTAATACCGGTAGTCCATAACTGTTCCCAGTCAGCAAACATAATATCATGACCGATGTCTTGTGCCCATTTAATCATAGCTGATTTCACCGTCTCATCCTGTGTGTTCCATTTCAACAGCAAACTGTACATTCTTGATAAGTTCTTAGTATTGGGTTCTAACAATTCTGTTTCTAGTTTTGACCTCTCTTTCTGAAATCCTATTTTCCTGTCCTGTTTAAATGTCTCATTTATCTGATGATAGTGCAGCCAATCTCGAACTTTGGGCTTTAATTTCTCGTAACTCTGAAGTTTAACCCTTTCACCATCATATTCTAAAATTTCACAATATTTTGGCCATTTAGAGTCCATATCAAGCTTTTTCACTTCCTTAGCTTCCATTGGTGACACCCACCTGGGAGTTTTACTTTCCAAAAAATCTTTATATCGAATCCAGACATTATACAATGCTTTCCTTACAATATGGTTTTTGAAGCCTTTATACACCTTTGCCTTGTCATACCATAAGTTTGCATGCCAACCAAAGCTATTATCATACCCTTCCAGATCCAAAATGTCTGTGTTCTCAAGAAGTAGCCAGTGTTTCAACCAGCAAAAAGCTGCCGATTCATAATAAAGTCTTAAGTCCGGCAGGGCAAACCCCCCTCTATCTTTTGCATCAGTTAAAATCTTAAATTTTATTCTGGGCTTTTTGCCCTGCCAGACAAATTTTGATATGTCTTTCTGCCACTTCTTGAAACAGTCCATCTTGTCCAAAATCTGCAACGTCTGAAATAAAAATAGCATTCTAGGCAATACATTCATCTTAATAGTAGCAATCCGGCCTAACAAGGAAAGTTTCAACCTTGACCATATTTCTAGATCTTTCTTTACTTCTAACCAACATTTTTCAGAATTATCCTTAAATAAATTCACATTCTTAGATGTTAAGTTTATCCCCAGGTATTTCACTTTTTTCATTATTTCCAAACCTGTTTCATTCTGAAATCTCTCTCTTTCCTCCATTGTTAATTTTTTTCCCAACACTTTCGTTTTTTGTTTGTTCAGTTTAAAACCTGCTACTCGACCAAATATTTCAATTAATTCTAATACTCTTTTAGTACTAGTGTCTGGCTGTTGCAGGGTCAATACTAAATCATCTGCAAATGCTCTTAGTTTGTAGTGTCTAACTCCGACCTGAATTCCTTTAACCAACTGGTCCTTTCTAATCATGTTTAACAAAACCTCCAAGTGCAAGTTGTGCATATTCTGTCAACTTAAGTTGCCAATCCCCTTTAGTTGGGACCTTGCTAACTTTCCATTTTGGGACTAACAAAACATGCGCCACAGCTGTTGCATACATAAATAACTTCTTTTGACAACTGGGAATACCAGCCTGGGTTATCCCCAGCAAAAAGGACTCTCTCTCTGTGTGTTTTTTTTTGGGGGGAGTAGTTTTGAACATTTTCTTCAGTTCATTATAAATCGTTTCCCAACACACTTTTACCTTTTTACATGTCCACCACATGTGGAAGAATTTAGCTGGGATTTAGTTGGGATTTAGTTGGATTTAGTTGGGACCACTTCCTTACACTTCCAACACATATCTGATTCTGTTTTATAAATCTTAGCCACCTGTTGTTGTTTAGTCGTTTAGTCATGTCCGACTCTTCGTGACCCCATGGACCAAAGCACGCCAGGCACTCCTGTCTTCCACTGCCTCCTGCAGTTTGGTCAAACTCATGCTGGTAGCTTCGAGCCTCAGCTTCACGATCTGTCCTTCCAGTGAGCACTCAGGTCTGATTTCCTTAAGAATGGAGAGGTTTGATCTTCTTGCAGTCCATGGGACTCTCAAGAGTCTCCTCCAGCACCATAATTCAAAAGCATCAATTCTTCGGCTATCAGCCTTCTTTATGGTCCAGCCCTCACTTCCATACATCACTACTGGGAAAACCATAGCTTTTACTATACGGACCTTTGTCGGCAAGATGATGTCTCTGCTTTTTAAGATGCTGTCTAGGTTTGTCATTGCTTTTCTCCCAAGAAGCAGGGGTCTTTTAATTTCGTGGCTGCTGTCACCATCTGGAGTGATCATGGAGCCCAAGAAAGTAAAATCTCTCCCTTGCCGTGGTGAAGGGGCTTGAATAACTCAGAGAAGCTATGAACTATGCCGAGCAGGGCACCCAAGATGAACAGGACATAGTGGAGAGTTTTCACCAAACGTGATCCACCTGGAGGAGGAACCGGCAAGCCACTCCAGTATCCCTGCCATGAAAACTCCATGGACCTAGCCACCTACTCAGAGTTAAATACCATCTATGAATCATTTTCAAACCACTTGTTACATATTTTACTCTGCTAGATGTTCTTTAACCGATAGCCAGTCTTTGAGCCTTCTGTCTCATTCTTGGAGAGAACAAGCTTTTCAATCCTACATTTGCCTGCTCAACATAAAACCCATGGGGCTTACTCCAAGGTGGATACACAAGTCTAAAACTGTCAACACAATGCACTGAAAGTGAAACAAGACCAATCACCTCTTTTTGCTCTGGTTGTCTTGAAATTCCTACTCAACTACACCAGGGAACACCACCAAATTCCTTATTGCCGACAACAGATACTCTCCATCTTAGAACACAAAATCTTCCTCATAAATATCACTTATTTATTCTTTACCAAGGGGTAAGTAATTTCCTCCACCATCCCAATGGCCTCCAAAACATGTGCTTTGTCTCATTTTATAATTCAGTCAATAATATATGACCATACACTGTTCTACTGCTGCAGTTAAGGTGGGGCAGAGCTGAAAAGCAGATGTTTAAGATGAGTCTTTGATTTTTCAATTGAGCACTGTTGAGATGAGGTCACAGTGACCTCACAATAAGGCTATAGTGACCTCACAATAAGCCTAGCCTCAGTGACACATACAGTGAAAGTGTTTATATGAACTATAACTCATACAGGGTTTTACAGATCTCAATATCTACAGCTAAGATACTGGAAGATCTCAACAATGACAATTAAGAGAACAATTCTGTTTACCTTGGGTAAGTGAGTTATATGATGGCGGCAATGGGATGGTTGCTGTCTAATAGCAATTGGACTCCATTATATCTTATTTCGTTTGGGGAAATTGTCTGCATATAATTTGTTTATTAAAAAACATTTCAAGACTGCCTTTATGAGTAAAACTTACTCAAGACTGCTTATGTAAAAATAACAGATAAAATACAGCTCCAGTGGTAAGAGAATACAATACAAAACCTCTCATAAAACCTGCATTAAGAAAACCAACAGTAAGAGCATATCACTCTTGGATAAAAAAAAAATTTCCCCATGGCTACCAATCCGAAAGACCTCAATAGCAGGATAGAGTCACTCATGGATATGTCAGTGAAAATAAGTAGGTCTTCAGTGCTGTTCTGGAGTTGTAGTAGCACTACACTTCAGTTACATGATCCAAATGGAGACAATCCTTTGCACGCCTATTGAATTTAATTGGTTTTAGACACTGAGCTGTTCCCTCTCAGTGTGGATATGTCTTGGTATTACTGTCCATTACTATGATGCTCGTCAGACTAATTTAAGTCCATGGACAATAGCCATTGATTTCACTGGACCTATTCTCCCCACCCCCCAACTTTTATAGGTTTTATTTATTTTTCCCAAGAAAAATAAGACCAAAAAACTCCAGGCTCCCAGGGGAGTCCCCCTTTTTTTAGTATCAACTACAAACAGGGATGTGGGTGGCGCTGTGGGTTAAACTACAGAGCCTAGGACTTGCCGATCAGAAGGTCGGCGGTTCGAATCCCCGTAACAGGGTGAGCTCCTGTTGCTCGGTCCCTGCTCCTGCCAACCTAACAGTTTGAAAGCATGTCAAAGTGCAGGTAGATAAATAGGTACCACTCCGGCGGGAAGGTAAATGGCGTTTCCGTGCGCTGCTCTGGTTCACCAGAAGCGGCTTAGTCATGCTGGCCACATGACCCGGAAGCTGTATGCCGGCTCCCTTGGCCAATAAAGTGAGATGAGCACCACAACCCCAGAGTCGGTCACGACTGGACCTAATGGTCAGGGGTCCCTTTACCTTTACCTTACAAACAGACCAGGGATCAATCAGAACCCCCTCCCTGCCTTCCTTGCACCAGTCTGAACAAATGCCTTTTGGGGTGGGTCAGGAGTGAGAAGGCAAAAGATGCTTTGGCAGATGGTACCAGCACAGGAATGTGTGTGTAGAATTCATCCATCCAAGAAAGTGGGGTGGAAGGTCGACATGTATCTAAAAAATGGGAGATTGGAACACTGTGCATCTAAGAAATCCAACATTTGAACCTAAAGGCAAGTCACTGGATCTATTCTGAGCAGCGCTTGGATGGCTATCACCCTAATTCTGTTGAAATTTGTAGTAGGAATAAATTCCTGCGCTGCGACTTGTGGATATCCTCATTTGTACATCTTGCAAGTATTAATCAGACTAGCTAGAATAGGGATGGGGAACCCAACAACCCACCTCCCCCCCAGTTTGTTGGGCGCCATGTTTCATTGGCCCAGCCAACATGGTCAGTAGTGAGGAATTATGGGAGTTGTAGTCCAAAGGCCACCTGTTTCCCCACCTTAATCTAGAAGACCCTGATAAAAGTATGTGCATATGCCTCTTTAATATTAGTCTTTGCATTTTTGTTTTTGCTTGTAGGCCATGTAGAAGGTTGCTGGAGCTCTAGCCCGTGAGGTGGGCCCTTTCTCTCTAATCTTAGATGCATTGGGATTGGTTGTACTCACTTTATAGCTGCAGGGGGAGAACTTGGCACATGCCCAGGAACAAGACAGACCTCTGGTACTGAAAAGGTGTTGTAGCACTGGGTCTGGGGATAAATTAAGCCATGAATGGTGTTTTTATAAACGAAAAACAACCCCCCCCCCAAGAAAATGCTGAACTCAATTTGTAATTTTGAAAGAGAGCAAATTCTGCATTACCCGATGATATCACAGGAAACATATTTGCTAGGTAGGTCTTTCCAGACCTGCGAGGACACCAGATGAAAAAATTGATTGGTTTGAGCAAGGGCATAGGCACATATTTAGGACTACAATTTTTCATTTTTTCATTTTTATTTCGATGTATCTGGCTTCCTTTCATCAAGCAGCTATAGCAAGCAGTGCCACTAATGGGATTCCATGAAACTGAATGCAAGTTAATGTAAAATTACTCAGTTTGCTTGTTTACAGCTGGATTTATTGTCATGCCCACGGCTAATTTTTGTTACATTAAATGAGAAAGATACCATGGCATTGATGGAAATTCTAACGATAGTCACTACCTCGGCTGGGAAGCCTCAAGTTGTTAGTAAGCCCATCAGGATTTATAAACTGAAATACAAGGTTTTCTTTTAAAAACGCATGCACACAATAGGCTATATGCCACACTTTTACAAGTAGTGACTTTAATTAATGCATTTAAATAATGCATTTGGAATAATTTGGAACTATCTGTATACTGAACAGCTGCCATGATGCATTCCCTGAAGAAGTGGGAAATTAAGTATTGTGGGCACATGTGTATGTAGCTGAAATGTCACACACACACACACACACACACACACACACACTGGCTTGATATATTGAAAAATGACTAAGAATTTGCTGCTTTTTCATGACACCTGAATAGCCACCTCAGTCTGCCCGATAGTAGGGCCAGGACTTACAGGCCCACTGCTGCAAATATATGCACACACACACACACACACACACACACACACACACACCACTGGTGGCACTGTGGTCTAAACCACTGAGCCTCCTGTGCTTGCCGATCGGAAGGTCGGCAGTTAGAATCCGTGCGACAGGGTGAGCTCCTGTTGCTCTGTCCCAGATCCTGACAACCTAGCAGTTCAAAAGCACACCAGCGCAAGTAGATAAATAGGTACTGCTGTGGCGGGAAGGTAAACGGCGTTTCCATGAGCTCCGGTTTCCGTCACAGTGTTCCATTGCGCCAGAAGCGGTTTAGTCATGCTGGCCACATGACCTGGAAAGCTGTCTGTGGACAAACGCCGTCTCCCTCGGCCTGAAGCAAGATGAGCGCTGAAACCCCATAGTCACTTTTGACTGGACTTAACCGTCCAGGGGTCTTTAAACCATTTTTACACACACACACACACACACACACACACACACACACACTTTCATAATTTACTCCTTCCCTTTGTTCTGGTTTTTTCCCCCTCAAGTGGTTTTTTCCTGTCTTTTATTCCTGCGATGAGCTCTTTAGGACCTGGGATCATGCCTCTTTTAAATAAAATGTCTCTGGCCTCCCCTGAGCTGTTCGGAAAAGGCTTTCAAGAAGACTGCACCCACGGTAAGTGGCATGCAAAGTGGATCTGTCTCTTGGTGCCTTTTTAAGAAACAAAAAAACAAGACGCCATTAGACATCAAACTTCCCACTTAACAGAGAAGTCTCCTGACAACTGTGTTTCAGATACCTGATGAATTAAAAGCCATGTCTTTAAAAGCTGCACAAATTCTTGGTATCCTTGAGCGGTTCAGCAAGGTTGGTGCACCAGAGACTGAAATAGATGATTACAGCCTTGAGGCCTTGCCACAAATTGAATAGAAAGTATTGCATTTTATTGTAATCTCTCTCTAGTCTTTCTTGGATTTGAAGCCCGTTGACCTTTCTTCTGCACATCTTTTTTATTTTATTTTTAAGAATACTGAAATAATATAATTCACAATTGCTGAGCTGATAGAGCCTGGGCTGGCTTTAATGGGTATCAGGGTGAAGCTGCCTCCCTCGGGAGGGGGACACTGTGAATTAGGCATATATGAAGGTAGGAGAGAGAGGTTTGGAAGAGTTTTACTCTTTTGTTGCAGAGTTAGCACAATGACCGCTCCCCGCTTAAAATGGGGGGCGCCCTTTGCGTGGACGCGCGCAGCCCCTAGATCTGAAGCGGCTCCAACAGCATAGGCTTGGCTTTGCCTCCCTCAGGTGGGATACCTAGAGGTCTCCGCCTACCTCAGTCAATTGTCCAATCCCACCTGGGGGAAGCGTTGCCAAGGAAACCAGGCCAGGTAGGGGAGGGATTACCTGCCCACACAATAGAGGGAGGATCTTACCTGGGAATCCTCACTTGGCTCCAGAGCTTCTCCCGCCCTACCCACCCTCAGTTAATGTCTTATTTTGCAGGTTAATTTTTCTTCACAGGTTTTGCAGGCTAGCTTTTCTTCACAGGTATGCGGGCGCTGCTACGCAACTTGAGCTCAGGGCTCAGGTTAACCCTTCCATGCACACAAGTGTGAGTCAGTAATTGTATACAGTGGTACCTCGGGTTACATATGCTTCAGGTTATATACGTTTCAGGTTACAGACTCCACTAACCCAGAAATAGTGCTTCAGGTTAAGAACTTTGATTCAGGATGAGAACAGAAATTGTGCTCTGGCGGCGCGGCGGCAGCAGGAGGTCCCATTAGCTAAAGTGGTGCTTTAGGTTAAGAACAGTTTCAGGTTAAGTATGGACCTCAGGAACGAATTAAGTACTTAACCTGAGGTACCACTGTACTGCAACAGGAATTCGTATCTGAATGCTACAGCAAACATGTTGGACCTAGTAGAGTGTGCGGGGCTTTTGGGATCTGCTTCGGGTGGAAAAATGGTTGGGGCAGGCACTGGAAGGAGAATGAGAAGTGCTGGATTTTTCTTTTAATGGCTAGCCCTATTGATGTGGTCAGAGAATGGTGGCCAGATAATAGTTGTATGGGGTGAACCAGTTCTAGGTGAGACCAGCAGGAAAAGGAAGCTATGGAGTATTTGACTAGTTTCCATTTTGTATATAGCTTTGGAGCAGCACACTGCTAAGTAAAGTTTATTACTTTTAATTCAGTCTCTGTGGACCATTTGTAATCTTGCAAATACTACATGGTGTCAAAAGACAAAATGAAAACAAGGCAGTGAAAAATGGGCCAGCTGAAGCCTCTAATAAAGCCGCTATTCGAAGAAAGTGCTGCAGAGAACTGGAGAATCTGGAAGCAAGGGTTTGAATTTTGTAAGTAGAACAGATAGGCACGCGGGTGGCACTGTGGGTTAAACCACAGAGCCTAAGACTTGCTGATCAGAAGGTCAGCAGTTCAAATCCCCACAATGGGGTGGGCTTCCATTTCTTGGTCCCTTCTCCTGCCAACCTAGCAGTTCGAAAGCACGTCAAAGTGCAAGTAGATAAATAGGTACCGCTCCGGTGGGAAGGTTCGCCAGAAGCAGCTTAGTCATGCTGGCCACATGACCCAGAAGCTGTAAGCTCCCTCGGCCAGTAAATAATAATAATAATTTTTATTTATACCCCGCCCTCCCCAGCCAAGGCCGGGCTCAGGGCGGCTAACAAGCAATAATAAAAACAAGTTGAATGAATACATCTTAAAAACAAGATTAAAATACAACATTAAAATATTGAAACATTAAAATTTTTTTGCTAGACATCGAAGCTCAAACTGCCAAACTTCCACAACACTTCTAAGGTTAGAACTGGGCCTTTTCCATAGGGCTCTCCCTAGTTCTGTGCACCTAGCCCTCCCCCTCTCTTTAATTTTTTTTAATTAAGTTTTACATAACAATTCTAAATTCAGACAGATTGGAATTTTTACAGTGGTACCTCAGGTTAAGTACTTAATTCGTTCCTGAGGTCCGTACTTAACCTGAAACTGTTCTTAACCTGAAGCACCACTTTAGCTAATGGGGCCTCCCGCTGCTGCCACGCCACTGGAGCACAATTTCTGTTCTCATCCTGAAGCAAAGTTCTTAACCTGAAGCACTATTTCTGGGTTAGCGGAGTCTGTAACCTGAAGCGTCTGTAACCTGAAGCGTATGTAACCCGAGGTACCACTGTATTATTATTTTCTTTATTTACAACATAGTCCATAACAACTCATACATGCAAACAAACCCACCACCAATTTTATTTTATTTTAAAATTTAGACAGATCATTCACCTCTTCATTTAGTATTCTCTGAATTCCTTGATTTCCCTCCACCCTTTCATTGTTACCATTATCAATCTTTTTCCCCATCTGCTTATCATATTTTCTCTAATTTGTTAAAAGAATAATAATTCATTTTTTGTACATTACAAACATTACTCAAATCCTGCCAAAGTTTTTAGTTCTTTACAATGTTCTCTTAAGTACATTGTAAATTTTCCCCATTCCTCCTTAAAATCCTTCTCTTCCTGGTTTCTGATTTTCCAAGTCAGTTTCGCCATTTCGACATGGTCCATCATTTTCATCAGTCATTCCTCTCTGGTTGGAACTTCGTTTCTTTCCATCTCTGGGCCAGTGGTATCCTCACTGCTGTCATCGCATACGTGAATAGTCGTTTCTGCTCCCTCTGAATCTCTGTACCTAAAATGCCTAACAAAAAAAGCCTCTGTTTTCCCCTATTATTTTAAACATTTTTTTCAACTCATTGTAAATCCCTTTGCAGCATGCTTTAGTTATCTTGCATGTCCACCACATATGGTAGAATGTGCCTTCTTTCTCCTTACATTTCCTGCAAAAATTGGAAGCAGTTCTATACATTTTTGCTAGTTTTACAGGTGTTTAATACCACCGACACATCATTTTCATCTAGTTTTCCTTCAACGTACAGCACGCTGTAAATTTTAAGTACATAATTTTCCCCAAGATGAAAACTGAATATTGTGCCCAATGTCTTGTACCCAGTTTATCATTACGGATTTAACTTCTTCGTCCTTAGTATGCCACTCTAGAAATAATTCATACATTTTAGAAAGTAACTTCACATTATTTTCCAATAATCCCTTTTCAAACCACGAAATTTCTATACTAAATCCATTTTTTCTTATCTATTTTAAACAAACCATTTACCTTGCACCTCTCTTTATGTGTTCTAGCGACCAGGAGTTTTATCCAGGCCTTTATAATTCCGAATATTATGGTTTTATTTTGAAGCTGCTTCAAAGTAAATTTGGTTTTATGCTCCCACTAAAAAGCTTTTGCATGTTCTCATTTTATTATTAATTTTTAAAATGTTTATTTTTTATTGTTAAAATTATAAAAGCCATCTTGAAATAACGTTATGGATAAGGTGGGATACAAATATGTTAAATATCACTAAAGTACTTTATATCCTTTTCTAATTGTTGTTTTTTATTTTAAAATGAAGGGTGTTGTAGGTTGTATGGGTTGTGGAACTTGGCTCTGCTTTGATTCAAAATCTGGGCACCAGTTGGTACCTATTAAATAATGGATATTATTCCACTCATTACACTTTATTCATAGAGAAACAATCCAAACCATTTTACAGGAAAGAACTGCCAACTATGAACAACAGTCCAATTTACTCGGCTCCTTCTTTTCTGCTTATAAGAAACAGTAGAGATGTTCATTGTGCGCATTCAAATTAGTTTTTAGCTTTGCCAAATCCAAATTATAATGTAAATGATTGACCTATTCAAATATTCATAGTTGTCTATTTGCACATCATTATCATTAGTTGCTGTCTTCCCTGATTAAATCTTAGCCTGAGCTTTGTACGTGAATATGAATCCGTTTCATGTGTATTGTATCAGTTTCTTTCTCTCCAGATGATGTCTTCGTTAGACTGGATGCAAAGCTGTGTCCTTATTCAAAATGGTAGCTTCTCTCATGACTGTGGTTTCGTTGCATCTGCAAAATTCAAAGTAGGAGAAGGATTTGAATTAGGAACTACGAATCAGGAATAAGCCATAAGCTTATGGTGCACAAGCTCTATGCTGCTTCCCCCCCTTTTTTTTGTTGACTGACTTGCAGGGATTAAATAAAACAGCTTCTCCAAGGTAGTATTGTATAAGGGGAGGCTGGGGGCCACAACTCTGCTGGCAGATGGTTGGATACAACTCTGTGTCTAAGATGGTGACTAAAATACAATAGGGTGATATAGTATCACTATAATCTAATTAATTCAATTGCACCCAATTGCACTGCATAATTCTATATATATAGATAAAGGTAGGAATTGCTGAAGAGAGAGGTTTGGAAGAGTCTCTTTTGTAGCAGAGTTGGCACAGTGGCAATCACTCTGAACCCATTAAAACTTGGTTAGATTTAAATATTCCCTCATCCACCTTTATACAAACGTTCCCAACAAAAATACCTAGGCTAGAATAAATCAAAGTCACTTTGCTTTACTCACAGTTAACATGCACAATATGACTTTTTTCACTGCCATTTATTTAGCATATTTGTTACCCATAGTCTTGGAACAGAGAACCTCAGTCCCAAGGACCTAATGTAGTTTCTCTGTCTCGCTCCTCAGACTCTTCCCCAACCCGAATCCCACACTGACCTTGCTCTGCACCTTCCTCGATGGCTCTTGCGTGGCTGGGATGTGTTTTTGTACTGTGATCATGTCTCTTGCTTGCTTGGATGTTATTTGTTGGCATCTGTCTGTCTTGAGAGACAATGACCGCTCCCCACTTAAAACGGGGGGCGCCCTTTGCGTGGACGCGTGCAGTCCTGGATCTGGAGTGGCCCCATCAGCATAGGCTTTGCCTTCCCTCAGGTGGGATACCTGGAGGTCCCCGCCTACCCCAGTGAGTTGTCCAATCCCACCTGGGGGAAGCGTTGCCAGGGAAACCAGGCCAAGTAGGGGGAGGGATTACCTGCCCACACAATAGAGGGTGGATCTTACCTGGTAATTCTCACTTGGCTCCAGAGCTTCTCCCACCCTACCCACTCTCAGTTAATGTCTTCTTTTGCAGGTTAACTTTTCTTCATAGGTTTTGCAGGTTAACCTTTCTCCACAGGTATACGGGCGCTGCTACGATAAGGTCGCTGTTAAAGGGCCGGAAAGGAATTTCCCTGCATTGGTAGGTTTCGCCTTTCCCGTAGCAAAACGTCACAACTTTGGCGGTATCAGGCCTTGGGCGGAATCCTTTAGTCCATCTTCCTCTTTGTAGCGGCGATACCAGGGTTCCCCGTTAAAGGGGTTTTTGAAGGGAGGCTTTGGCCGTACGCCGAAAGGTCATCATTGCTCTCCCCTGCGGCGGCGTAACGGGGGCGGCTATCTCTGCTTGAACATATGTTCTCCAGAGCCGGCCCATCCCCCCCCCACACTGGATAACCCTGATGCTCCCTAGGTCCCCGGCTGGGGACTGGGGAGGGAGAACGCCCAATGCCTGAGCCAAGGTCTACCCACATTTGAAATTTAATAAAGTTGTGGCCAATTTAATCCCATAGCACGTTGTCTAGAGTCGTTATTCCACATGACGGGGGGGACCACTCGGGATCTGGGGACTCCGCCTGTCCACGCAATGGAGTGCACATCCAGGGCTGAAGTCAAACCAGCAGCACTGAAGTGACCTGGATGGAGAGAGCTGCATTCATGTGGGGAGTGGAGTGCAGTGAGTGAAGCTAGGATGCAGCCTACTGTAAAAGGGTGAGAGTCCCATCTACAGCATCGCACATGTTCACACCTAACAGCTCTAGAGATCGGCAGATCTCCCAATTGGGTTTCCCTCTGTTTCAATTTATTTTAATATTTATGTTCTCTACTGTTTCTGATGGTCTTCCTGACAGTCTGCATTTCAGTGCAAATTTCTCTTAACATACACCATTGTTTATGCAATTCCCCCAATATAGACATTCTGCAATGCAATTTGCCCTAATGCAATGCATTTCTTTATAGTACTTTCACTAATATCTACATTTATTAATAATTTGATTTACATCCTATGCCCTTTTAAAATGTGTGTGTGTGTGTGTTTGGGGGGCTATTCGGTTGTTGTTTTTATTTTTATTAGGTATTTTTTGGGTTTATATCTTGATTTTTATTCTGTGAACCGCCCTGTGACCCCTGTGTTTAGGGCGGTATTTAAATAATAATAATAATAATAATAATAATAATAATAATAATAATAATAATAATAATTTGTGCACACACTCTAACTATGCATATTTGTACACTTTCTTGGCTGGAGAAATGCATTGCAAAATTCAGAGCAGTGTCTGATGATAGATTGGGCAAGAGATGTTGGACATAACATAATGTCTGAAGATTGGGAAAGGTTATGGAGGAAAGGGGTCAAATTCACTGCATGTATGGTGTTAAAGGAAAATGTTATGAAAATGATGTATAGATAGTACTTAACCCCTGTAAAACTAGCAAAGATCTACCACAAGAGTGCTAACCTATGTTGGAAATGTAAAGAAAAAGAAGGTACCTTTTACCATATGTGGTGGACGTGTCCCAAGATGAAAGACTTCTGGGAAAAGATTTATAATGAATTGGGAAAAAAATGTTGAAATATACATTTTCTAAGAAACCAGAAGTCTTTCTACTTGGAATAATAGGTTTGGAATTGCCCAAGAAAAATGTTAGATTGTTTCTGTATGCCACAACTGCAGCTAGAATTTTGTTGGCCCCAAATTGGAAACTACAAGAAGTACCAACAGTGGAGGAATGGTAGATGAAGATGATGGATTTTTGGGAGCTAGGCGACCTGACCGGAAGAGTCCGCGACCAGAAGGAGGAGGAGTACCAAGAGGAATGGAAGAAATTCAAAGATTACTTAGCTAAATATGTCAAGATAACTTAAATAGAATCACTTGTGAGTATCAGATAGGCCTAGGATTTAAATATGTGATGTTGTAGAATACTATGTTAAAATTTAAAATGAAAAGAGAGAAAGATGCAAAGTAAATTTTATGTGAAAATAGTTTTGGAAAGCTGCTACAATGATTTATATGGAAACTCAGCTAGGGCGATTCAAAGGAGTCACTTAATAATGTTAACAAAAGTGGAACTATTATAGTAAGGATAAATGTCTGCCTGCCTGCCTGTCTGTCTGTCTGTCTGTCTGTCTGTCTGTCTGTTTGTTTTTGATTTTTTTTGTGTGTTATAAATTTGGAAAACCAATTTTTTTTTGGGGGGGGAATAATAATTCAGAGCAGTGTGAATTTTCAAGGGAAACCATTTTTTGTTTTGTTCCAGAAAGTGTGGAGCAAGTACCTGACAGATTAGCGCTTAAGAGTCAAACCATCTTAAAGATACAGTAGCATATATCAGCATGGGATGGGTGCACAGAGGGGGCTGCAGAACAGGAGAGAGGAGGAGGCATGGAAATGTGGGTGGTGGTCTGTGTGCAAGGGCCAATTTAAAAAAGGTGGAAGGGGGAGGCAGGGTGAAGGTGACAATGGTGTTTGTGAACATAGGGGGCTGCGCAATAGAAAAGAGGGCAAGGCATGTAAAATGGGGTGATCTGTGTGCAAGGGAGAGTTGAGAAAAGTAAGGAGGTAGATGGAACAGAAAAGGGGTGCAAAGGAATATATGCTGCCACTGCTGTTTGGATGTTATTAGCCCAGAAATGGAAAGAAGGCAAAGTCCCTACTAGAGAAGAGTAGCTGATTAAGTTGATGGACTGTGTCGAATTGGAAAAAATGACCGGAAGAATCAGAAACCAGGAGGACAAAATTTTTAATAAGGAATGGGGGAAATATATAATTTACCTTTAAAATCATTGTAAACATTTATTAGTAGGAATAACACTTGTATCCTAATGTTGAATTTGGGGTATAATGGAGATTTAAAAGATTTGAATTTATTTATTTTTACAATAATTTTTATTCATCTTCGATTACAATAATCCAATGGTAGCCTCATTATAACAACGCCAAATTAGAATACAATTACTAATCTCAGTCATTCAGATGCCAAATGATATAGTTTAGGTGGTCTCCCATGTGTTAGAATTGATGGTTTGATGCTTTACTTTGTTTCTGCGTTCCAATATCTTATCCCTCTCAATTGCATTCTATTCTAAATAACCATCCCTTATATAAAAATTGCAATATTAACGACATCCATTGATCTTGACACATTAAATGATTTATAAACCCATAGGTGAAGCATTCAAATTATATCCTTATTACTTCTCTGTGTGACAACTATTCTGTCCGTGGTGTTCCTTTCTGTCCTTGTAAAATATTACGGTATATCTATCCTTTCCCAACTGATGCTTCCATCATGCCTCGGGCAGAGCTAATATCCCATTGTTGTTTCAAAAGTTCTCCATTGCACAGTCATGTGGTTCATTATTTTAAGACTTTGATTAATAGAGAAGATGCAGGAGGAAAACGTTAATATAAGGACCCACAAAGCACAACCAAACTTTTGTGTTTGATCCCTGTTTGTGTAAATATTCATTTAAGCATTCCCATTATTTCTGTACCATAGTTTTAGATTTATGCCTTATTGGCAAGAATGGCAAGCAAAATTTATGGAGTATGCTGAAATGGCAGAACGTACCGGGAAACTCAGAGACAAGGACAATAGAGACTTTAAAAAAGACTGGGAACCATTTATGATGTATTTACAGAAATATTGTGAAGAAGTGGACTCACTAGCAGGGTTTGAGTAAACACAATTAAGAAAACAAGGGTCAAAGTCAAGGAGCAATAACTGGGATAATAACAAAGTGTAAGATGTAATTTGAAAAGATAGAGTATAAAAATGATATGAATATAAGAATATTTAGTTAAAAGGTTTCAAAATTAAAGTAAAATGAAATAAGCAAGAGAAGCAAATGTTTAAAGAACCAGAAGAGGAGGTTGAGGGAAGTCAGAGGAGGGAGGTTTAGATTTGCATATTTTTCTTGTGTGGCGATGATGTTGAATGTTGAATGTAAAATTGTAAAATTTAATAAAATCTATTAAAAAAAGAAAAGAAAGATGATTAATATGGGGTGAATGGCAAGGGGGGTTGTGAGTGGAGCAAGGAGATGTGCAGCCCCTAGTCAACATATGCTTTTCACTGGGTTTAAAGGTAAAGGTAAAGGTACCCCTGCCCATACGGGCCAGTCTTGACAGACTCTGGGGTTGTGCGCCCATCTCACTTAAGAGGCCAGGGGCCAGCGCTGTCCGGAGACACTTCCGGGTCACGTGGCCAGCGTGACATTGCTGCTCTGGTGAGCCAGAGCTGCACACGGAAACGCCGTTTACCTTCCCGCTGGTAAGCGGTCCCTATTTATCTACTTGCACCCGGAGGTGCTTTCGAACTGCTAGGTTGGCAGGCGCTGGGACTGAGCAGCGGGAGCGCACCCCGCCGCAGGGATTCGAACCGCCGACCTTTCGATCGGCAAGTCCTAGGCGCTGAGGCTTTAACCCACAGCGCCACGTGATGCTTATTTATCCGGGTTTCAGAAAAGAGCCACAGAACTGGAAATCAACTTTGCTTCTGCTAAAAGGCTGCACTGCAATTCAGCCATATCTGCCGCAAATCTCTGCTTGCAACATAATCCGTATCTTTGCCGGTTGATCCTTCAGAATAAGATAATAAGAATAGGAAGCCACTGAGACAGATCAGAGACTGTAAGATTAATAGGAAACAAAACCTAGGAGCTTCTTTCATTTACAGTCCTAGAAACACATCCTAGTTTTAAACAAGCAAGCCCACGGTCTAATTGGATTGATGACTTCCGGCATTTGCATATATGTGTGTGGATGTACATGCTGCAGGAGCTGTCGTAGTTTTGCTAATTGCAGACAGAAAAAGGAGAACCCTAAGTTAGGAAGAGGAAGGAAGACCAATTAGTCCTCCAAAATTATTGGCTTCAAAGGAATTAAGAGAAGAAAGCCATTCCACAGCAACCTAATAGGCTTGCCTAGTTTGTGCTTTGGGTCTTATATTCCAAGTTACTCCTACACATTAAAGTATTTATCACCACACTAGAATGTTGCATTAGGAAGGATGAAGAGCATCATAACACAAAATCCCTTGTTCAGAGTTAAATTAAGTTTAAAAACGGGAATGAGGAGCTCACTTTCCTTCATCAAACTTGAAGGCAAAGACCTCTTCAGCAACAGAATCTAAAGCTGTAAGTTTAGTCCTGAGAAACAAGGTATCTCAAACATGATCCAGTGTTATATAAGATCATATTGTACCAACCACACCATATTAGCAGAACTTGAGTGATAATTGTAAACACAACAAATACCGTTTGTGGAGTAGACGGGAACAATATTAAAGAATATAAAACTGTGCGAAAAAAACCATGACAGTATAAACAGTACAATGAGAATGATTGGAAGACTCGTTTTGTCAGAAGTCTTTTTTATTTAAGTGTTTATTTAAGTATTAATTAGGAAGATTAAGTTTTTTTATGCACGTAAATCTGCTTTTTCTTCTTTCTTTTTTCTGTATTTTCTTTTCTTTTTTCTTAATTGCTTTTTCTTTAATTTTCTTTTTGTAGTACAATATTGTAAATTCTTTGTATATTTGTGTAATTTAAATTAATAAAGATTATTTTTTTAAAAAAAGAAAGAAACATGATCCAATGAGGTAGAGAGGGTGAATTCCTTTTCAGATTTTCCTGTTCTTGCAGGGGTTATACTCCCTCTGAAGGAGCAGGTACGTAGCTTGGGGTTTCTTCTGTGTCCATTGCCATCACCTGAAGCTCAGGTGGCCACAGTGGTGCCGAGTGTTCATCTAGACTTACTTTTTGTGCCACGTTTCTAAGCACAGGTCTGGACTTCCAAGCTCTGTGTCTGAGCAGTTCTTTTCCCCTGTCCTGGTGCTTTCCCTGGGAAAACTCGCAAACGGCAACTAGAGCTTCAAAATGTGGGTGCACACCTGGAAAGTGCAGAACACAAGGTAGTCTGAATGAGTCCTGAAGTAAGGGATCAATGGGACCAGCGTAGGAAACTCAGAAAATGTTGGACACCAGTCCTTCCCAAAGAGTAGAAAGTACCAAAACTATGACTACATTTTGCCAACACCGCTACAAATTAACAAATTAACACTTAAATTTCATTGCTAAGCCATCTTTAAAATACTGTGCAATTCAATAAAACAACTAACGTAATTTCTGTTTACTTATTCTATCACCTCTTTAGTTCCTGCTCAGCCACTTGATTCTGTTGATTGTTTACAATGATTGTTAGCCTGTATCTATAAATGTGAAGCACTTTGAACATCTCTTAGGAAGCAGGGACTCCTTATTCTTTGCCATTATACATTTTTAAAAGTGCTATATAAATGCTAAGTACTACTGGTTGAATGAACTGAGGCCTTGGGTTTAACTTTCCTGCTTGGCATTCTCTTTATAACATCATGATAAGCAGTAGATAAGGAGAGAGATCTTTAGAATCTGTCTGGATTTGGTTGATGTAAAAAATATCTTTGTCAGGGTCTGCTCTTCAATGACCCTGCATAATATTGCAAATCAGAGCTGTGGAACATGAACAGATTTGTTGGAATGAGTTTCTTTAACAAAGGCACATGGTTACATAAATGGCAAAATAAGCCCTGCAGGAACGCATAATGAATCTTTATTTTTCTTTCCTGTGGATGCTTGCTAACATTCTTGGAAGCAGCCACAGATGCAAAAGCATTTGGAAGAGAGAAAATGAAAGGACGAGAAGGAGCTTTCATAAAGGAAATGTTTGAGACGGATGCTTAAAGTTTCCAGGGGAGGGAGAGACTTTGTAGGCATCGTATTCAGGTTGGTTCATGCCTGTTGGAAATTGGGTAGGGGTGAGGAATCTGTACCCCTGTGAGTTTTGTTGGGCTTTACCTTCCATCAGTGCAATAATTCATGCTGTTGTCTTTATGTAATAATAATAATAATAATAATAATAATAATAATAATAATAATAATAATAATTTATTATTTATACCCCGCCCACCTATCTGGGTTTCCCCAACCACTCTGGGCAGATTCCAACACAATATTAAAATACAGTAATGCATCAAACATTAAAAGCTTCCCTAAACATGGCTGCCTTCAGATGTCATCTAAAAGTCTGGTAGTTGTCGTTCTCTTTGACATGTGGTGGGAGGGCTTACCACAGGGCGGGTGCCACTACCGAGAAGGCCCTCTGCCTGGTTCCCTGTAACTTGGCTTCTCGCAGTGAGGGAACTGCCATAAGGCCCTCAGCGCTGGACCTCAGTGTCCTGGTAGAACGATGGAGGTGGAGACGCTCCTTCAGATATACTGGACCGAGGCCGTTTAGGGCTTTAAAGGTCAGCACCAACACTTTGAATTGTGCTCAGAAACGTATTGGGAGCCAATGTAGGTCTTTCAAGACTAGTGTCATATGGTCTCGGTGGCCACTCCCAGTCACCACTCTAGCTGCCACATTCTGGATTAGTTGTAGTTTCCAGGTCACCTTCAAAGGTAGCTCCACATAGTGTGCATTGCAGCAGTCCAAGTGGGCAATAACCAGAGCGTGCACCACTCTGGCAAGACAGTCCGTGGGCAGATAGAGTCATTGCTCCAGCTGGCTGCTGGAAAACCTAAAACAGCAAATCAGTTCCTCCCTTTCTGTATTTTACTCTTGAGAACTTTTTTATCTACATCCTGAAAGTCACACCATTGTTCTCTTTGAAAGCCTTATTTATAATTTCTGTTACTTTGACCCATGCTCACTGTGAGATACACACAATTGTAATTGAAGCAAGACCACCTCCATCTTTGTTATAACAGAAGCAAGATTAGTGCCCTCTTCTATGGAATGTTGAAATTAAGTTCACTGCGTGTAGAGCTTTGAAAGAAAATGTAACAAAAATGATGTACAGATGGTACTTAACCCCAACTAAATGAGCTAAAATGTGTAGAATGAAAAATAGAAAATGTTGGAAATGTAATCAAAAATAAGGAGATTTTTAGCATATGTGGTGGACCTGTGATAAAGTTAACGCATTTTGGCATAATACCGTATTTTTCGCCCCATAGGGCGCACCAGCCCATAGGACGCACCTAGGTTTTTTTTTTTTTTTTGGGGGGGGGGAAATAAAGAATTTTTTTTTTTTATTTCTCCCCCAGGCGCAGGGCTGGGGTGGGGGAAGCCCGAGCTTCCCCTGACCCCAGCCCCCAGAACAGACAGCTCTCCGCAAGCCTTGGGAGACCGGCGCAACTTCCCGCCAGGCTCCCACGCCTTGCGGATATCTGCCTGAAGCCCAAACCAGGTCAGGGAACAGCAGGATGGTGGCGCTGCGCCTCCCTGCTGTCTCCCAGATTGTGGGGCTGGCAGCGGGGAGAAGCGCACTTCTCCCCACCGCTACCCTTCAAAGCAGGTCAGGGGACAGCCGGAAGGTGCACTGCGCCTCCACGCTGTCCCTCGAGCTTGTGGGGCTGGCGGCAGGGAGAAGTACGCTTCTCCCTGCCACCAGCCTCCAAACCAGGTCGGGGAACTGAAGCCTGGGGCGCACTGTGCAGCGCGCCCCAGGCTTCGAGATGCAGGCTGCTATCCGCAAGCCTAGGGAGCCCGGAGGGAACTCCCACAGGCTCCTAAGGCTTGCGGAGAGCTTCCTGAAGCCTGGAGAGCGAGAGGGGTCGGAGATATACCGGTGAAAAATACGGTATATTTCATGAGTTAAAGAAAATGTTACAATATACTTTCCCCAAGAAACCCAAAGCATTCCTGTTGGGAATGGTAGGAGATGAAATATCTAGATCAGATCAGAAACTATTTATGTATGCCATTACAACAGCAAGAACTTTAATTGCCCCAAATTGAAAACAGCAAGAAATACTGACGCTACAAGATTGGCAGACGAAGATGATGGACTATGTGGAACTGGCAAAGCTGACGGGGAAAATCCAACACCAGAGTGTGACCAAGTGTTCCAGAGAGATTGGAGTAAATTTATTTATTATATAGAAAATCAGTGTGTGCCATGAAAAACGCTAGGAGGATTGAGATAAATCTCACAATGTTTACAAGAAGAATTTTTCTACCTGTATTTTAAAAAATTGAATAATTTAGAAAAATGTAGAATTGTGATGATATAGATGTGTGGATTTAAGGTAAGTCTTAGAAAACCAGAAGACGGGTGGAGGGAAGCTAAAAAATAAATATAAGATATTGTATTATTGTTAAAAATTTGGAAATCTCTCTCTCTCAATGCTATCATGTTGCAGTCTGATGTCATAATCGTATATTTTCATCATGCTGAAATGCAAGCTTCAGAAAAAGGAAAGGGAAAGTGGAAACACAAAAGGGAAAGTTGCAAGGGCATGACCTTTAGAACGAGGATATAAAAAGGATGGGGGGAGGGAGAGATGAAATAGACAATGCCACCATTTCCTCCTTGATCTAAAAATTGTATCAGAACATTCAAGGAATGTGAAAGCTGCTGGATGAGCAGAATTCAATATGCACATCAGTTGATGCAGTGCAGACTGGGTCAGTTGGTATTAGAATTCGCAAATACCAAATTCCTAAAGTGCCTGTAACTTTCAATGCGCTTGACACTCTTAGGATACCTGCTGACCCCCTCCTCAAATTTCTTTGACTATCAGAGCTTTGGTTGGTTGTGACAATGAGCTGGGCATTTTTAGCTACAGCTCCACATTCTCACCACAGCCCTATCGAGGGAGGAAGGCGTCTTTAAAGTTATTTAAGCTCCCTTTGCTTCAACAATTTCACTTTCAAAACTAGCATTCTAATGCGCACCTTCAGCTAAACGTCCCATTTGCCCTGCTCCTCACTCTGCAGTCCTGCATGAAGGCTCCGAACAGCTTCCTCTTTCAAAAGGGATTTCTGTCGGCTGGATGAGCTTTTATCATCTTTAAGGGCAATTTCTTGCACAGTATCTACCTGTCACCAGCAGTTTATGTTTAACGCTTACTGTTCCAAAATTGCTTTTGATTTCTACAGGTTTTTTTTAAATGGTTTTGAACAACTCGAGGGAACCAACCTTTGGATCCAGAACCAAACGAAAAATAATTAAAAAACTTATGTATTCACAATATCTATATACTCATACCTCGGGTTACAGATCCTTTGGGTTGTGCGATTTCAGGTTGCGCACAGTGCTGAACCCGGAAGTACCGGAATGGGTTACTTCCGGGTTCCGGCACTTGCCCATGTGCAGAAGTGCTAAATCGTGCTTTGCGCATGCGCAAAAGCACCAAATCGCAACCCGCGCATTCAGTGCTGCGGGTTGTGAACGTGCTTCCCGCATGGATCACATTGCAACCTGCGCATCCACTGTATAAGGACAAGAATTCCCCCACTTTCTGCTATCAAGGTTGTGTCATCCGCATATCTGAGGTTGTTGATATTTCTTCTGGCAATCTTAATTCTGGCTTGGGATTCATCCAGTTCAGCCTTTCGCATGATGAATTCTGGGAGTTCTCAGTCCACTTACTGCTTAAGCCTGCCTTGTAAAATTTTAACCATAACCTTGCTAGCGTGTGAAATGAGCGCAATTGTGTGGTAGTTGGAGCATTCTTTGGCTCTACCCTTCTTTGGGATTGGGATGTAGACTGATCTTCTCCAATCCTCTGGTCACTGCTGAGTTTTCCAATCTTGCTGGCATATTGAGTATAGCACCTTAACAGCATCATCTTTTAAAATTTTAAATAGTTCAGCTGGAATATCATCACTTCCACTGGCCTTGTTATTAGCAGTGCTTTCTAAGGCCCATTTGACTTCAGGATGTCTGACTCAAGGTCAGCAACCACACTACCTGGGGTGTACGAGACATCCATATCTTTCTGGCATAATTCCTCTGTGTATTCTTGCCACCTCTTCTTGATGTCTTCTGCTTCTGTTAGGTCCTTTCCACTTTTGTCCTTTATTATGGTAATCTTTGTACGAAATGTTCCTTTCATATCTCCAATTTTCTTGAACAGATCTCTGGTTTTTCCCATTCTGTTGTTTCCCTCTATTTCTTTGCATTGCTTGTTTAAGAAGGCCCTCTTGTCTCTCCTTGCTGTATCTTTCACTTTCTCCCTCAAATTTTGCTTGCCTTCATGGATCACTGCCTTGTCATGGCGAAGGGGCCTGAATAACTCAGAGAAGCTATGAGCTATGCCGTGCAGGGCCACCCAAGATGGACAGGTCACAGTGGAGAGTTTTGACTAAACGTGATCCACCTGCATCAGGAACTGGCAAGCCACTCCAGTATCCCTGCCAAGAAAACTCCATGGACAAAGTTGCATTTACATGCATTGAATATTTATGGTCTTTTGGCAGCATGCATCTTTTCAGCCAGAGGGCAGTAGAATATAGATTATGCTGTGTCTCCCTTACATAGGAAATGGGATGTTTAGTTGATGGTGCATGTTAAAATGCTAATTTTTAAATTGAAATCATTGAAGCAAAGTGAACCTTAAATAACTTTAAAGAGGTGTTTCCCTCCCTAACATGATTTAATGTGTGATCAGTAATAGCAACATTAACCAAAGATGCATCAGAATCCCTCAGGAGACTTACACTTTATTAAATTGCATCCCCATTGAGCACATTTTTTTTTTGAGCCTTTGTTGCTACAAACACTTCAGGGGTAGGTGGGATACTGCTGATTAAGATTTGCTCTGCAAAGTGCAACGAGAAGTGAGCTGTGTGGATTGACTGTCAGGCTACAAGAGTGAAGACCCTTTGTTTATTGCCAACAAAACAACAAACACCCATGTAAGTTTTACCTTTTTCTCCACAATATAATAAACTAAAGTGGAACTCCTGAAGGTCCAGTTCCTGGAAATCACAAGCAAGGGGTGGGCTGTTACTCCCAGGTCCTGCTTGCAGGCTTCTCATAGTCATCTGGAACCCACCTATCAGAATGGGAATCTAGACAAGATGGACTATTGGCCTGATGCAGACTCTTCTTATGTGGAAATGCTCTTTGACTAGGTGGCTGTGTCTACTTTGTTGTTGTTTAGTCATTTATTCGTGTCCAGCTCTTCGTGACCCCATGGACCAGAGCACGCCAGGCACTCTTGTCTTCCACTGCCTCCCGCAGTTTGGTCAAACTCATGCTGGTAGCTTCGAGAACACTGTCCCACCATCTTGTCCTCTGTCGTCCCCTTCTCCTTGTGCCCTCCATCTTTCCCAACATCAGGGTCTTTTCCAGGGAGTCTTCTCTTCTCATGAGGTGGCCAAAGTATTGGAATCTCAGCTTCAGGATCTGTCCTTCTAGTGAACACTCAGGGCTGATTTCCTGAAGAATGGATAGGTTTGGTCTTCTTGCAGTCCATGGGACTCTCAAGAGTCTCCTCCAGCACCATAATTCAAAAGCATCAATTCTTCGGCTATCAGCCTTCTTTATGGTCCAGCTCTCACTTCCATACATCACTACTGGGAAAACCATAGCTTTAACTATATGGACCTTTGCTGGCAAGGTGATGTCTTTGCTTTTTAACATGTTGTCTAGGTTTGTCATTGCTTTTCTCCCAAGAAGCAGGCGTCTTTTAATTTCGTGGCTGCTGTCACCATCTGCAGTGATCATGGAGCCCAAGAAAGTAAAATCTCTCACTGCCTCCATTTCTTCCCCTTCTATTTGCCAAGAGGTGATGGGCCCAGTGGCCATGATCTTTGTTTTTTTTGATGTTGAGCTTCAGACCATACTTTGCGCTCTCCTCTTTCACCCTCATTAAAAGGTTCTTTAAGTCCTCCTCACTTTCTGCCATCAAGGTTGTGTCATCTGCTGTGTCTACTAGCCTAAAGCTATTCCTACTTTCAAAATTTGGATCTTTGCAGAGCTTTCTAAATTTCTCCATCAGGCGCTAGAAGAAAATGGCTTTCAGAGTGGGCACATTCTATCTGGACCGAGCTTGTAAACAATAATTATTACTTTCTTCTGAGCGTAGGTGTTCCTAAATACCTTAACTCTTAATATCTGTGGCTGGCTCACCTTAGCAATACGTTTGATGACTTGCTCTTTGGGAGCCCTCTATCAGTGTTTGCCTGTGGCTGCAAATTTCGTTAATAAGTTATTGACAGTTTGTTTTGCCTTCTGGATCATGTTCTGCCTCTGTTGTAAATAATGTAGCATTAGGAATCAAGCTTCCCAATTCCAAGAAGGCAAGAAGAGATATGCCGACCCCCAAAGCTTTAATGTGAAAAACAGGAAATCGATTCGTTGACATTTTCAATCTTCTGCATCTGCACAATCTATTAATAATGTTGCATTTGCAAAAGAGGGTTCCTAACCCCCTCCCTCCCATTTTTATATAACACCACGCAGCAGCAGCACACAGTGGTTTGAGAGAGCATATGAGCGTATTTTTGAAGAACTAACCATGCGTCAAAATCCAACTTGAAGCCGTATGTTTTCCATGCTCTTCTTCTAGTAGAAAGAGGGTCTTGGCAAACCAAAAGGTCCTTAAACCTGTTTTTCTGCCTGCTGTAATAATTGTAATTTCCCAGTGGGAAAACTGCTTTTGGTCCACCTGGGCATGGTGGAGCCCCTTTTCAGGAGGTTAGGATTGCACTGTTGTTGTTGTTGTTGTTTAGTCGTTTAGTCATGTCCGACTCTTCGTGACCCCATGGACCAGAGCACGCCAGGCACTTCTGTCTTCCATTGCCTCCCGCAGTTTGGACAAACTCATGCTGGTAGCTTCGAGAACACCATCCAACCATCTCATCCTCTGTCGTCCCCTTCTCCTTGTGCCCTCCATCTTTCCCAACATCAGGGTCTTTTCCGGGAGTCTTCTCTTCTCATGAGGTGACCAAAGTATTGGATCCTCAGCTTCATGATCTGTCCTTCCAGTGAGCACTCAGGGCTGATTCCTTCAGAATGGATAGGTTTGATCTTCTTGCAGTCCATGGGACTCTCAAGAGTCTCCTCCAGCACCATAATTCAAAAGCATCAATTCTTTGGCGATCAGCCTTCTTTATGGTCCAGCTCTCACTTCCATACAGAGAAGCTATGAACTATGCCGAGCAGGGCACCCAAGATGAACAGGTCATAGTGGAGAGTTTTGACCAAACGTGATCCACCTGGAGGAGGAACCAGCAAGCCACTCCAGTATCCCTGCCAAGAAAACTCCATGAACAAAGACAACAGGATTGCACTACAAAATCCTTATTCCTTTACGGCAATTAAATTATTATAACTTGCATTTTGATACTTTTGAAAGCATCACTATTGCCTTATATGTTACCATTCCTTTCTCTAGCTGACTTAAAATCAGTTTTCAGTCTTTGTAATTGGAACTAACTTGTTTTTTGTTTCGTTTTGTAAAATTCTCCATAAGACTTGCTCAAATTTGTTTCCCTGTCTTTGCCCATCAGTCCTGGGAATCTGCTGTATCCAGCCAACACTAGAACAGATACAGACTTATTCACAATAATATCTTGCAACAAGTCTATAAAGTTCCACATCTCGTTTGTCTGCAATGCCTAATGAGCTGAACATAATACGTTCACTCCATAATTGGAGCTCCATGTCAGTGTAGCCAATTATGAATCGCAATCCTTGTTCCTTTGAACTTCTTACCTGAAATTTATTTTTTCTTTGCTTTGAATTCAAGCCACTATGATCATAGTCTTTCAGAGAATCCTAGAGAATTCATTTATTTGTGGCATTCAGTGGCTATTGCCTGACTTAATTTGCTTTGTGCCTTGAAATATATTACTGGTTAACATATATTTAATATCAGCATCCCCATTCTCATACTGAGCATTGAATGGCTAACTTTCCTATTGGTTTCCCTATCTCAGAGACCAGGGAAACTTCCAGACTGAATTGCACTCCAAAATAGCAACAGTCACTTTTTCTGGCAAATTCAGATCGTGAAATTAAAGTTCACTTGGAACCCTTGCACACAACTCCCCCCCCCCCCAGCCAACCAACCCCCAACTTTTATGATAATGAATATGATAGAAAACTGTGCTGGAAAGTGAAGAAAAATGTTTTCTGAACGTAACACCATCTAACCTCCCTGCAAACCAACCAAAATGAATGTTAAGTAAATAGTCGATATCCCCACAAACTTTGTGCAAACATATCAAGGTAAATACTCAAGAAGGGAGACTGTCTGGAAGCAACTTGGTGTCACAAGCCCCAGTCAAGAGTAGGTCAGTAACAAAACACCCAATGTCAGTGAAGTTAACCCTTTATTCACTAACACAGTTCAGCCTAGTGTATTGAACACACAGCAACTCTTCCCAGTAGGTCTTGCCCAAATGAGGCAAGACTGAAGGTCCCTGATTTTCCACAGCTCTGTAAGGCACCTCCCCTGGTTCCTTCCCCAGCAGCTTAAGGCTGTGTCATTTTGTCTCTCTTTGCTGCACCCACTTCATTTCTATATGTAATCTGGGAGATCGGGGGGGGGGGGGACTGGCCATAGCAGGAAGGGGAGACTCTCTGGATTCCTCTAATTCAGGACTGCTCTCCGCCCCAGCCTCTTCCTGTTCACTAAACCCTGTTGCCTCTTCAGCTTCCAACATCTCTTCCCACTCTGCCTCCTCTTCTCCTTCTGACCGCTCATCGCCATCCCACCACCAATCCCTTGGCTATGAGCCTTCTTCTCCCGGGGTTCCCTTGGGGGTTGCCCAGCCAGAGCCTTCCACCACTCCTCTGCATTCTGCCAGTCTATGACGCCTGGGTTGAGATTTGTAGAGCCCAGTGAATGAGAAAATATCACTTTGAAGTCTTAGTTTGGTTTCAAGGCCATTCCTAGCTTGGTTCCTTTTAAATCATTCATTAATTATGTGAAACTTGTTTTGTTTTTTAAGTTTGTGTTTTAAGAGAGCTTACGTGATACCTCAAGACAAATCACCCAAACATAAAGATTATTCAAATGAAGAAAATACAAACTAGGCTAGTAACCATTTAATTAATTTGGCCATTTTTATTTCTGCATGCATAATGTTGTTTGATATTGTTGCTTATGACCTTTATATTATCATAATATTGTTATGGGCCAGTTTTGAGAAAAAATGCACCTTTAAGTTTAGAATTCTGTGAAGGCTAAATGGAAGGAGCATTTAAATTGTGAATGTGTGTGTGTTTTCCTGTGAAATGACCTTGCCCTTGGTATTTCAGTGATTTTCAGGGAGAAGGATTCACTCTGCAGGTTTGGGCTCTAACCAATTGCACACCTATCTCCTGAGTGTAACACTACTGTATGTTTCCAAAATGAGTGCTTGGAAGCATAAACATACCTTTTTATGACTGAGCAGAAGCATGTCTTCTCTAGGTACACCTGGGGCTGCATAGCTACTATTGAAATTATGCTTGTTGATTTCTCACACAAAGCAGTTCAATTGAAATATGTAAAATCAATTAACCTAAATTGGTTTAAAATATCCTGTTCACATTCAGTGGAAATCACTGCATGCTTTTGCATTCTCCTAGTAGCATGGGTCCAGTTAAATATAATTAGAAAGATTACTAAAGCACAGTGTCATGAATTCAAGTGGTAGAGGAGAATGTTTTATCATAGCAAAACATTTTTATGGGTTTGTAGGTACAAGGGGTGGGCAATAAAGGCTGGAGCAAATAGGAAAAGGATGAGATTGAAAAATCAGGACAGAGCCCAGCCTTGAATTCAGGGAACCTGAGAACAGTAGTTAGAGAGTTATTTTATGGGTAATACAGGAATAAAATTAGCTAGGAGGATCTCAGAGGTTTATTGTGTAAGTTTCAGTGAAGCAGATGTCTGTCTGTCTGTTTGTTTGTTTGTTAAACATATCTCACCCTTTCAGTTTTAAAATTTTTTTCATAAAAGCTTACATACCACAAATATAAAATTACACGCTGGTTAGCTTAACATCTATTCTGGGTAAACCAATTGCATGTTGAGGTCCCAAGCTACCCCAAATAACTCACACATCACACAGAATTTTTGTTTAAGGTTTTTGGCATAATTTTGGCCACAACTTTATTAAAATACAAAAAATGTGAGTAGTTGCTTAGGCATTGGTTGTGACTATCTGCCCCCAGCGGGGACAGACTGACATTTCGCAAGCCTGCAAAAATCAGAAAAGGGGAATACATTTTGGGGATAGCGACAGAGCAGGGAACCTGCCCTCAGCCCTCCCCAAATGCAACCAGGGGCTCTTGCGTGGCCCGAGCCCCTTGACAGTGTACCCTTGATGGAATACCCTTGCAGCAGCAACATTAGAGGGGCAGGCACAGCCAATCCATGCCCCTCAACCAACCAAAATGAACCAATGCCTAACCACAACCTTACAAGTTGTGATGATTTGCTACGCAGTAGGCAAAAACCAAATGGCCCCAGCCAATCAGCCAAATGGACAAAATTCCTACCGGGCCCCTGCCCCAAGAGCGAACGACCCCATGACAGGCATAGCAAGGTCAATGCGAACAACCCTAAATATAGGAAGGGGGGATGGGCAATCTGATGCACGGAGTGAAAAGAGGAAGCTCTACGCTTCGTGCAGGGAGTTTTAACATTTCTAGCTGTCAGTCATAAAATGGCAACATTAACTTGTGGTTCGAGGACCCGATCCCCGCGTAGTGGAATGAAAACACAAGGACACGTGATATAAGGTTAATGGGCAAGAAAAGGCCACAACTTTATTGATTACAGCAAGTGAAAAGGTATTGGCTTAGGCATTGGATTATGTCAGCTGACTCCACCCCCTCAGAGAGGGGTGAGTCTAAAACAGGGGGGTTTATTCACCAGTAGGTGGAGCCTGTTGATGCTAATCCAACTATAAGCTCTCCCCTGATGTCACCGAGGGTCGTGCCATGGCCTCCCGCCAAGCAGGCATCGGACAGAATACACGACCGCCAGATTCCTTTAACGGAATACCCAAAATTGAAGGCGCAGGCGATGGCCACACCTAGCCCTTCGACACCACAACACATTATTCCAATGCCTAACCTACCCACCAATACCACGAAAGTTGTGACGATTGCTACGAGGTAGGCGAAAAAACCAAAAAGCCTAATGCCAAATGGAAAAATTCCTACCAGGCCCCCCAGACAACCAGGGCGACCAACCTAAGGTCCACAGCAACGTCAAAAGAAAACTGAGACCCTGAGCTCTAAGGGAGTGGAGGGTGGGTGACTCGCAATGGGACAACGAAAAGTGAGGCCGGAAGGCTGGTGCCGCAGCAATTTAGGCTGCTAAACATGCCCCCTCGCAGGCACCTGGTTGGGTGCCTGCCCATGGGCGTGGGCGCCAGCCAGGTGAGTGGGAGGCAGGGGGCTAATGCACCCTGCTTGAGGCGGAGTCCGGCTCCCGACCACAACCACTCCACTCTCGCAAGAGGAGAGTCTTTCTTCCCAACAACAAGGGAAGCCCAATCACAACAGTGGCCAAATATCAATTAGCCCGCCCCACAATTTTGGAGTGTCTTGTCGGCCCCCACCGCAACCCATGCTCTCTGTGAAGGAGAGCATGCTTTCTCAGAATTTCATGAAGCCTATAGAGCAGGAGTGGTGAACCTTTGGCCCTCCAGATGTTGCTGAACTATACAGTACTCCCATCAGCTTCAATAATCCTGGCCAGTATCTATGGGTGGTGGAAGTTGTAGTTCCACAACATTTGGAGGGCCAAAGTTCCTCATACCTGATACCGAAGAACAAGTTCTGCAGCAGAAGAATCAGCATGGCTTCCATGAAGGTAAGTTCTGCCTTACTAAGCTTGCAAAGTTATTGGAGAACATATCAAATATATGCAGAAGAGAAGCAATGGAGGAAGATATTGTCTACCAGAGCAGCAACTTATTTATTTATCAATTGTCTCATTTGGGTTTTGCTTCCTGAATTTCAAATAAACCATGCTAAGGTCAGTCGAGAGGGATGCCCAACTATTTCATAGTTCGTAGTGGTTTTGCTTTGATTTCCTTTGGGCAGGAGTAAATAAAAGTTGTGTTACCTTGTATCACCCACCGGGAAAACTGTTTGGGAAGAAATGAATTGGTTGCTAGTCAGGCAGCAAGTCATTTTACTGAAGTCTTGTTCCTGAAGTCAAATACGCCTTAGTTTAATTTTGATGGGATTTAATTTTAGAGCCATGTTTAACAATTCTATTTTATGTACTGTGTCTGATGTCTTTCTAGTCCTTGTTTCTCCTGTTCTGATTAATTTGTGTGACTGTGTGGGTGCTGTGTAGCATCTATTAGCATCCTCCACATAGCTTATTTTCCATTCTCAGTAACTACCAAGTGGCTTATTAAAGTAATGCAAGATCTCGTTCTCAATTCCCAAAGGAACCTCTAATGCTATGGGAATAGAGGGTTGTAATGCAGGGGATGTTTACAATCCCTCAAGACATCTGTGGAAGGGAATTAAATGGTAGAATGCTTTGGAAAATTTACAGTAGTGAGGAGTTGTTGAAATTTGTGAGCACAGCATCAGAAGAAAGCCAACCAATCCTGCTGGCATGCCATGTATACCCAGGCTACCGGGACACGGGTGGCTCTGTGGTCTAAACCACTGAGCCTCTTGGGCTTGCTGATCAGAAGGTCGGTGGTTTGAATCCCTGAGATGGGGTGAGCTCCTGTTGCTCTGTCCCAGCTCCTGCCAACCTAGCAGTTCGAAAGCACACCAGTACAAGTAGAAAAATAGGTAAATGGCGGAAAGGTAAATGGAGTTTCCATGCACTCTGGTTTCCATCACAGTGTCCCGCTGCACCAGAACCAGTGTGGTCATGCTGGCCACATGACCCGGAAAGATGTCTACAGACAAATCACAGCTCCCTCGGCCTGAAAGCGAGATGAGTGCCACAACCCCATAGTCACCTTTGACGGGACTTAACCATCCAAGGCCCAGTGGCACAATGGATAACATGTCTGATTACGGATCAGAAGATTCTAGGTTTGACTCCTGGCTGGCTCGGAAAGGGCGTAATTTTAAGGGACGCTGGTGGCACTGTGGGTTAAACCACAGAGCCTAGGACTTGCTGATCAGAAGGTTGGTGGTTTGAATCCCTGCAATGGGGTGAGCTCCCGTTGCTTGGTCCCCGCTCCTGCCAACCTAGCAGTTTGAAAGCACAACAAAGTACAAGTAGACAAATAGGTACTGCTCCAGTGGGAAGGTAAACAGCGTTTCCGTGTGCTGCTCTGGTTCGCCAGAAGTGGCTTAGTCATGCTGGCCACATGACCCGGAAGCTGTACACTGGTTCCCTTGGCCAATAAAGTGAGAAGAGCGCTGCAGCCCCAGAGTCGGCCACGACTGGACCTAATGGTCAGGGGTCCCTTTACCTTTACCTTTAACCATCCAGGGGTCCGTTACCTTTTTACGTTTTGCCCAGGTTACCCATCATGTCCAGCTTATGCTGCGGTCTTTAAGGTGCTGCAAGACACTCTGTTGTTTTTGCTACAATAGATGGACATGCTACCTCTCTGCAGGTTGTACCCCAAATTTCACCTATGGGCTGCAATATCAATTATCCCTGAGGCCTTTCTACATGTTCAGAAAAAGCTTGTGGTACAGCTCTTCTAGGCCTGTACCACTTCAGAATATAAATGTCTGGGGGGAGCAATGTCAGGGCGCCGCCCCCATTCTCCCTCAGAAGTTGGCGCTTCTGACTCTGATCCTCAATTTCATCCAGAACTGCGGTTCTTATGAATTGCTATTGTGAGTTCCTGGGGAGTGAGAGTCATAAGATTATGCATGAAGTTGCTATTACCCGACTGCTCAAAAAACAACGAAAACCTGTTTTCCAAAGACCGAAGTTGTGTTGTCTCACGTCCTTTTGCAGCCTGTTGTGTGATTTGATTTGTTCACACCACCTATTCAAGCACTGCAATGTGAGTAAACATATTTGAGCGACTCGAGACATTTCAACAAAAATGCAGTGGATTTATAATGGAAACCTGAGGCAGGATGAATGGGGTGTAAAATGCTACAAAATGAATCCATCTTCATGTCAATGTCAGGCTAACCATTGGATAATATAGCACAAAATTTCCCCTTGCATAGATCTGAAATTGGGCATTTGAAGTATAAACTCCTTTTTGGTGCTCTGTTCAAGTCCTATCTTCTCCAGCAGTTGTGCCTAATTTAGCAATATAGTTTCCATTTGTCTTTTAGATAGAAGACTTGAGGACGGATTACGTGGAGTTCATGTAAGAGCTATCTAAGCTTGTTTCTGCAGCTATTAAAACTGATGCTATCTGCACGATTCTAGATCTGCTACTGAAGGTAGCCGCCTCACTCTAAGGTTAGGGCCGGCTCTGCAAGTGTCTCCACCTCCTTTCCACAAGATGCAATATGGGGATAATTCATAATAATATACCTTACAGGATTGTTGTACAAAAGTGCTTTGCAAACTCTGAAAGTCTAATAATAGCACATCTATAATTCCTCTATGTCAGATGAGTATGATGGCAAAAATCTGCAATGATAAGCAGCTCCGAGTTTTAAGCACCATCCTTGTATACAAGGAAAATGAAACTTTTATAATATTGAGGGGGAGACCGGGCAACAACAAAGCCACTTGGATCACAGCTTGTTGTTGGGACTGTCAGACAGGTCGCCGCTGAAACATATTCTTAGCTTGAAAGATAGGTTTCATTAACTGAATTGACTGGGAATGTTTTGTTTCAGCGGGCAGAGAGTAGTAAGAGATTTCATTATTCTGTTTTGCTCTGTCAGCCCCAAATGGAATGTTTCAATATGCCCAAAATGAGCTATTTCATTTCAGCTTGTCAAAGTGAACTCTCTCTCTCTTTCTCTCTCTGGAAATATTTTACCTTCTTATTAAAATATGCTGTTGAGTTTTGTTTTCTTTTTTAGCCGAGTTGTTGGAAAAGGTCCATGGAACTTCAGAAGAGATTGGTTTCTCTGGCTGTGATGTAAGTTGTGCTTTAAAAAAAATCAAATCAGAGAAATCTTAATTACCAACATAGTTCAGTCAGGGCAACAGAGATATTAGTGGTCCTCTAAGCAGGAGTAAGGGGACGTGGGTGGCGCTGTGGGTTAAACCACAGAGCCTAGGACTTGCCGATCAAAAGGTCGGTGGTTCGAATCCCCGCGACAGGGTGAGCTCCCGTTGCTCGGTCCCTGCTCCTGCCTACCTAGCAGTTCAAAAGCACGTCAAAGTGCAAGTAGATAAATAGTAGATAAACCTCCAACGGGAAGGTAAACGGCGTTTCTGTGTGCTGCTTTGGTTCACCAGAAGCGGCTTAGTCATGCTGGCCACATGACCTGGAAGCTGTACGCTGGTTCCCTTGGCCAATAAAGTGAGATGAGTGCCGCAACCCCAGAGTCGGTGACGACTGGACCTAATGGTCAGGGGTCCCTTTACCTTTAAGCAAGAGTAATGTCTAAAGCTAGAATGGACAATCTTCAACTACCACCATCCCTGGCTGTTGTCAGTGCTGGCAGGGGTTGGTGAGAATTGGAATCTAGCAAGATCTGCATAGTCACAGATTCCCTAGCCCAGGTCTAAACAATGAAATACTTGAGCATATATCACTGAAGAACTGCCTCTCATCACATGATTCTGCCTTCCCACCCAGGTCTTCAGTGGAGGCCTTGATCCACATCCCACCATCAAGTGGGAGTCTTCTCCACTATGATTTTGGAGTTCTGCTCCAGGAGGACAGAACAGGCCTCCTATGATGCTTTTTCAGTGCTGTGTGATAAGTTTTATTCGGCCATGATTTGAATTTCACTTTCCCTCCTGTTGTACTTAAAGCTGTTGTTTTGTTGATTTCATGCCGTTTTATTATGGACTGGTTTTTATCTTCCATTTCGGGGGGCAGGATGAATTGTCGCAAGCCTTGGAGATCCCATTATTGAGCAGGAAAGCGCAGGGTGATATTTCAGCAAATAAACAAAACACACAAAATAATGAAGCCAGGATTAGTCAGTATCGGATAATTCCAGCAGCAATTGCTTTTTGTTCCCTGCTATAGCTCAGTCCACTTTAAAATTGTGTTTCCATAGGTCTGCCTTTGGTAGGAGCCGAGGAAGCAATTTAAAGTTGAAGCATATTCTGTGCTGCCCTTGAGTAGGAATTAATATCATTTCTGTGGATCCCAATTTCTTCCTGGCTTGCTAACTGCCATTTTTCACAGCTTAATGCTTCCCTCGTAGTTGGCCAATTTCCTGGAAGACCTTGGAAGAAATTCCATAATATGGAGACTTCAGCATGTCTGAAGTGGTTGTTACCTATGCCAGCGAACCATTCAAACATTTCATATTATTTCAGCATTCTCCCCCCCCCCCAATCAAAACCCCAACTTCGCCTACAGAGGTATGTATCTGTCTTGTAAGATATGTCAGGCACTCTTGCTATTCTTCTGCTGCCTACTGGGTAATGTTGGCTGCAGCTCTGACAACTGTGACAAACAAGAAATGAAAAATACATTAGCATCATGTGTGAGAGAGATATACTTCAGCTAACGTTGCTGATGAAGTATGGCAGAGCTGTTCAAAAGGCTCATAATATTTCTCTGCTGTTTTCCCTTCTAAAACGGAAAGCTTCTGAGGGCTCATCCACATGCCCACTTGCCCCATGTCTAGAAAGCACGGGGTCCAAGCGGTTTTCTGCTTCGCCCACTGCCTCCCCCAGGAAAACCCACTCTTTAGGGGGGCCACTAGGTGGCACATCAGAAGATGGCTGACAATAACATCTCTCCGACCCACACGAGGTAATTTGGAGGCTATGATGGGGGTAATTAGCCTCCTTAACCCCCCCAGGATTATGAGCGACAAATGCCAAAATTTACGATGGATAGTGATGTTATCTACAAAGGAGATATATGGAAACCATCTGGACTTAGTGGAGGAATGGGAAATCCACACAGGATTATTACACTTGCTATCGGCTTAAGGAGACTAACAGAAGAGATCGTAAAGGAAAAAGAGAAATTATACGAACAAGATATGATGTGGCAACACCAAGATAAGACTGGATAGAATTATGAACTTTGTTTGGACTGATTGGGACTGATTTGGACATTAACGCAGTAATAAGAAGATGATCTGAATTCCCCTTTGGATCTTGAAGTATGGGTTCCCCCCAAAAAATTTAAAAATTTGGCTTTGTAATTCGGAATTTATATGATGTGATTTAATTTGATGTGATTGGCCAGTTAATAAAAATTATTTAAAAAAAAAAAAGGAAAACCCACTCTTTAGTGCTGAATCAGAGCAAATGTCAATCCTTTCGCCCCCTCAGCCATTTAGGTGAGATTTGAAGCAAAACTCTCACCCATTTCAGTTGCCTATACTAAACCAACCTTCTGCTCCTCTTAGCACAGCTGTCAACTTTTCGCTTTTCTTGTGAGGAATCCTATTCAGAATAAGGGAATTTCCCTTTTAAAAAAGGGGAAACATTGACAGCTATGACTCTTAGGCATTAGTTTCCTGATAGGAGGGTGTTCCTTACCAATTTGATTATCTCTGTTTATAGGGGGGGGAGTTTCTCCACCTCTTCCCTTTGTTTAACTCTGTGTTGGTTAGACATTATTTCCACAATTTGATCGGTGATTGTATTGGCTTTCTCTGGAAGCCGAAGGTGAATAAGGGTGTCTCATAAAGAAGTCATTTTGCTGATTTCTTCCTGTGACTGGTAGTAGTAGTAGTTGTTTAGTTGTTTAGTCATGTCCAATTCTTCGTGACCCCATGGACCAGAGCACACTAGGCACTCCTGTCTTCCACTGCAGTTTGGTCAAACTCATGTTGGTAGCTTCGAGAACACTGTCCAACCATCTCGTCCTCTGTTGTCCCCTTCTTCTTGTGCCCTCAATCTTTCCCAACATCAGGGTCTTTTCCAGGGAGTCTTCTCTTCTCATGAGGTGGCCAAAGTATTGGAGTCTCAGCTTCATTTGATTTCCAGACTGGTCGTAACTATGCGGATTCTCCAAGATGATCAGATTTCTGTCTGTGCTATCTTTTTGCTGATGTTTCATTTTTCTACTTACCAGGGCCATAAGTGTTTTGTTTTTAAAATATTTGTTTACCTCTATGCCGACTTCCAAAAGTTTGAGGTTTCCCCCCCATATACTCTATTAGTAATGTTCCAAGTTCTAAAAGTTACCACTGAACGAGCATAGTGGTAATCATAGAAAAGGTACTCTATGTTTGATATATCCTCTATACTGAGAGATGATGGAATTATTGCTTCTACTAGCCGTAAAAAAATGTATCTTATGTGGGGTTTGAGTAAGCATACCTCTAGGCTTAGGAAAATTTAAGAAGACCAATTTTAGGAAATTTAGAACCAAAATCCATTTTAGAGTTGATGTTAAATTAATCTCATATTGGTCAAGAAACGGTTGCTTAAGTGTATATATTGTCCTCTGTTAAGGATGTGTTAGTTTCCTTCAACTCAGATACTTGGAAATGAGCTAGACACGATCTTTTTGCATAAGCTCAAGAATCCTATGGGGAACAGTACAGGTGAATAAAAGCAGAAATATCCAGTAACATAACCCCAAGATTCTTAAATGAAAATAAAAATGAGTACAAACAGGCATCCTAGAGTCTCCTGTTTATGCTAAAATAAAACTTGGTACCTTGAACTGCATACTGGCAGTGCCTGAAATTTAGTGCAAAGCAGAATGCTCTGTAATCCCAAAGCCACACTAAATGGCCATGGCTTTTTAAGAGTCTTCAGACACAAACCAACGTAGAATCTACAGCAGTTAAAGTGAAGTGTGAGAGGCTTTGAGTGGCTTGGAGGCTGCTTGTGTAATGAACGTTGACAGAACACTGGCCAGATGTTCATATGAAAAAAAAGAAAGAAGCCACAGTATTGAAGATGCCCTCCTAAGATTTAACATCCAAATGTCTCTGGAGTTTTCCTATTTGATCAAGCAAAACAAGAGTCAGTTGAATACTGCATATTGAAAATATCTGATGGCTAAGTATAATGCTGGCAGCTTGTTTCCGTTTGTGGCTGCGTGGAGGGTAGTTTCAGGTCCTATGATGGCTGCCGCAGAGTTAGCAAGACTGCAACACCAGCTAGAGAGAGGAAGGAATACTTAGCCATCCCCTTGTGCCTTCAAGAGTTCAGAGTTCTGAGGGCTTAGGGGAGCTGATAGCAACTACCTTGGAAGAGCTGAAATAATGGCACCACACGATCCAAAATTTAACAATAAACTAGTTGCTTCTCTTTAGCTTTGCCTAAACTTGGGGTTGGAAACCTCAGACATGGGGGCAAATGTGGACTCCAGGTCTGTGTCTGTCCCTTGGGCTTTGTTGCTGTTGTTTGGTTGTTTAGTCATGTCTGACTCTTCGTGACCCCATGGACCAGAGCACGCCAGGCACTCCTGTCTTCCACTGCCTCCTGCAGTTTGGTCAAACTCATACTGGTAGGTTTGAGAACACTACCCAACCATCTCATCCTCTGTCGTCCCCGTCTCCTTGTGCCCTCCATCTTTCCCAACATCAGGGTCTTTTCCAGGGAGTCTTCTCTTCTCATGAGGTGGCCAACGTATTGGAGCCTCAGCTTCAGGATCTGTCCTTCCAGTGAGCACCCAGGGCTGATATCCTTAAGAATGGATAGGTTTGATCTTCTTGCAGTCCATGGGACTTTCAGGAGTCTCCTCCAGCACCATAATTCAAAAGCATAAATTCTTTGGTGATCAGCCTTCTTTATGGTCCAGCTCTCACTTCCATACATCGCTAGTCCCTTGGGCCTGCTTGCCTGGATAGAGGACACAGAGTGCTGTGAGAGATGGTTGGCATCCCTTTGTCTCAGGAGACAATGAAGGAGATGGAGTCAAACTGTTGGAAGGTTACAGTGCCTGCTGTAGAGACTGATAGGGGAGAGACATGTTTTGTTGCAGCTGGGGCAGATGAAGGTATCCGGCTGTGCTGATGCAAGTGTACCATGGCATTTCTTCTTTGTGTGCTCCTCCTAGTGGCCCTTCCTGCTCTGGTCACTGCTGTGGATACACAACCTGACTGTCTCTCTCCAGGCACTGTGGTCGTCTGCAAAGGAATCCCCACATGGCAGGGTTAATGTTGCCAGCCTTCATGTCTCGTATGCAAACATCTTTGTAAAGCAGAGTTGGACTGCCAACAGGCCTGGTGTCCGAAGGCAGCTCCCCATAGAGTACATCCTTGGGGATCTTGCCATCCTGTATTCACCCCACTGACTAATAGTAGGGCTGGATCTGGAACTAGGGGGCCTGGAAACCGCAATTTGTTAAGAGCACTCAGAATTGTAGCTCTCTGAAGGATAAACTACAGTTGCGTGTTGAGTCCCACAACGCCACCCTCACCAAGAAATCACACTTCACACATCAATTTTGTTTAAGGTTTTTGGCATGATTTTGGCCACAACTTTATTAAAATACAAATACGTGAGTGGTTGCTTAGGCATTGGTTATGACTATCTGTCCTTGCCCATGGACAGAGCTGGCCTTCCGGATTCCAGCGGAAGCCAGCGAGGGAAACAAGTATTGGGTGAGAAAATGAAGCCGGGTATCAGTCTCACACCTCTCACCCTCATGTTCCTGTGGGGCTTGCACGGCCCAAGTCCGACTCCGGGGACAAGGACGAAATGAATGGCAAGCCCCTGGATTCCTTTAACGGAATTCCCTTTTCGCACCACCATTTGGAGGGGTAGGCACTTACCCCTCTTCCAACCAATTTTAACCAATGCCTAACCGCCAACCTTACAAGTTGTGACTTATTTGCTACGCAGTAGGCGAAACCCAAATGGCCCCAGCCAATCAGCCAAATGGTAAATTCCTACCAGGCCCCCGCACCAAGGCGGACGACCCCATGACAGGCATAGCAAGGTCAAGCGAACCATAAAACCCAACCCATTAAAGGGAGGGTGGGCGGGTGATCCAGTGCAGAGGCCAAGAGGACGCCCCAGGAGAGGCGACCTGCATTTATAGCCTCTGACCCCTCCTCCCCTATTGGCAACATGCAAAATTCCCTGGCAACACAATTAACCCTTTATGGTTCGGCTTTTTCCCCTACTCAGCGACTGCAGTGTGGCTTGTATGTCCCAACCGCAACACGTGTTCTCATTTCAGGGAGAACACGCTTTCTCAGGATTCTATGGAGGAAACAATGTGCCTGTAAATGTATGGTATGGATATGACCTTACTAGCAAACATAATGTATACCTGAAAGAGCATCTCCACCCCCATCGTTCAGCCTGGACATTAAGATCTAGCACCGAATGCCTTCTGGTGGTTCCTTCAGTGCGAGAAGAGAAGCTACAGGGAACCAGGCAGAGGGCCTTCTCAGTAGTAGCACCCACCCTGTGGAACGTCCTCCCATCAGATGTCAAGGAGTTGAGCAAATATATAACTTTTAGAAGACACCTGAAGGCAGCCCTTTATTATACCTTAATTCAGGCACGTCCAAAGTCTGTTTCAGGGGCCTAATCCGGCCCAGTGGTCCATTTAATCCGGCCCCTGTGGCAGTTCATTTCCTGGGGCAAAATCCTAAAAAAACTTCAACAACTGTCGGCCCTTTGGTCAGCCCTTCATTTCATCAAATCTGGCCCTCTTTGAAAAGTTTGGACACCACAGCTTAATTCATGGAGTTTATGACTATAGTATCAGTTTACCAGGCTCAGTTTATTTTGGAGAGTTCCTAAAAGTAAGGGGTTGAGGGTTGTGAAACAGGAAAATTCGATTTATTTTCAGCATTCCTCGGAGCAGCTGGCACTCGGTTAGTTTCAGCGCCCCTTTTTGATGGTGCCACAAATGAGGAGGTGATGAAGCTGCTGAAGGGAGAATTTCAAGCGTGCAATTCCCTCTCCCCCTACACATCTGACTAGAGCCAGCTTTAAAGTTGTTCAAAAACATCCCTCTGAGTAGAAGGGGGAAACACTGGCTTTTTGAATGTTGCATATATATATATCCAAAGGAATAAAGAGAGACTGCTGCTGGCATCTAGCACAAGGCAGTCTGGAAATCGAATGAAAGTGCCTGTTGACGGAAGGCTGTGTGAGCAATGCAACCAAAGGAAAAAGAATAAAAAAAGGAAGCAAAACCATAACGGAAAGAGCGACTGTTTTCCTGTTCATTAGCGTTTGAAATGGGCAGTTTGAATCTAATAGGAACGTGAAACAGTTCTGATAGACATGCTACTACCATTGCTGTTAGACATTCACTGAGCACTAGGTGAATATGCAGTATCCATAAATAATGTTGACAGCAAAGGCTAGGGATAGGCTGGGTGGTGTTTTATGGATTGGGGAGGGATGCCTGTTCTATTTGTGATACAATGGCTGTGTACTGTTCTTTCTGTGATACAATGGGCATGTAGAAATGAGCAAGTCTCATGCTCTCCTATTTCCTTTTTTTAAAATAATATTTATTCAACTTTTAAAGATTACAAAGAGAAAAAATAAAAAACAAAAAATAAAAAAATAAAAAAGACAGAAAAAATACAAGCAATTTTAAAAAATCACAACACAAATCAAACCTTTACATAACTTTCTTTCCTTTGCTTATTTCCTTGACCTCCTGACACCTCCCTTTTTTGTATTCTAGTTCAATTAGATATTTCAGCAAATCCTTTCCAGCTTTGTTTTTATCCTATTAATTTATCTTAATATACTGTAATTTTACATTCTCGTCTTTCACCAATTAACAAATCCATTTTTACCTAATCCTTTACATCATTTCTGCTGAAACCACATTACTTCATTCCAACATCCTTCTAACATTCCTTAATTTTGCAATGTTTCTGTAGATAAACTTTAAATTTTTTCCAATCTTCTTCCACCGACTCTTCACCTTGGTCTCGGATTCTGCCAGTCATTTCCGCCAGTTCCATATAGTCCATCACTTTCATCTGCCATTCTTCCCTGGTGGGTAAATCTTGTGTCTTCCAATACTTCGCGATGAGTATTCTTGCTGCTGTTGTTGCATACATAAAGAAAGTTCTGTCCTTCTTTGGCACCAATTGGCCGACCATGCCCAGGAGAAAGGCCTCTGGTTTCTTCTGAAAGGTATATTTAAGTACCTGTCAGAGCTGCCCCTAGGTCCCAGCTCACAGAGGACCAACGCGAGGCTGTCGTTATGTACAAAAGTCTTTATTGAGGTTCAGTTTCCATTTCAAAGCCGCAGCGCGCAGCTCTACGTCTTAAACCCTAGACCGGCGAAGTACCGTCTGAGTCTCCTCCCCTATGACACCAGTTTAAGATCCTAGCCCTGCTCCACCTTTTACGCTGCTCTCTCCTCCTCTGGGTCCTCCTGCCCGCTGGGGCATTGCCCTTTCTGGACTCTTCCGACGCTGAGTCACTTAGCTCCTCCCCCTCCCTCTGGCGGGCTTTAGGACCCGGTTCCCAATCCTCATTCTCTGCTGTCCCGCGCTCCTGTACATTTGAACTTGCCTCTCGCGCCAACCCAGTGACCTTCCTCCTGACCGTTACACTACTTCTGTCACTGCTTCCCTCTTCCGGGATACTGGCCGGATCTGACCTCCCCTCCGTTGTCTGACTCTCCGAGGGAGGCGTGGTCAGCTCTGCCTCGTCTTCTCTCCCTGGTGGGGGAAGCACTGGCCCCGATACCTGGGACTCTTCCCCCCCACTCTGCTCTGGTGGGGAAGCTGGTCCTGACTTCCAACTACTGCTCTGGGAGTCCCTGCTGCCCCCTTGCTCCTGGGGCATTCCCCTTGGGAACCCCCTACCCCTGGCCACTGGCGCCCCCTTCTGTGAATCTTCCGATTCGCTGGAGAGGCTCATGGAATCCCTTGGTCCACTGTCCTCTTCTCCTACGCTCCCCTCGGATTCTTCCCCTTCGCTCTCCATCTCCTCTCTTCCCTGTGCCTCTGCTCCTGAACCCCTGACAGTACCTTTTTCATTTCATTATAGATCATCACCCAGAAAGTCTTAATCCTTGGGCACGTCCACCAAAGGTGAAAGAATGTACCTTCAATCTCTTTACATTTCCAACATCTGTTATCGGGCAACATGCTCTCCTATTTCCACAGGGGCTTCCACTTCTGATTGACCACAGTTTGCCTTGTCATCCAGACCGGGAATTGCGATACATCCTAACTTCAGTAACTGTGGTTTGAAGATGACTTGTTTGATGTTGCCCCTCTGTATGCCCTGCAAGTCGGCTGCCTTGGCCTGGTGGTGTTGTGGCTCTAGGATGCTGAAGGGGTGATACTGCATTGGCTTTGGGCTTAAAAGCTTTGGCCACACAAGCTTCCCACCCAGTCACCTTCAGTGACATCACTCATCCAGACTTCTCCTTGTCTCACCACTTTCCCCTGGGAAAACTCGCTCTTGACCATGGAATAGGGTTTTCAGCAGGTTGCTGTTTGCTCCAATTCAGCACTAAAGAATGGGTTCCCCCTGGGAATGTGGCAGAACAAGCAGAAAACCACTCAGATCCATGCTTTCTAAGCACTGGACAAGTGTGGACAAGCCCTTAATGTTTTGCTAGGCTCTTTTGGTCACCAGTAAACAAGGCCAGAAAGGAGTTTTATTCCAATTGGCTCCAATCCCTCGGTGGCTGGCATCAATTTTGTTAGGTGTTCTCAAGTCTTTGACACAAATCTGTGCACAAATGGTATTGGGCAGGATCAAACCAGTAACAGGGAGCATAAGGGACCTGTGAGAAGTTAGTGGATCAAGGCATGCCCCTAGTTTCTGTGGTGCCCAGCCTTGCTTAAACCCTTCTCCTGGTCGCCCAGTGGTATTCTGGATACTTGGCTTGCCTCAAGTCAGGTCAACTCCCAAGGGTGCATTGGCGGCTTCCCAAACAATTGGCCAGAATGCCATTCCAGCAGCAAAGGCAGATTGTAATGACAACCCTATCTTTGTCCCATTGCCAGGCCAACTTGTGGGCTATTTCCACCCAACAACGGTGCCAGGGCTGTCTTAAGCATATGCAACGCCGGGGTGCAAAGCTCTGCCCGGCGCTGCCCCCCCCCCAGGTTGCCCAGGGTTGTCAACCTTTTTTTAGGGGGGACCCCAAAATTGTTGACCTTTTTTAAGGAAAGGTTCTCCAGAGTTGTCGACCAAGGCCCTACACCAATCCCAGGCATGCAGGAGGGTGGAGCAGGCTGGCCGCCTCAGCACCTTGCTAACTCGCTCACCCCCGAACTCACAGCACAGAGCCACCTGCAGCACAAGAGGTGCTCCGACCGTTGGGCGGGTTCTTCCCCAGACTCCAACTCTTGGGCCCCGGACTCTCAGCCTGGTGCCCCTGAGAGCCCGGCGCCTGGGTGCTCCGCACCCCTGGTGCCTATGGTTAAGACGGCCCTGAATTGTGCCTAGTGTGTAGCATTCCTACTATACCCACAAGCCACACAAACATAACCATAAGTGAGATTAGCCAAAGTCTATTGTTCTAGATCAGGCACGTCCAACCAGTGGATCACGATTGACTGGTTGATCACGGGGTGTCTGTGTTTGTAGTTGACTCCAAAAAAGCTCAACAACTTTGCTGAAGCCTCCCCCAAAAAAGCTCAGCAACTTTGATCAATCCAATGGGTAAATCACTGCCAGTTTATTTATAGTGGGAGTAGATTGGAAGTTCTCTTGGAAGTTGGACGTCCCTGTTCTAGATGACATGACAAACCATGGGAAGCCAAGGGAAGTGGAATGCCCTCCTTTTTGAGGTCCACCTAGTACCATCATTAACCTCCATTTGGTGCCACGTTAAAGCTTATCTCTTTTCTCAAGTTTTTAATGGATTATTATTATTATTATTTCTGTTGCCTAGTGCTTGTATTTTTTGCTGCTGTTTTATTGGGTTTGTTTTATAGGTTATTGTATGGCTTTTATAGTAACACATTATTCTTTTTTCTGATTTTATGTCATGCTTTCGCTAAGTCCCTTGGAGATTCCGGATGTGTCAAGTGCCTATAAACTGAATAAATAATAATAATAATCTATGGCTGTTCCCCTCCATCAAACCAGCTCTGTTTCTTTGCTGTGTTCTTGAATGTGACAAAAAGATAATATATTGGGAATTGGCTATTTTATATGCATTCCCCCCCCCCAACACTTCAGATTATAAATTTCCCCTTAGGGTCAACATTTCAAATTAACAATGGTAAAGAAACGTGCGGTAATAATATCTTAAATCAAGGCACAGAGCATCTCATAAGTATTTTCATACTTGAAATCTTTCTTGTAAAGTAATAAACGTACAAACTCAGCCTTGACTGATCTGGGGCAACGAAATTGAAAGGCAGGATGAGAGCAATCCATAGGATAGTCATCTTCAAATATCTAAAGGGGAAGATGGAGCGAGCTTGTTTTCTCCTGTTCTGGAGGGAAGGACCTGAACCAGTAGTTTCAAGTTACAAGAAAGGGGATTTCAACTAAACATCTGGAAGAACGTTCTGATGGTGGGAGCTGTTTGAAAGTGGAACAGACTCCCTTGGAAGATGGACTTGCCTTCCTTGGAGGTTTTCAGGCAGAGGATGGATGGCCACCTATCTGTTAGAATTCCTGCTCCGTGATTGCAGTCATGGGATTGTTGTCTTTCATTTGACAGTGTATGTTTTGACTCCACAGAGTGGGAAGTGACGGAGACAGGATGTTCGTGTTACTGTGTTCCGTGAAGTGGGACTATTGTCTTTCGTTCTCTTTCTTTGCTGTCTGATGCTAGAGAGAGAGGGAGCCATGTTGCAGTGCTCCATGTGTGTTTATATGTAAATAAAGTAGATTAGCCAAAATGCTGAGTTCTGTTACGCAAGCTGCGAAGACTTTGCAGATCCCTAAGTGTGCTGGTGTCTGTTGGCATTGGTCGCTGTGATGTTCAGGCAGAAGAAAGCTTTTGAAGCTCCTGAATGGAAGACCAGGAGGGAGGGAACATGGCAGTTGGGCATGTTTCTCTCCCAGGGTCCCACTCGAGTGTAGGAAGAGTTATTGACACTATCATGGGTGCTTTAGTTGAGATTCCTGCATTGCAGGGAGCTGTATTAGATGACCTTCCAACTACAGTGGTAAGATAAAGGTCAAGGGACCCCTGACCATTAGGTCCAGTCGTGACTGACTCTGGGGTTGCAGTGCTCATCTCGCTTTATTGGCCGAAGGAGCCGGCGTATAGCTTCTGGGTCATGTGGCCAGCATGACTAAGTCGCTTCTGGCGAACCAGAGCAGCGCACGGAAATGCCATTTACCTTCCCACCGGAGCGCTACCTATTTATCTACTTGCACTTTGACGTGTTTTCAAACTGCTAGGTTGGCAGGAGCAGGGACCGAGCAACGGGAGCTCACCCTGTCGCGGGGATTCGAACCGCCGACCTTCTGATCGGCAACTCCTAGGCTCTGTGGTTTAACCCACAGCGCCACCCGCGTCCCAGACTACAGTGGTACCTTGGGTTAAAAACTTAATTCGTTCCGGAGGTCTGTTCTTACTTAACCTGAAACCGTTCTTAACCTGAGGTGCACTTTCGCTAATGGAGCCTCCCGCTGCCGCCGTACCATCACCGCACGATTTCCGTTCTCATCCTGGGACAAAGTTTGTAACCCGAAGTACTGCTTCTGGATTAGTGGAGTTTGTAACCCGAAGTGTTTGTAACTTGAGGTACCACTGTATTTGATTCTATATCAGCTGTTCTAAATAAGGCTAACAAGTTTGATGCTTTTCTCCTTATTTTGTATCTTTAATTCTTTGGAATAAACTTTCTCATTAGCCATCTCTCTCTCTCTCTCTCTCTCTCTCTCTCTCTCTCTCTCTCTCTCAACGAAAAGCATTAAAATTCACAGTGATCAGGTTTTTTCTTCAACCCTTCCCCCTCTAATCATTCCCCTCTATTTTCTCCATCTAGAGCTCCCCCAGCTTTCTCTTTCCACCTGTCACGGACATTACCGTAGCCTTCCTTTCCCACCGTGACTTTACCGCCACAGATGACAGACTGGGATGTAATTTGCATGAACTGCTTTCAAGATTGCCTTGTAAACATGACAGTGTGCCCAAGCACTGTCACAGGGAGCTTATTAATATCATTCCCCATTAACTTGACAAACTGGCAGAGAAATGTGCACATGTGAGAGAGGGTACAAGGGCAGTGTGGCAGGCCCGTGTGCCTCGCACACTCCATCAACAAGAGAAGGATGCTGCAGCAAACAGAGTTGCTAGACAGAAGTGAGCAGAACCTGGAATAATTGCTCTGGGGAAGTTTCTATGACAGAGGAGGACTTTTCTTTGATCTGCGTATTTCATAGAAGATGGAACAAGATTCCCTGGCACAGAATATATTACTTGAATACAGAATATATCCAGACAGATTGTGAAAGCAATTTTGAAGAAGGGTCTTCCATGACCGGTGGGTGGAAATGGTGTGAAGGGGTGGAATCTTCAGGGAGGAAAGTGATCTTTGCAAATTATTGGTTCATTGCTGTTCTTATTTTTATAAATATATTGTGATTTTTATATTGTAATTTTGTGTTGCGGACCACCCTGAAATCTATGGATGAAGAGTAGTAAACACAATCAATAAATATTAAATATAAATATAAATACATAAATACAAATTTACTTGAGCTGCATTGCCCAGAGCGCTAAGGGCCTTCTGGTTGTTCCCTCACTGCAAGAAGTGAGGTTACAGAGAACCAGGCAGAGGGCCTTCTCGGTACAGTGGTACCTTGATTCTCAAACCTAGTCCGTTCCGGAAGTCCGTTCCAAAACCAAAGCGTTCCAAAACCAAGGCATGCTTTCCCATGGAAAGTTATGCAAAACGAATTAATCCGTTCTAGACTTTTAAAAACAACCCCGAAAACAGCAATTTAACATGGATTTTACTATCTAATGAGACCATTGATCCCTAAAGTGAAAAACAATAATCAATGTACTATACTATAAAATAAATAAGACAGTATTGTAGATGATAAAAATTAAAAAAAAAAATTCTTACCTGCAGCGATGATAGTCATTGTTTGGATGAGAGGACTTTTATCCATTTCCACAGTCACAAAATCAATCAGTCAGTAGCTAAACTGGGTTCCACACAGTCACAAAAACAAATTAACCAAAAACCCCACAAAAACGCAAAATAACTAGCAAAAACAAAAGTGTCAAACTTAATTCATTCCGGAAGTCTGTTTGACTTCCAAAATGTTCAAAAACCAAGGCTGAGTGGTGCAGGTGCCCCAGAAACAATAGCCGACAGTCAGATAGGACGTTTGGCTTCTGAAAAACATTCAAAAACCAGAACACTTACTTCCAGGTTTTCGGCATTTAAGAACCAAGGTGTCTGAGAACCAAGGCATTTGAGAATCAAGGTACCACTGTTGTGGTGCCTGCCCTGTGGAATGCCCTCCCATCAGATGTCAAGGAAATAAACAACTACCTGACTTTTAGAAGACATCTGAAGGCAGCTCTGTTTAGGAAAGTTTTTAATGTTTGATATTTTATTGTGTTTTTAATATTCTGTTGGGAGCTGCCCAGAGTGGCTGGGGAAAGCCAGCTAAATGGGCAGGGTAATAATAATAATAATAATAATAATAATAATAATAATAATAATAGCTTTCCAGAACCTTCTGCCCTCCACATGTGGCCATACTGGCTGGGCTTGATGAAAGTTTGAGTTAAAAACATTTTAGGGAAGGTTGGTCTACAATGTTAGATATCCCCTGATTTTTGCATATCCTGAATGTTAACCTTCATCGCTTTCCTATTTGTCCAGAGAACATTCTGGAATGCTACACCCATTTTGGGCAGGAGAGCAGTAGGATGTTAAAAACTAACAGTTAACAAGACAGTTGTTAGTTTTGCTAGGTAGGCAAGTTGCCCTATTTGAATTTGGAACTTTCTGACCCTTCTCAAGCTACCTCATTATTTAGTATAAACAAAGGTGAGATAAATTCTGAGTATGACTTTGATCAGCTCCTGAGAGCCTTCATCTGACTAAAACAAGGAAACAAACCTTTTTAACTTTTCTACCTTTCAACCTTCTCCCCATAAGCCTCTTTTAGTACTTTTAATTTTCAGTTGAAAGCCACCTTGGAACTATGCAGGTTCATGAAATTAGAGGAGAAACTTCACCTCAACAATTAGCGAAGCCATCTTTCTTTTTTTATGTATCTATTAACCCAGATCCTTTGCAGTCCCACCCGTTACTTCTAATTCCCTAAAAGCCGTCCAGCCCCATAGCGTCTAGGAAGCTCAGCCTCTAGGGGTGTCTTTATTTTTCATTCTGCTTTGTAATCTGCCGTTAATCTTATCTATGGGCTTGATTACCTGTTACTTCTTAAATTATCCTTCCAGTTCTCAGGCAGGCAATCCAGAAGACATGTCTTGAGTTCAGTATCAACTCAGGAGCTCCTGAAATTAAGGTCTCTGAAGCATCCTTTATATATCTCCATCCCCATGGAGACTAGACTTTCATTATGACATAAGAGACAGAGGAGAAACTCAAACACTGTTGGCTTGAAAACTCCTTGACGGCTGCTGGATAAAATATTGAGGTGAACAGAAGGGCCTTGCTAGGCTGGAGAAAGAGAGAGAAAATAGGAATGGAATGAACTTTAAAAACAAGACAGTAACTTATCTGACATTAGAATGAGGTGAGGTCTTGTCCTTATTTATCTAGGTTCAGTGATATTTTAAAGTTCTTCGACTCAAGTCGTCTTGGTGAAAGAATGTATAAACTTTCAGAATTCTTGTTTAGGTAGCACCGAAAGCAAGCTCATTCTAAAAGGTGTTAAATCTGCTATTTCTAATCTAAGTAACCATCACCTGGATTTTTATGCACTCTTCACTATCACCTGAATATTTCACAGAGGTATTTAACAGTTTTCTTTAAGCAAGGAGTATTGGTAGGCTGTCAGCCCTGGTAATTTCCCTGCATGCAGGCTTACCCAGAAAAGTTACTGCAAGGATGTTTTACTTCCACACGGCAGTGGCAATAACCCACCCTCACCCCAGCCCTCATAGAAAAATATGCTGGTGTGAAAAATCATCATGTGATCCAAGCAGCTATTGGCTACCAATGTGACGTGAAAGGCAGCCAGAGAGGAAGCTTGCTGGTAGCAGCCACACAACCAATTTAAGCCTTCAAGGTGCCATCCTGTGCATTCTCATCTGGGAGTTGTTGTTGTTTAGTCGTTTAGTCGTGTCCAACTCTTCGTGACCCCATGGACCAGAGCACGCCAGGCACTCCTGTCTTCCACTGCCTCCCGCAGTTTGGTCAAACTCATGCTGGTAGCTTCAAGAACACTGTCCAACCATCTCGTCTTCCGTCGTCCCCTTCTCCTTGTGCCCTCCATCTTTCCCAACATCAGGGTCTTTAGCAGGGAGTCTTCTCTTCTCATGAGGTGGCCAAAGTATTGGAGTCTCAGCTTCAGGATCTGTCCTTCCAGTGAGCACTCAGGGCTGATTTTCTTAAGAATGGATAGATTTGAGCTTCTTGCAGTCCATGGGACTTTCAAGAGTCTCCTCCAGCACCATAATTCAAAAGCATCAATTCTTCAGTGATCAGCCTTCTTGATGGCCCAGCTCTCACTTCCATACATCACTACTGGGAAAACCATAGCTTTTACTATACGGACCTTTGTTGGCAAGGTGATGTCTCTGCTTTTTAAGATGCTGGGAGTAGGGACAGGCAAATCTGTTCATTTCAGAATCCCCCAGTTTCTCTTTTTCCAATCTTCAGTTCTCCACATTTCTGCATCAGTTTACAATTTTAGTGCACCTTTCTTGTAACAGGCACACTTTGTATTCATTTTTGCCCAATATTCATTTTTTTGCAAAGCTATCTCCCCCTAAAATAATGCAATTTTGTACGCTCTTTTCTCAAATGTCTGGATTTTTATGCACACTTCACCTTAGTTTATGCAATTTTGTATGCACTACTTAGCTAGAGAACTGTGTATCAAAATTTAGAGATGTGAATTTCAAAGGATGACTGAGTTTTGGTTCACATATTGTTTTGGAAATGCGATTCAGTGGGTTGAATCCCCACGACGGGGTGAGCTCCCGCTGCTCGGTCCCAGCTCCTGCCAACCTAGCAGTCTGAAAACACACACAAAAAAAGTGCAAGTAGACAAATAGGTACCGCTCCAACAGGAAGGTAAACGGTGTTTCTGTGCACTGCTCTGGTTTCGGTGTTCTGTTGCACCAGAAGTGGCTTAGCAATGCTGGCCACATGACCCGGAAAAACTGCAGACAAACGCTGGCTCCCTCGGCCTGTTGAATGTGCATGATGTCACACTTGCAACACACATGAGTGCCATCACGTGCATTGAAAAGAGGCTGCAAGGCCCAATGAGGCCCTCCGCCACAGCAGGGAGGCCCAATGGGGCCCTCCACCACTGTGGGAAGGTCCTGTGGTGAGGCCCGATGGGACCCAGCCCCTCAAGTTTTGGGGCACTCAGCCACAACCCTGCATACTTGGGGGTGAGGGCTGAACTGTCCTCAGTTTCATAGAGTTGGCACGTGTGGCAGATGGGATATTTTCTCCCCTCAGAAGAAGAGTTGGTACGTGTGCCTGATGGGATAATTCTCCCCTCAGCAACAAGCATGTCGGCACAAATTAACCGAGACTGCAATGCAGAAATTTCAGGGCCTCAGCTCAGAGCAGAAATTACAAGATGGCCACAAATGTGGTAGCAATAAGACTTTCTTTAAAAAACGAGAGAGAGAGAGAGAGGAGAGTGCAGGAGAGGGGGGAAAGAAAAAGATGTGCAAGAAGTGGAAAAGCAAGTAAACAGGCAGGTTGCTGGGAAAGAGCACAAGACTATAAATGAGATCAGGTTGAGCTGTTCTCGGTAGCTCCCCAAAGTAAAGGGGACATTGAACCTGACAGCTTTTCATGCTTGAGACTAATTTCTCTACTTTGAAACACCGAGCTTCTGCATTGCTAAGTGCTTCCTCTTTGATAAAATACATTTTTTTTGAAAACTTTGGGAGCACACTTTCTGCTTCCTTCTGAAATCATGATGAAAGGGGCATCTCACGTCCAAGTGAGCTTCACATTGATTATTTGTAAGTTTTTTTTGTTTGTGTGTGTGCATTTATCTTATATAAACAGGAATAACTTTAATTCCTTTGGGTCCCATGCAGTTTTCCTCAAGTTCTCATGGCATTTAGAATGGCCTGAGGAGAAGCTCGGGTAAACATGAATGGGAAATTGAAAAGACAAGTACCTAACTTGACCCATTCTCCCCATTCTAGTCTTCAGCCTTAAGTACAGGCGCACTCTGAGGAATAAAAACAAGCTAGATGGAGAAAGTAGAACTGCATTGCACGCAGCCATTTAAAGGTCCGGCCTGCTCACCCATCTCTAGTAGCTTCTGCACTTGGTATGGTTGGAAGAACTAACCTTCAGCCATAAACCATTATGCAAACACACTGTTTCCTTTGGGCCTGCCCACCAAGAGCTGCAAAATAAGTTAGGGAATTACTTGAAGGACAGACAACTTTTGTATCAGTAATCTTTATTTGATTCCCTCACCCCAAATGTAGCAAAGCTAAAACTTTGAAGAAAATAGATTTATACATTGGTTCCAGCTGACCCACAGAAGCCTAGGATTGTCCTTTTGTTGTGCATAGCTGTCAAGCGTCCCTTATTTGGCGGGACAGTCCCTTATCCCAGCGCCATGTCCCACTGCTGTCCCTTATTGATGATGTCCCTTAAATTTCCCGGGTTTCAAAGGAAGCAGTCCTCTCCCTCCCTGCCTGCCGGTCAGGGAGGAGGGAGGCTCCAACTGTGTTGCTTTTGGCTGCTGATCCATTATTTTCAAATCTGTAAGTTGACAGCTATGTTGTTGTGGTAAAGGTGTTGTGAAAAACTGCCTTCATCTTTTAGCCCAGGTAAGAGCATGGAGCAGTTTTCTCTTTCTTTTTTTTAAGGAGGCAGAGATAATGTAGGAGATCTAAACAATCACTTGTACGGTTGTTGAATGTAAGATGGAACAGAAGCTAGATTGAAGCTGGATACTTCTTCAACCATGGAAATTCACCGGTATTATTGATCAAAACATTCTAAAAACCAAGGCCGAAGAGGCATTGAGTGGTAAATTATCTGCTGCATTTGCAGTCCTGCCAGTCATGGCAGATGGGAAGGGCAACTGAAATGGGCCAGTTTTCTTTTTTTTATAAAAAATTTTATTAAAAGTTTTGTTAATACAATAGAGAAAAGACAGAATCAACAGATAATAGACAGAAAAAAGAACAAACATAAAATTTAACATCTTGTAATACCCATCTTTTCTTCATCCTTTAGACTTCCTCACATCTCCCACTCTTGCGTTCCAAATTATAAAACTTTAACAAGCAACTTATCACCTTGTTTCAATTCTTATTGTGCACATTTCCAATGTTTTGTCCCTAACTTTGAATACTTTTATCTAGGTCTTACATACCTAACTTTAACACAATGTTCATTCAAAATTTGTTTTTCTCATAAAATTCACTCATTCTCGTAATCTTATCTACTAACTTTATGGGCCCTGTTATTTTCAAATCTCTCATCCTTCTTAGCACTCATACAGTTTACAACGTTTTTGTAGATAGTCCTTGAATTTCTTCCAGTCCTCTTCCACGGCTTCCTCTCCCAGGTCTCGGATTCTGCCGGTCATTTCTGCAAGCTCCATGTAGTCCATCAGTTGCATCTGCCATTCTTCCAGCGTGGGCAAATCTTGAGTTTTCCAATACTTAGCAACGAGTATCCTTGCTGCTGTTGTTGCATACATAAATAATGTTCGATCATTCTTTAACACCTTCTGGCCGACAATACCCAAAAGGAAGGCCTCTGGTTTCTTGGGAAAGGTGTACCTAAGTATCTTTTTCAGCTCATTATATATCATTTCCCAGAAGGCCTTAACCTTAGGGCAAGTCCACCAGAGGTGAAAGAACGTTCCTTCAGTTTCCTTACATTTCCAACACTTATTATCTGACAAGTGATATATTTTTGCTAGCTTGACTGGGGTCATGTACCACCTATATATCATTTTCATAATATTTTCTTTCAAGGCATTACATGTCGTAAACTTCATACCGGTGGTCCATAACTTTTCTCAGTCAGCAAACATGATATTATACCCAATGTCCTGTGCCCACTTTATCATAGCTGATTTAACCGTTTCATCCTGTGTATTCCACCTCAGCAGCAAGTTATACATTCTTGAAAGTAATTTAGTTTTAGGTTCTAACAGTTCTGTTTCCAATTTCGATTTTTCCACCTGGAATCCTAACTTTTTGTCCAATTTAAAAGCCTCTTTAATCTGAGCATAATGTAGCCAATCTCGCACTTTGTCTTTTAGTTTCTCCATACTCTGCAATCTCCAGTTATCTCCATCTCTTTCTAATATTTCCCAATACTTTGGCCATTTGACCTCCATGTTGGGTCTTTTCACTGCTTTAGCTTCCATAGGTGATAGCCACCTCGGGGTCTTATTTTCTAATAAGGCTTTATATTTTGTCCAGACATTAAACACTGCTTTCCTTACAATATGGTTCTTGAAATTCTTATGAATCTTAACCTTGTCATACCACAAATATGCATGCCATCCAAAAGCATTATTAAATCCTTCCAAATCTAAAACATCAGTGTTTTCAAGAAGCAGCCAATCTTTCAGCCAGCAAAAAGCTGCTGATTCATAGTACAACCTTAAGTCTGGCAGGGCAAACCCCCCTCTTTCTTTAGCATCAGTTAGTATTTTAAACTTAATTCTGGGCTTTTTGCCCTGCCAGATAAATTTAGAGATATCTCTTTGCCACTTCCGGAAACACTCCATTTTGTCCACATTCTGTAAAGTCTGAAAAAGAAACAGCATCCTTGGCAATACATTCATTTTTATAGCAGCAATTCGGCCCAACAAGGAAAGTTTCAGTCTTGACCAACTTTCTAAGTCCCTCTTGATTTCTGACCAGCACTTTTCATAATTGTCCTTAAATAGACTCAGATTCTTTGCTGTTATATTCACCCCTAGATATTTTACTTTTTTAACCACATTTAACTCTGTTTCTTTCTGAAACCTCTCTGACTCTGAAGTTGTCAATTTTTTTTCCAGCACCTTAGTTTTTTGTTTATTTAGTTTAAATCCCGCCACCCGACCAAAGTCTTGAATCAGTTGTAATGCCCTTTTTGTACTAGCTTCTGGCTCCTGTAAGGTCAAAACTAGGTCATCTGCAAATGCTTTAAGTTTGTATTGTTTCGCTCCGACCTGGATTCCTTCCACCAACCGGTCCCCTCTAATCATATTCAGGAGCACCTCCAGGACCGAGATAAATAACAGAGGGGAAATAGGGCAACCTTGTCGTGTTCCTTTTTCAATTTTAAACTCTTCTGTCACCACATTGTTAACTATCAGTTTGGCCTTTTGTTCTGAATAGATTGCATCTATCCCATTTTCAAATCCCCGTCCCACTCCCATCCCTTCCAAGTTTTTCTTCATAAACTTCCAAGAAATGTTGTCAAAGGCCTTCTCCGCATCTATAAATATTAGCACTGCTCTTGTATTAATATTTGTTTGCAGAAGTTCTAAAATATCAATAATATTCCTTGTGTTAGCAAACAAATGTCTTCCTGGGACTTTACAATGAGTACCCCTGGTGAGGACATTGCCGGTGATAGTGCTGTGGGGGGTCTCCGTGGCAGTGGAACCCCTCCCCCATTAAACGAGGCCAGTGGAAAGGCACTTCCATAGTACCCTAACCCCCTTTAGCAGTGCAAGGGACAGGATTCCTCTGCATTTAAATTTATTCAAGGCATTTCTTCCTTAGATGTTGAATCCAGCTTCAACATTTGGAAGAGTGCAAGCCTTCCAAGTCTTTAGGATTATCTGTATAGCCACAGGGGCTGTATATTTAATCCAGAACATCTGTGACTAGTCTAAGATCCAGATGACTGGTACATATCCAATTATTAAGTGAACAAATGACAACTCAAAATTTGTAGAGTTGGGCTGATTCATCGTATGACTGCTGCTAGAACTTATGGGTAGCTTTGCATTCTTAATACGCACGGGTCATTGTTGGGAGTCCCAGTTCCCTTCTTGATAACACAGCAAACAAAGTTAATTAAAAAGGAAGATTTATTGCAGAAACAGAGTTCGCCGGACGGCTCCAACAAGCCGCTAGTCTCATCAATCATTATGACTCTTCTGAAGACTGCTTCCTGTGATACCAGAAGCAACTGAACTTTCGCTTCTGAATTCTCTTGTTTTGCTTCCTGTCTTGGAGCCCTCCCATTTGTCGAGACCGTGGACTGGGGGGGGGGGGGGGGTCAGCTCCTGCCTCTTCCCCATTTTCTGAGAGGCTGTCTCTTAGGTCTTTCCCGCCTGATGAACTGCTTACTTCTCTGTTCGTGGCATTTTGCACTTCTCGAAAGCGTTGGCAGGGTTCAGTCATCTCTTTATCAACCTACATTCCTAGGGGAGGAGGACCTGGCACTAGCTGAGGCTCAGCTTGCCTGGCAGTTAACCCTCTCTGTTCCTCACTGTTTCCTTCACTGAAAGCTGGCTGCAAACTTTCCCTGGGGGCTGGCTCATTTATGACAGTTATGGTAGCATCTACTTCTCCAGCATAAAATAAATGGTATTATTATTTGATTCCCAGTAATCCCTTTTAATATATAAGTCTTGAGTGCTGAAATATGAATATCGAATCGAGTATCTGTTTCCTTTGAGCTTGGCTGGTTTGGTGTTGAACCACACTGTTGTTTTCCATGCCATGCAGAGTTCTGCTTAGGCCATAAGCCTGTTGGTAGAGGGGGCAACATTTAAGAATACCCTTCTCCCTTTGTCGCCCCAGTACCACCCCTAACACTGTTCTCTCCAGATCATGGTGCTTGAGACTGCATGGGGGGGGGGGGAATCAACAAAAATCCCTTGCCCTCAAGATAGCAGGATCACAACCATCAGTCTCAATTTACTTTAAAAAAATAATAATTCTATTTTTCAAAAACTTGCAGACATACAAATCACAAACACACAAATCCCATACAATTCCAATACACATATGTGTTTGACTTCCCTCCCCCTTGTGTTTTCTTTTTAATTTAATTTTTTTATACTGCATTTTCCACATTAATCCATTTTTAAAGTTATTCTTTTGTTTCTTTGCATAATATGTTTAACTGCTTGTTTTACATTAACCCTGCTATGAACTTATTTGCCTACAAGAATTTTTCAAATACAGTGGTACCTCAGGTTACAAACACTTAGGGTTACAAACACTTTGGGTTACAAACTCTGCTAACCCAGATGTAGTACCTCAGGTTAAAAACTTTGCCCCAAGATGAGAATGGAATTAGTGGCGGCAGCAGGAGGCTCCATTAGCGAAAGAACGCCTCAGGTTAAGAATGGTTTTGGGTTAAGAACGGACCTCTGGAACGAATTAAGTTTGCAACCTGAGGTACCACTGTATTCCACAAATTTTCCCTAATCTTTAATAATAATAATAATAATTAATTCTTGGTTTTTTATTATACCTGTTAATCTTGCCATTTCAGCACAATCCATTAATTTAATCATCCACTCTACTGTGTCTTCTTTCCATCTCTGGGCAAAAACCATTTTAGCTGCAGTTTTAAGCATACATAAACAAAACAAATGGGCTTTTGGTATCTCTGTATCTACTATCCCTCGAAGAAATGTTTCTGTTTTTTTACTAAGAGTTATCTTAAACATTTTCTTCAGTTCATTGTAAATCATTTCCCAGAAAGCATTTACTCTCTCACAAGACCTCCACATCAGTCTTAAATTACTGTAGCTCCACACTTTGCACATTAAATGTTATGTAATCTTTAAACCTCCACATGTGTCCATGTACTTGATGATACCAGGTGCTTGTCCGTAATTGATGTATTTCCTCTGGGTCGTATTTAGTTATTAAAAGGGATATACACCACGTTATGAGGAATGTCTCGCACAGAGGTGCTTGCAATCTCCAGTAAAACCCAGTGTTTTAAAAATATAAAATATTAAAAGACTAAATACTGTTCCGCTACACACACAAAATAGCAGAAAGTAATACAGATCACAAACTAATGTTAAAACGTCAAAACCAGAGGACATAGAATCATAGAGTTGTGATAGGATATGAGGGTTTGGGGGACAAGTATCACAACTGTAGAGAGACCTGTTGGAATCTAATGTAAAAGTGCTGTCTAAAATGTATAAAATATTATTGGAATGGGAGACAAAGGATGAGCAAGTAAAATCCTCAATGCTACATTGGGCAATAGATATCGGTCATAATATAGACATGAAAGCATGGGAATGATGGTAGAATCTGAATGTAAAATTTACAGCATGTTATGGTCTAAGAGAAATTATATGAAAATGATATATCAATGGTATCTAACACCGCCCGCTGGAAGTGACACATAGGTCAATTCAAGCAGGGGTTCCTTAAGAGAAAATGATATGAAAATGATATATTAATGGTACCTAACACTGAGTAAATTGGCAAAAATATATAAATCTAAATCAAATAAGTGTTGGAAATGTAAAGAGAAAGAAGCTTCTTTTTATCGTATGTGGTGGTCTTGTAGTAAGGTTAAGGCTTACTTGGAAATGATATATAATGAATTGAAAAGGATGTTTAAAATAACATTTGTATACCCCCCCAAAGCTTTCCTTTTGCGAATTATAGGGACAGAACGACCTAAATTGTATAGAAATTTATTTATGTATGCTACTACAGCGGCAAGAATGTTACTTGCCCAAAAATGGAAAGAAGAAGACGTCTCAGCAAAGGAAGAATGGATACAAAACAAACTTTTTTTTATAAAAGAATGGAAATGGTTTATTGAATATTTACAGACAAAATGTAAACAGATAAGAATGTTGTCAAGATTGTTGTAATAACCTGCAGTTTCATAAGAGTATATATTTAAAGTAGATGAATAAATGGACAAATTAAGTTAATCTGGATATGCAGAAGATATTAAAAATAAATTTAAGGAATGGCAGAAAGAGGGGGAAGGAAGTCAGGTTTTGAAATGTCAAAATGATTGTAAAATTGGTGAAATGTATAAATCTGAAAAGGATAAATAAAAAAAAATTGAAGCAAAGAATTGTAAGGGACCACAAGGAACATCTAGTGCTACCCCCTGCTACGTATATTCTATCCGCAGCTATCACATACATGGATTGAACCCACAATCTTGGCATTATCAGCACCAGGCTCTAACCAATTGAGCTATCCAGTGATCATGTTGCAAAACTGCCCTTCGGAGGCACATAGCAAGCTACCACTGGTCCATCTGGTTCAATATTGTCTGTGGTGATTGGCATCAGCAGTCCAGGAATTCAGGGAGGGATCTCTTCCAGCCCTACCAGCAAATGCTGGGGATTGAACCCAGGACCTTATGAATGCAAAGCAGATGTTCTACCACTGAGCTATGACCCTCCCAGATAAGCATGAGTTTCTGCCAAGGAAAAGGTCACCCCATTCCTCTCTTTTTCTGTAAGGGTTGCTAGCAGCCTGCCATCAAGCCTTTCTGACTAGAGGCATTGCTAGAGGCATGTTTCTGTCCCCCCCCCCAAAGCAATTTCCCCTCCTGCCTTTTAACCACATATTAAAATATTTGAAAAAATAATTATTATTATTATTTCTTCACAAGACATACGAGAAAGATATCTTGGACTGAAAGAATCGTCGCTGGATTCAATAAATTTCTCTAGAGGTTGGCACCAGCTGATTCGCAGATAATATGTTACGGTAACCAGATGCTGTAACATATACTCAAGTCACCATGCAGTTTTCAGAAATTGGTTTTATCCCCCTCCTTTTTTTTAAAAAAGAGAGATGTTTGCGTCTTGAGGCCCCTAGACCCACCCCCAAAATAAATACACATGGACACTTATATTAATTTAAGTTTTGGGGCAAAATTTTTGGCCACAACTTTATTGAAATACAACCACGTGAGCAGTATTGGCTTAGACATTGACTCCCCACTATAACTGGCTCCACCTCTCAGGGTGATTGTCAAATGGGCTAAACCAAACGAGGGAGCTAAGTCGATGAGGACCAACCTAAGCTCACCCCGGGGTTCCTGTGGTCCTGGCATGGCCCTAGCCCCTCAAGCGGACTTCGGACGAGATCCAGGACCGCCAGATTCCTTTAACAGAATACCCAGTTCCTGGAGGGGCAGGTGATGGCTGCACCTCCCCCCCCCCACACTCCAACTGAGCCAATGCCTAACTGCCACCTTACAAGTTGTGACGATTTGCTAAGGGGTAGGCGAAAACCAAATGGCTAAAGCCAATCCGCCAAATGGAAAAATTCCTACCCAGCCCCTGTTCCAAAACAGGTGACCCAAACCAAAGCAAGGCCAAGCGACTCTACCTAAACTAGGTAGTCAACAGTGTGAAGCAAGTGCCCCTCCTTGCATCACACTGCCGTTTTTAAAGCCCCTGGGATCATGCCACCCACTGACTATTGGCTAAAATTGCCTGGTGTGATCCCAGGGGAATGGCCAGGACTTCTTGCTCCCCCCCCATTTTAACCCTATCAGAAGAAGAAGAAGAAGAGGAGGAGGAGTTTGGATTTGATATCCCGCCTTTCACTCCCTTTAAGGAGTCTCAAAGCGGCTAACATTCTCCTTTCCCTTCCTCCCCCACAACAAACACTCTGTGAGGTGAGTGGGGCTGAGAGACTTCAAAGAAGTGTGACTGGCCCAAGGTCACCCAGCAGCTGCATGTGGAGGAGCAGAGACACGAACCCGGTTCCCCAGATTACGAGACTACCGCTCTTAACCACTACACCACACTGGCTTTCAGGTGGTGAGTTTTTGGGTCTCGCGTGCAACCCCGTTCTATCAGGTGAGTTCTTGGGTCCCACGTACAACCAGGACCCTCTGTTATGAGGATCCCATTTTTGGGACAGCTGTCAAAAGTAAGGCTGTTTGTCTGGGAAGAAAGTTACATGGTCAAGGTGTAAAATGTATTGAAAAATGAGGCATGGAGCCTTTCTCCTAGCTATTTACAACCCTGTGTTGAATTTTGCAATCCATCACTTGTCACTTTATTATTCCTTTTAGTGGTAAGCACCAGCTACTCTAAGAAATCATTTTCAGATTTACATTACATAATGGATTAATAATACAAACTCCCCGATCTTATCTGTTTCTTACCTGCTATCACAGCTCTGGCGACGGCTGGGACTTTGTAATTCATCCCAGCATTAAAATTTTATTTTCCAAACGCACTTAAGGAATGTCAGCACCACTGGGATTGTTCGGAAAGGTTATTCATGATAGCTTACGATGCTGACCTTTACTTAAGACCGAAGTAAACAAGTTGGATCACAGGTATGGGTTCCTCGTAAGCCCAAGCACACGGTTCCTCTGCTCAGGTGCTCTGTAACATCAGTTTACCCCAAAGACGCATCCTGGAAATATAAGTGCAAATTAATTAGCTACTGCCTTGACACTAGCATATGGCACAACAGTCTCACACTCCCCTTGAACTGGTTCGGAAGTGACATTGCCATCTGCATGGGGCCATGTCCAGCTAACAATCTGTCTGCTCCTTTTGTGTTGGAAAAGCCTCCGTAATTAAAATGAAAACTGTTGCTGTCTTCAAAGTCTTTGAAAACCCCAGGAAGCAGTCCTTTGCCTGGACGAGCAGGTTTTTTTGTGTGAATTAATTGTCTTCATGAATACCAAACAGGAGCTGGGTCCTTACCAAAATAAATACAAGCACATTATCTAAGCTGTTTCTTTTTATGGTTTTGGTTGGGCTTCGAATGTTACTCAGCCTCATAGTGCACTATGAAGAACGCTCTCTGCTCATGAAGTAGCCTTGAGGTTTCAGTAAAAGATTAATAGTATTTGGTTATGGTGACTATGGTTTCTATTGCTTTTCTAACACCACATTTTAGAAATCAAAAGGCTAAATACCATATTTTCACTCTATAAGACGCACCAGACCACAAGACGCACCTAGTTTTTGGAGGAGGAAAACAAGAAAGAAAAAAAATATTCTGAATCTCAGAAGCCAGAACAGCAAGAGGGATCGCTGCGCAGTGAAAGCAACAATCCCTCTTGCTGTTCTGGCTTCTGGGATAGCTGCGCAGCCTGCATTCGCTCCATAAGATGCACACACATTTCCCCTTACTTTTTAGGAGGGAAAAAGTGAGACTTCTAGAGCAAAAAATACGGTAACACCAAGGGAACTGAACAGCTTGCAGATCTGTAGAAGTATCTTTTGAAAGGTGTTGATCTCTCTTTATCACAGAAACAACCTCATTTAATGAAAATAAAGTGGGGTGGGTTTTTTTGGAAAATTGGACTTCTGACTCCTGGTTCAAAACTTCATTGGAGTGGAGACCATTTTGCTTATGTCACTCTAGAAAACTGATCCACGGTAGCACTAAACAAATCATGATTAATAAGATATACATTTTAAAAATCCAGTTCCCAATGCATCATCAAACTCTACTGACGTTTTGTGACATTGCAGTGTGACCAAGATGCAGATCCCAGAGAACAGATCTCTAAGCAAATAGGTGTTGCTGTAATTCTCAATGGCTCCCATGACATTTTGTGGGTGCAAACTTGTGCATTTCTACATAGCTGTAGACTTTGCTGAATTCAATGAGATATTCTGAATAAACAGATAAAGGACAGGGCAGAAAACAAATCACTTCTTATACTTACAGCCACCCATTCACTATTATAGTACAGTGGTACCTCTGGTTACATACTTAATTCGTTCTGGAGGTCCGTTCTTAACCTGAAACTGTTCTTAACCTGAAGCACCACTTTAGCTAATGGGGCCTCCCGCTGCTGTTCTCATCCTGAAGCAAAGTTCTTAACCGAGGTACTATTTCTGGGTTAGTGGAGTCTGTAACCTGAAGCGTATGTAACCTGCAGCATATGTAACCCAAGGTACCACTGCAACACATAAATACAATTGCTATGAAATTAGCAATATGTTAACAATGGCTTTTAAGTTAAGTAGCATATTCAAGTTAAATTGAGGGTACACTAAATTTTTACTGGTTAGCTACTTTGGGGGTGAAAAATCACACCAGAAAGTTCATATGTGTTCAAAAGGGAAGCGCTTATTTTTAGGATCCATCTTTCAGCAGCAGCATCTAATAATTCCCTTAGCTGCAAAGCTTTGTGTTTCATATCTAACCTCATATTGACACAACTTGCTCTCTTTGGAACAGAGCTTTTATAATAGACTAGCTTTCGGAATCCCTTGCTCCCCAAACAAAAACTGATACAAATAGCCTTATCGCCTTGGGTTGTGGTCTTTCAGGCTTCACAAGATAATCCAGATCAGACTGTCAAAATGTGGTGGGGGATGCTCTGTTTGTCCCCATGGAACAGATTTCTACAATAACTCCTTTGCATAAGTGGATAATCCTAGTGGCTCTAAGAAATGATCTAAGTGTTGAGGGACCAGGTCCAGGACACGAGCAGTAATACTACCAGGATACTAGATTGTTGTCAGCTCCAGTTACACGGGTTGAAAAACGCAATCCAAATGGGTAACCAATTTTGATGTTGTATCTTTCACATTTATGCTTCCATGGGAATGATTCCAAACCCACCTCCGAAGATTTTGGATGTGACAAGGATGCGGAATGAACAAGAAGCTCAACTACTTTATACTTCTGCTTCTTCCACAACAATGTTATCATCCAAAAATGTTACTTTGACATCTCCCCTGCCTGGAAAATGCATGAACTGAGTGGGGAAGAAACAAGGATTGTATTTCAGATGAGATGGTTGCAGAGGAACAGGGTATACAAGGGGGTTTCATTTTTGCAGAAGCCGCAATATCTTTGTGTCACTTGTCAACCTTTCCAGTTGTCCAAGTGTCGTTGCAAATTACCATTCCTGTGTCTCTTCACCATTTTTTCCTTGGTGACCAAGATTGTGAATTTTGATAACTCTTGAATGGGAGAGCCAGTGTTTGATTTTCAAAATTGCAGGATTAAATGTTTGCCTATCCACTTTATAACCTTGAACACTGAACTTTGGTATGCTATATCTTGAGGAATTAGGTTAAAGGTAAAGGTAAAGGTACCCCTGCCCGTACGGGCCAGTCTTGACAGACTCTGGGGTTGTGCGCCCATCTCACTTAAGAGGCCAGGGGCCAGCGCTGTCCGGAGACACTTCCGGGTCACGTGGCCAGCGTGACATCGCTGCTCTGGCCAGAGCCAGAGCCAGAGCCAGAGCCGCACACGGAAACGCCGTTTACCTTCCCGCTGGTAAGCGGTCCCTATTTATCTACTTGCACCCGGAGGTGCTTTCGAACTGCTAGGTTGGCAGGCGCTGGGACCGAGCAGCGGGAGCGCACCCCGCCGCAGGGATTCGAACCGCCGACCTTTCGATCGGCAAGCCCTAGGCGCTGAGGCTTTAACCCACAGCGCCACCTGCGTCCCTGAGGAATTAGGTTACTATTGTTTAAAAGATGTGCTGTATTATTTTTAAATAACAGGATGTGTGATATGAAACAATCTGGAGTTCTTGCTCCTGGGTTTCACTTACAGTTATTGGTTTCTAGTCTTTGCCAGATCAGTTTTGTCATTATTATCCTTTGAAATGTTGCCAGAGTTAGACTCTTCATAATCATATACAAATGTTTTCTCATTACCTTAATTTATGCAGACTGCAGTCCTATATCCACTTATGTGGGAGTAAGCCTCATAAGATTGTGCTGTAAAAAATTACATGGAGGGTGTACATCAGGGATGGGAAACACTATTACCCTCCAGATGTATGTTATCACCCCCTGACCATTGGTCCTACTGGCTAGGGCTGGATTTCACTAAATTTCCAATCCCTGGAGTGATCTCCCTCGTTTTTGCTACACTTCTGTTGTCTTAGGTCTCTTGTCACTTGGATGCACATAGCTGAAAAAAGTTATTCCTCCTGGTCAGTCATGGGGAAAGATGATTTATTTAAAATAGTCTTACATCACCTCTCCTATGAAAAGTGCTCAAGGCATCTTACCAAAATCAACACTTAATTCGGCCAGAGTAGTGCACGGTTTTCTTAGAAAAGAACTATCAGTACAGGAGAGAAAAGAGACGCAGGTGGCGCTGTGGGTTAAACCACAGAGCCTAGGACTTGCTGATCAGAAGGTCGGCGGTTCGAATCCCTGTGACGGGTGAGCTCCCATTGCTCAGTCCCTGCTCCTGCCAACCTAGCAGTTCAAAAGCACGTCAAAGTGCAAGTAGATAAATAGGTACCGCTCCGGCAGGAAGGTAAACGGCGTTTCCGTGCGCTGCTCTGCTTTGCCAGAAGCGGCTTAGTCATGCTGGCCACATGACCCAGAAGCTGTACGCCAGCTCCCTCGGCCAATAAAGTGAGATGAGCATCACAACCCCAGAGTTGGCCCCGACTGGACCTAATGGTCAGCGGTCCCTTTACCTTTACCTTTACAGGAGAGAAAACTGACTACTGGTGTGCGTTTTTTGGAATTACGAACACTCCAAGAGAGTCTAGAACAGAGGCTGGGATTCTGGATGTTGTCATTGGTCATTGGTCATTGGTTATGCTCCCTAATTCATAATAATGTAACAAGTAGAAGCTTTTAATCCTGCCATATTGTAAATCAAACACTGGCCATGGGTCTGTTAGGCGTTTTGTCCTTGGAGCGACACAAGTTCTTGACCTGTGGTCTAGATCAGGGGCGTATAAAGTGGGGGGCAGAGGGGGCGGGCCACCCCAGGTACCACTCGGGGGGGCAGTGACAAGACAGCCCCTGCCTCCCCCCAGCTGTAGAGCGGCCGAGGGTTCGCGCAGTCCATATGGACTGCCGCACTTGCACGGGGTCCATACGGGCCGCCTCTTGCATGGTGACCGTGCAGGCTGCTGCACTTGCACGAGTGGCATCCCATACAGAGTGCGCATGTGCGGCATCCTGTACGGACTGTGCATGCGCGGGATGCCACACATGCACACTCCGTGCGGGCTGCACTGCCCCGGATGCTGGAGAGGGTTCCTCCTCCACTGGTCTAGATTAATTAATCAAGGCCACTGAAATACTACTTGAATGAAGCCTTCATTGGAGTCTGTAAAACACACTTCCAGCAAAATCTGATTAGGTGTGCCATCGATCCAAAATCCAGGAGTCTTTCAATGGTCGCATTAAAACAAATTGTTGATCTCTGCTTTCATAACAGAGCAATCTCCTCTCTCCAACCCTCGCATACTGTTTTGTGGGTTCTCCTGACCCCCCAGAACTAATCTGGGGGTGCATGGAGAGGCGAGAAAGCCCTGTTGCGTTAGCAGGAGCCCTTGTGCAGAGTCTCCCTAGTGGAACTATGTAGCTGAACCCTATGACTGTACGAAGTGGGTAAACCAGTACTGAAATTCAAAATTCCCATTCATAACACAACCCAAGAAAGCAGCATACTTTGACATTTATGGCTTTGCTTTAAACAAAGGTAACATCAGCCTGCTTTCTCAAAGCAGCAAGATAATTTTCTAAACAACGGCAAAAAATGCTGAACATGGATATTGTTGAGAATGCAGCAGATGGTGCTGGAGAAAGATTTTTGCAAATATTTGGCTGTAATTGGAAGAGAAATAGCTTTTTAAATAATGCATCAATTCCTTTTACCCTACCTGATAATGTGCTGCTGTGAACTACTGACAACATTCCTAGAACTTCACCATCCCCAAGCCTTGGTCCCACTGTTTTTAAGTTAGTTGCTCTTTCCGTGATAGCTTGTCCACATTGTCAAGATCTCATCTATCACCATGAAGGATTAATGGACCATACTTCAGTAGCTTTCCTGTTGCAGCAGTGAGGATTTCAGAATCTAAGAATGTTCTTCAAATTCTGTAGAACGAACATACAATAGCTTTTCTGTTATATCTCAAGGAGTTCTGTCGCTTGTTCAAGGCACTGGTTGACTTCTGTAAAACTAAATGGCTGTCAAGACAAACTGGATCACAGAATAGATGGGAAAGGCTCCCTTTGGTCTGAAAATCCCTGTCTGTCCAGAAATAAGGACTGTTCTAGGTGTGAACTGGCTGTCAGTTTGCTTTTCTTAGTACAGAAGTATTGGTCTGATGTCTAGAGAACTTTCCTATTCTAATTAATTCAAGAGGGTTCTGGAAGCATCTCCTTGTGAAAGAAACAAGCATAAGGTTCGTGATATTTGGGTTATTCATTCAGAGAAGCTGAGTACAGCTGGCTTAAACTGGTCCTGTCATCTCTTCTGTCAAGGTCATACTGACTATAATAAGAGGCCAGAAGGAGCCTGAGTTTCACTTTCTCTTTCTATCTTTTTTTCTTCTGGTGTGGTGTTCTGTACATAATATGCTTAGTGTTAAGATTGAGTCTTATTATATATAAGTCATTGTAAGTTTAAGTTAAGTCTGCTGCCACTAGATTTCTTATGGACAGTGCCAATCCTGAATGTATTGGATTTGTGACCATTATGCTCATTTGCCTTCTGTAGCAGTAAAGCTCTGCTGGATGAAATATAATTGCCTCTGGTCTATTTTGGGGGGATCCTGCAACGTGTTTAAGTTTTTATTCTGCTAACTATATGTCAGAGTTCTGCTCTGGATCAATATTGAGTAGAATTTTTTTTTTAAATAATATTTATTCAAATTTTAAAGGTTACAAAAAGAAAAAAAGAAAAAAGAAAAAAAAGGAAAAACAGAAAAAATACAAACAATTGAAGAAAGAACAAATCAAACCTTTACATCACTTGCTTTCATTCACTTACTTCCTTGACCTCCTCACACCTCCCATTTTTGAATTCTAATTCAATTAGATATTTCAGCAAATCCTTCCCAACTTTGTTTTTATCTTAATAGTTTATCTTAATATTTTATCTTAATATATTGTAATTTTACATTCCCTTCTTTCACCAAATTATTTTTACTTAATCCTTTATCTTTTCTGCTAAAACCACATAATTCTATTCCAACATCTTTTCTAACATTCCTTAATTTTACAATATTTCTGTAAATAAACTTTAAATTTTTTCCAATCCTCTTCCACCGACTCTTCTCCTTGGTCTCGGATTCTGCCAGTCATGAGTAGAATTTAATGGCACTGGCTACACTTTTATTACACTGGAACCTACAGTTCTTTGATATAAAAAGGGGCATGAAAGATCAGCTGCTGCTGTCAAGCCCAGGCTGACTTGTAGGTAACCCAGGAAGAGCAGTGGCTCATCATCATTAATTACAAGGATCAAACCTGATTCTACAGGCAGTAGTCTCTCCCAATCTGGGTGTGTGGTTGTTATGAGACAGGCAAAAACCTCCCTGTCCCTGAATATGGCGACTGAGTAAACTATATGAAGGTCTATGTGCTAACTCACCCACTGGGAGGGCCCCCAACAGACTGGGTGGGTGAAAAATCCCAAGATGGTCAGCAAAGAGGACCGCCTGCACCTAGCCACCCAGGGGTTGGATGGGCACAGTTCCCGTGTCCCTGCACCTGCCCTCAATTGGCCTTGTGGACAAGGCCCACCCCAGCTGGAAAGTCCAGAAGGGCTGGAGGTGAGTGGCACCCGGTTGCCATCCTCTACCCCAGCAGTGCAGGAAGATGGTGGTCTCCCAGGACCAGCCATATTCACGCATGAGGCAAATGCTATCCCCCAAGCCCAAGGGGAGCAGATGCTTTTCAAGGTAGGGTACTATGATGGTGACCAGGAGATGGTGGGAAGGAGAGGAATGGGTTGCTCATATTTGCTTCTGGGTTGTGTTGGTAATACCATACCTTTACCATAGCTTCTAAGGCTTGCCCACAATGAACTGAACTGTGTCAGCACGGAACACTTTTTGTGGTATCATTCCCTCTATTTCCACAGTTCAGGCTGTGCGTGTCATGAGTCATGTGGCCAAAATAGCACCACTCACGGATAAGAGAGAGGTATCGGAAGCACAATTTGCAGAAGCACCAACAAATCTTCTGAGTGTGCGTGGAAACACAGCAGTCATGGAATGCTGAATGTCTGTTGAAAAAGGGGAAAAGAAAGGGAGAAGGACTGAATTCAGTGGGTCAAATTCTGAACTGTAGCATATCCCACTGCCATCTTTTGTTGCAGTATATATATATATATATATATATATATATATATATATATAAAATTTCAATTCAGATAACAGCCATTTATGATCTCTGAGATCTGGACTATAGCTGAAGGCTGAGAGACGTTAATAACACCAGTGGCTATAAAAACTGAAGGAAGATGATCCAGAAGATACGGAACTGATTTTTTTAATTCCTTCTTTACTTCCTTATTACTACTGCAGAACAACACTTTCTGAACATTTCTGTCCTCTAGCTTGCACCATTCCCCCCCGGCAGCCTGGACTACCTTATTTATTAGCCATCTAGTCTGTGAATTCTTAGAAGATACATACATTCTGCATGCACTTATGGGCTTTGATTTACTGCGTGCAATAATTGGGCTGCTTTCCGCTGACATTTATTACAGCATAATAGTGTTAGTCGTCAAACCCTGGCTTTTATTTTTCTTCTAAATCAAATCTTATTAATATGTTCAATTAGCTGAGTTGATCACATTCCCTTCCAAATGGCACCTCGCAATGTTAGCACTTTCAAATGGGAAAAGTGGTCACCATTGTCGCCAGCTGCACTTTGTTCAAAAAACAGGTTAATCGCAAATGAAGCAGCAGCAAATAGCCTCCAGCGAAAATGCAAATGCAGGTCTTGTTCACATAGCAGGGTTGTAAAGGTATTGATTTAGAATCTACGGCTGACTTGGTGCTACCATTTTGTCCACCTGTATTTTAACTGGCTGGAATGCTGCACTCCTGACTTAACTTGAGTGGATCCCTTTCCAGACCAATCTGTCAGAAGATTCTCAATATAGAAATCCCATGAGAGCACGTTTAGGGTTGCCATATTTAAAAAAGTAAAAAACAGGACACCCCAAAATTGTTGAGCTTTTTTGTATGAAAACGCCAAGAAAACACAATTTTTTGATCAAATTGCTTAAGATCCAGGACAAAGTGCTACCTTTCAGAAATTCCCCCAAGACATCAATTTCGCCTTTGAAATTCCAGTACAGTAGTACCTCGGGTTACATACGCTTCAGGTTACATACGCTTCAGGTTACAGACTCCGCTAACCCAGAAATATTACCTCAGGTTAAGAACTTTGCTTCAGGATGAGAACAGAAATCGTGCTCCGGCAGCGCAGCAGCAGCAGGAGGCCCCATTAGCTAAAGTGGTGCTTCAGGTTAAGAACAGTTTCAGGTTAAGTACAGACCTCTGGAACGAATTAAGTACTTAACCTGAGGTACCACTGTAATGTCCAGGAAAATCTGGATGTATGGCATCTCTAAGAACATTGGAATATAAAGCCATGCATATCAAGCCTCAGGTTTTTAATGTGGTCATGTTCTTTATAGCATGTGCATTTTTCAAAAGTTGCAAATGAATTAAATCTCTGTTTCCTTATAACCTGTTGTTGAAGTGGAATACACTAGATGAGACAGTCAAATCAGCTATGATTAAGTGGGCACAAGACATTGGTCATGATATTATGTTTGCTGACTGGGAACAGTTATGGACCACTGGCATAAAATTTACGGCATGTAATGCCTTAAGAGAAAATATTATGAAAATGATTTACAGGTGGTACATGACCCCAGTCAAGCTTGCGAAAATCTATCATTTGCCCAATAACAAATGTTGGAAATGCAATGAGACTGAAGGTACCTTCTTTCACCTTTGGTGGACTTGCCCAAAGATTAAGGCCTTTTGGGAAATGATTTATAATGAAATTAAGAAGGTACTTAAATGTACCCTTCATAAGAAACCAGAGGCATTTCTTTTGGGCATGGTCGGCCAATTGGTGTCAAGGAAGGATAGGACTTTTTTTATGTATGCCACCACAGCAGCAAGGATCCTTTTAGCAAAGTATTGGAAGACACAAGAACTACCCACATTGGAAGAATGGCAGACGAAAGTGATTGACTTTATGGGACTGGCGGAAATGACTGGCAGAATCCGTGACCAAGAGAAAGAGACGGTGGAAGAAGATTGGAAGAAATTTAAAGTATATCTTAAGAACTGTTGTAAGATTGATGAGTGCTAAAATGTCAAGGGAAAGGAAAAAATAGAATTATAGCTGCAACTGATTGATTAATTAGCAGAAGAAATTGGAAAAGAAAATAAGTTATTATTTAATTGGAGCGAAGGGTTGTTGAAAAAATTTAAAACAAGGATGCAGAGAGGGGGAGGTAAGGGGAAGTCCGAGAAAGAAGGTTTACGAAAAAGAGGATTTGAAATTATACTTGTTTATATGTTTTTGTTTGTTTATGTGTGTTGTTATGTTGTTTTAAATTTGTGTTGGAAAACTAATAAAAATTATATATATTTAAAGGAATAAATCTCTGTTTCCTGTGCTCTGTTGCCAGACAAAGAACTTGAACTCCCAGCTCCAGTTCTACCAAAGACTTTAATGCTTAAATCAGAATGGTACATAAGGCAAACTAAAGCTTCCAAGGTTCAGCAGGTGCAACAAGAGGTGAGAATGCATGACGAAGGTGTTCATCCAACAAGTGGCAAGCCTCTTGCACCCTCCTTCTGAAGTGGGCACATCTGTTTGTACAGCAAGCACCCCAAGTCCTAGGACTGGTCAACTGAACAAGCATTGGTTTGAGTAGGCTGGCTGATAAATGCTTGTCTGCACTGTCGCTGCCAGCATCATGTGCTTGGAAATGGGGGTGGAGTCAGAGCCATCTTGGCATCAGATTTACTCTCAGCCATCTTCCCCAAAGGGGGAGGTTCCTTGATGTCAGGAGGCGGCCTGATGACTGGAAGAGATGAGCTAGGGGTGTTCGGTGGTTAAGGCATGGGATATTCGTCTGTCAGCCTACTAAAACTGAAATTCTTTTTTAGCCCTTTCTGTCCAAGAGGACCCAATGGCCGACCCAAAGCATTGGGTCGGCCAGTCCAGAATCAGAGAATATTTCACTGCCAGGTAGATGAGACAGTTGCACTCAGAAATAGCTGAGTGCTGCCCATTCTAGTCTCAAGAGGACCTGACACCACCTCAGTGTAAGACCAAGAGAGTTTGCTGCTTAAAGAACTGCACACTTCTGCTGTGGCCAACAATTTTAAAAGGTGTTACCATTCAGATGCCAGTTCCTACCTTCATCTATACCCCCTCCTTTCCTTAACCTGTTGTACAGCAGGGGCCTGCAGTGCTCTAGCTGTTTGACTACCTCTCTCTTCAGGGCCGGTCCACTCATGAGGCTAGGTGAGACAACTACCTCAGGCGGCATAATCCACAAGGGCAGCAAATCCCAATGTAGATCTTTATCTCTCCCCCACACCCTGCTCTCGATGTAGGTTTTCACTCATCCCTTCTTCCCAAGTGGGGAAGGAGATGCCATTTTGTAGGTTGCCTCAGGTGCCAAAATGTCTTGCACTAGCCTGGTCCCTCCTCAGCCAAAGAAATCAAAACAAGAGGTTTTTCAAGGTCCTGGTGGCCTATCATATATGGGTGGTCTTCAGCTGGATGGGTCCAGTGGTGAAACTGCATGCTCCGGTACCGGGGGCAGAGAGCAGGCAGGGGCGTGGCTGGCGGGCATCCCGGGGTGTGTGATGTGTGTCCTGGGGGCTTGGCACCCAACACAGTAGGGGTGTGTGTAGCACATGTCTGGGGAGGTGGCCACGATGGTACCCCCTTCCCCAATGGAGCCAGCGGCGTGCGCTCCCCCCGCCCCCCGTTCCTCTGCCAATGGATGGGTCATGCATTGTGCAGGTCGTATGTTGTGCAGGGCTGATTTATTCCTTAGATAAGGAAGGAATAAATGGGAAAACATTGTGCCTCTTTCTTGTTCAGCATGTAGAGCAGGCATGGCCAAACTTGGCCCTCCAGCTGTTTTGGGACTACAACGCCCATCATCCCTAGCTAACAGGACCAATGGTCAGGAATGATGGGAACTGTAGTCCCAAAACAGCTGGAGGGCCAAGTTTGGCCATGCCTGATGTAGAGTCTTCTGTAGCACACCCTGCTATGACCAACCTAGGAGTATTCTACTAATGGGGCTTCCCATCTTACAAGTCTGAAAGCCATGCAAAATACAGGGAGAGGATATGAATCATAGAAAGGCCAAGTTCAAATGGATGAAAACTGAAATGGATGAAAGGCTTTCCTCACCAAGCTCACATTCTCTATTAATGCAACAAATTGCTGCAAATGACCATGTGTATATTTGTTACATCAAGCCCTCTCTCTTTTTGGGGGAAAATATGTTTGAACGAGATCTTTTCATATTTTAATTTTGACTGCCCATTTAACTTCATCGGCATGTATTTAGTCACAAATGGTAACTGTACACCATCTTAGAAAACAAGTGGAAGTTGTGTGTGATTAAAACACCCTGTTTTCAAGTACATTTATGAAGGTTTTCCTTCTCTCTTTAGGGAAGTGGCTTGTGTAATCCAGAAGACTGAGTAGAATTCAAGGTTGGCAAGTTTACTTACTGCTGTCCTGAGTTTAGGGTGGATAAAGATTCCATAAAGTCAGTTTTTTTTTGTCCCTGCTGTGGAATTTTTTTGGAGTATCTTGTATGCCTTTTGACTTAACTGTTACACATTCTTCAGAAACAGAATACAATCACAGACCACCTAGTCCCCTACATAAGGGGAAAGCTTCCACTCGGCTTAGATTTTTCTCTCTATTAAGAAGACATTGTCTGATTCAGTGAAATAATAAAATTAAGCATGCAAGAGATCCAACTTAAGTGATTTTTGGAGGCAAATGAACCTGAGCATAAAACAATTTTCTTTTTATCCTCATGAGCACTATTTCCATGCTAGATTAGGTTGCTGTGTGTTTCCACAGTCTCATGAATACATTTAAAGCACTGGAATTGAGTCAATTCAAATAGCTACCCATGCCTTTGATTATAATCCATATTAGATCCCAACCATTAAAAATCAGAATCTCTCGTACACAGCTTTCTCATTTAAACAACTCCTTTTAACCCCCGAGATAATGCTCCCGCTTTATATGTGGGCTGATATCAACGTTTGCTTTAGTTGTGAATACGTGTTTGATAGAATGCTTTAATGCTGCTTCAATTTAACAAGATACACTTTAAAGGTTTTCATTAGGGAAATGGGGTGTTATGCAAAGTAGTTAAAATGGAAGTTAAAGCAAAGGAGTTTTCTTTTTAATGAAAAGTAAGAAGTCAAAAGAGGTGAACAGAAAGAATAGTCACCCTGAAAATAATTGCCTTGTGTCGTAAGGAGCCCATATCTTCAGAAAATAAGCACTCTCTGGGGTGCTAGACCAGGTCTAACCACCAACATGACATAAGGCTTGTCCACACTTCCTCTTGTTCCACTACTCTTAGTGCTTAGCTTATTTTTCCTAAGTTGCTATTTTGTTAATGCTGTTTATAGATTATAAATGCCATGATGATTTGTTAAGTCATATAATATGACTTTTGCTGCGGTCGTGATGTTTAGATAGTTTTCTGGTTGCTGTTTCGTTAATAGTGTTTCATAAATTCTAATTACCTTATTGATGATTTGTTAACCATTTTATGAGATTTATGCTGTATTTGAAATGTCCTATCATGCTCTATTAAGCTGCCGTTACTGTTTGTACATTGCTTTGAGATTTAGCGGAATAAAAAGAGAAATAGAAATACAGTGGTACCTCGGGTTAAGAACTTAATTCGTTCCGGAGGTCTGTTCTTAACCTGAAACTGTTCTTAACCTGAAGCACCACTTTAGCTAATGGGGCCTCCCACTGCCGCCGCGCCACTGCTGCACAATTTCTGTTCTCATCCTGAAGCAAAGTTCTTAACCCGAGGTACTATTTCTGGGTTAGCGGAGTCTGTAACCTGAAGTGTCTGTAACCCGAGGTACCACTGTATTACCAACCAATTGATGAAATGAGCAAACGGCGTTCAGCTTTTCTGTGGAATGCTGTTTATTCCAATTTAGAGCTAAAGAGTGGGTTTTCACTGGGAAAATAGCACTTCCTGGAGAAGAGTCAATAGAATCATAGAATCATAGAATCATAGAGTTGGAAGAGACCACAAGGGCCATCGAGTACAACCCCCTGCCAAGCAGGAAACACCATCAGAGCACTCCTGACATATGGTTGTCAAGCCTCTGCTTAAAGACCTCCAAAGAAGGAGACTCCACCACACTCCTGGCAGCAAATTCCACTGTCGAACAGCTCTTACTGTCAGGAAGTTCTTCCTAATGTTTAGGTGGAATCTTCTTTCTTGTAGTTTGGATCCATTGCTCCATGTCCGCTTCTCTGGAGCAGCAGAAAACAACCTTTCTCCCTCCTCTATGTGACATCCTTTTATATATTTGAACATGGCTATCATATCACCCCTTAACCTCCTCTTCTCCAGGCTAAACATGCCCAGCTCCCTTAGCCGTTCCTCATCAGGCATCGTTTCCAGGCCTTTGACCATTTTGGTTGCCCTCCTCTGGACACGTTCCAGTTTGTCCGTGTCCTTCTTGAACTGTGGTGCCCAGAACTGGACACAGTACTCCAGGTGAGGTCTGACCAGAGCAGAATACAGTGGCACTATTACTTCCCTTGATCTAGATGCTATACTCCTATTGATGCAGCCCAGAATTGCATTGGCTTTTTTAGCTGCCGCGTCACACTGTTGGCTCATGTCAAGTTTGTGGTCAATAGGGCAACAATAGCTGGTTTATGTGGGGTGGCTTCTCCTTGCAGCCTTAAGTGAAGGTGTGGAAATGAGGTTTTCAATGGGTGTTCACATCTGGAGCCTCGAGGCAGAGTACCTGTCAGAGTTGAAAGAAGTCAAGTATTATTCATTTACTCTTTGGATTTTCGTTTTGCTTCTCAGATTGCTGGATGTCTGACATCAGGAAATAATTCTGGGAGCTAACTTTTGAATGGTAGTCCTAGCCACATGACACAAACTTGCTTCATACAGAACGTGCGTGAAATGGGAGTCAGTCATTCGTGGAAGGGGTCTTCAGTGAGATGATCAAGCCTGCCTTTGTTTCACTGCCACCGCCTCTGCCACTATACTTCTGGAAGCCAGCAAAACTTCTGGAAGTGTGATGCCAGCTTCCGGAAGCACGGTGACTGGAAAGCCACAGCAGAAGGAGAAGGAAGAGTGGGTGATGTATGTGGGCAAGGTATGTAGGTGTGCTTTTGGGGTTCCATATTTTGGTCCCGCGCTCTGGTGTGAGCCAGAGCATGGGAAACAAAACAGGACATCTGGGATGGGTTTTTTAAATATATATTTCTAATAAATTTATTTATTTGCTTTTTCAGATTAAAATTTCAAAGTCACATATCCAACATACAACATAGAAACTACATTCCAAAGAATCTCCTGGACTTCACTCCTCCCCTTTGTGGGTCCTATTGTCAGGGCCATCTTACCCATAGGTGCTAGGGGTGTGAGGCACTCGGGTGCTGGGCTCTCAGGGGCCCCAGGCCAAGAGTCATGGGCCCGAGAGTTGAATCCGGGGAAGAGCCCACCTGTCGGTCGGCGCACCATGATGGGCTCTTCTGCTGTGAGTGGCACTGTGTTGCGAATTCGGGGGCGACCGAGCTGAGGTGGCAGGCTGGCTCCGCCCTCCTGGAGGGGGCACCAAGTGGATCTTTGCACCCTGGCATTGCATATGCTTAAGACAGCCCTGCCTATTATTAATAATAATAATAATAATAATAATAATAATAATAATAATGAAATTTTATTTATATCCCACCCTCCCCAACCAAAGCCGGGCTCAGAGCGGCTAACAACAGTAAAAATAGCACAGTTTACATAAAATCACAGTCAATTAATTGAGATACATTCTAAAATTAATTCAGAATCAAATTAATGGCAACCATTGGGCTAGAGTTCTATGAGGATTACAGAAGAGGTCAGACTGTGCCAAAGGCTTGGTGGAACAGCTCTGTCTTGCAGGCCCTGTGGAAAGATGTCAAGTCCCGCAGGGCCCTAGTCTCTTGTGACAGAGCGTTCCACCAGATCGGGGCCACGGCTGAAAAAGTCCTCGCTCTGGTTGAGGCCAGCCTAAGCTCCCTGTGGCCCAGGATCTCCAAGATGTTTTTATTTGAAGACTGTAAGGTCCTCTGTGGGACATACCAAGAGAGGCGGTCCCGTAGGTACGAGGGTCCTAGGCCATACAGGACTTTAAACATTAAAACCAGCACCTTAAACCTGATCCTCTACTCCACCAGGAGCCACTGCAGCTGGCATAGCACCGGCTGAATGTGATCCCACAGCGAGGACCCCGTAAGGAGTCTCGCCACGGTGTTCTGCACTCACTGGAGTTTTCGGGTCAGTCTCAAGGGGAGCCCCACGTAGAGTGAGTTAATCATTTCCTCCTACATCTTTTATAGTAATCCAAACCTTTTACCTCTCCATTGTGTCCAAAATTCACCATTAAACTACAAGTGTTACAATGGTTTTTAAGATAAATTATATATTTTCCCCAACAGCTGGGATTGGGATTAGAAACTGGGTCAGCTTCTGGAAATCTGGGATATCCCTCTTAAAACAGGACAGTTGAGCCGTATGTTGATTGTTTCTCTGTCCCTTCCCTGGCAAACACAAAGTGCCTGGCTATGTGGTGTGCACACTCCTGATAGTGCCACTGCAGCCATGGTTTTAGCTTTCCTGCCCTAGTCATCATATGGTGAAGGGGCATGGGCAGTTGGGTGTTCTTCAGCCAAACATGGCCTGCGGAGGGTTGGCCAGTTTCTGATCTAGCTCTCCTCCTCCAAAAATAATTCCCTACCTCTTTTCTGGATCAAACTCAGACTGAAACTCTTGTTCAATCAATCAAGATCCTTTATTAGGCATGGTAAACCACACATTATCATACAGGCACCGTATACAAATTGTGCAAAATACAAACTCAACGTAACAAGGCTTGTCCCAGTCATAGAAACTGTTATTGTTCTCCTACTTTGCAGTCAGCTCTTCCCTGTTCTCTCTCTCCTTCTCAACTCTGTGCCCCCTGCTACCTTGGAATATGGTTCCATGAAAAATCTCTGATTCTCCCTGGATAAAAAAAAGCATCATTTGAATAAACCAAATATGCCTGTAGCTGCTCTTAGGAGGACAGTCTCTGAAGCAGGGTATCCAAATTATCACAGTCAGTGAAAGAGACATGTCACGCCTGAACTACATTCTGAAGCAAACCTCTTCCTCCCCGCCCACCCTAAACTTTTTAAAGAAAACTCCATTGGGATTGCGTTTGTGGAAAGCTAAGCAATAACTGAAACCCAATTTTAAAAGAAACCAGCCATAAACACCTGTACACATTAGAAGAGGCTTGCGTGTGCAGAGGATCCTTTATTTATAAAGCAGTCAAGACTGTAAAGGGGAGGAGAATGCAGCTGACAGGGCAGGCGAGAAAAGAAAAAGATCAGGGAGTCTCAGTGCATTTTGAGATTGTCAATTGCCAACGAGATGTTCGTTTTAATGCAGACAGGGAATTGTCACAGCTGCATTTTCCTGGCATGGTGGTTGGTTCCACTTCAGGCCTGACAGGCATGTAATTGAACCCAGAGAAGATTTGCTCGCCGCCGTTGAGAGAAACACACTTTAAAGGGCACTGTCGTGTCCTCCCTTTCGTGTTCAGAAATATCCCCCACTGTTCGCTTTACGTAATGAATGTCTCTTATTTCGGTGCCCTGCCTTTCACGTCTATGAACAGTTTAATGGGGATCTTTCAGTCATTCGGAAGGTTTCTACAAACAAAAACATGTCCAATATCCAAACGGCCTGAGGGGAAAACAACATTCTTTCCTGACATCAAGTTTTGCAGGCAGCTGAAACTCTAAACAAAAATAGACAGAGAGGAGACAGTGGTATTAACTACAATAGCTAAGTGGAATTAAATCTCCACATCCAGCGGCAGCGGACCTCAGATCACGAGGTGTGGACAACAAATGAGAGTTTTCATTGCTTCTTTGAGAGCTTGAGAAGATCCCTGCTGGATCAGGCCACTGATAGCTTTATCCTCCCTGAATTTGCCTAACCCCCCTTTTAAAACATAAAAAATTATACTTTTCAGGTTTAAACATTTCATTAATTTTACTATCATTTTGACATTTCAAAACATGACTTCCTTCCCCCTCTTTCTGCAGTTCCTTCAATTTATTTTTAATATCTTCTGCATATTAACCCAATTTGCTCATTTATTCATTTTCTTTAAATATATACACTTATGAAACTGCTGGTTCTTCTCTGTTTACAATTTATCTGTAAATATTCACTAAACCATTTCCATTATTTTATAAAGTTTCCATTCTTTTATAAAGTTTTGCCATTTCTGTGTACTCCGTAAGTTTTTGTATCCATTCTTCCTTTGCTGGGATATCTTCTATTTCCCATTTTTGGGCAAGTAACATTCTTGCTGTAGTCACATACGTAGGAAGTGTCCCGTTGCACCAGAAGCGGTTTCGTCATGCTGGCCACATGACCTGGAAAGCTGCCTATGGACAAATGCTGGCTCCCTCAGCCTGAAGCGAGATGAGCACCGCAACCCCATAGTCGCCTTTGGCTGGACTTAACCATTCAGGGGTCCTTTACCTTTTCTTTTCTTTTTTTACCTCAAGGACTGCTTCTTCTCATATGAAGCAAGCCAGACCCTGTGATCATCATCTGAGGTGCTTCTTCATGTGCCTCCTCCATACAAGTCTGGAGGTGGCAATACAACAATGAACCTTTTCTGTGGTGGCTCTGAATCTGTGGAATGCTCTTCCCAAAGAGGCTTGCATGGTGCCATCATTACGTGTCTTTAGGCACCAGCCAAAAACATTCCTCTTTAACCAGGTAACAACAACAACAACAACAACAACAACAACAACAACAACAACAATTTATTATTTACACCCCACCCCCCAGTCACTCTAGGAGGCTTCCAACAGAATATTAAAATACAATAGTTTATTAAACATTAAAAGCTTCCCTAAACAGGGCTGCCTTCAGAAGACTTCTAAAAGTCTGGTAGTTGTTTTTCTCTTTGACATCTGGTGGGAGGGCGTTCCACATGGCGGGTGCCACTACTGAGAAGGCCCTCTGCCTGGTTCCCTGTAACTTGGCTTCTTGCAGCAAGGGAACCGCCATAAGGCCCTCAGCACTGGACCTCAGTGTCGGGGCAGAATGATGGGGGTGGAGACGCTCCTTCAGGTATACTGGGCCAAGGTCGTTTAGGGCTTTAAAGGTCAGCTCAGAAACGTACTGGGAGCCATTGTAGGTCTTTCAAGAACGGTGTTATGTGGTCTCGGTGGCTGCTCCCAGTCACCAATCTAGCTGCCTCATTCTGGATTAGTTGTAGTTTCCGGGTCACCTTCAAAGGTAGCCCCACGTAGAGCGCATTGGAGGAGTCCAAGCGGGGGCCATTAAATAATCTATAACTTGTTAAATGTGTGTGTAGTGGAGACTGCTATTGTGATTGTTTCATTATTGTGCTGTATTACGTGTGTTCTGTTTGTATTATTATGCTGCGTAAATTACGTTCATAATGTGGGAGGAAAGGTGGTATATTAATCTAATAAATAAATAAAAATGGTGGCTGCATTCTGGTGGCTGCTGAATGTTGGACTTGCTGGTTTGATTGAGCAATGCTATTTTAATGTTGTTGTGACACGCAGCCACAATGGATGTTTGTGAAGATCTCATATTATCTTTACCATAAAATTCCCAATGGAAATGTCCTAAGTTTGATGGCAGAATAGGTTGCCTCAGGGTCATCCTTTGCTGGACGATTTGAACCATGGACAGCCTGTAGGTGCATACTATAGATGGCCCTTCATAGTTCTATGTGAATAAATCAGCATTCCAGTATTGTATTAGGAATCTATCAAGATTATAGAGTTTTCCTAATGAGTAAAAAACAATGTGTGCTTTCTTGCTTATTATTATATCTGATGAAAACCTCTGGATAACTTGTCTTGCACTTTCACCAACATAAGCTATAAAGTGCTTAGGATACGGACATGTTTGTTTCATGCTTTGTAAGGTGCCTTGTGGGTGCTTTAAACACATAAACAAATAGCACGGCTTCCTATTTTCAAAAGGAATCGGCCACACTGTGTTGCATCTCAAAAATTTTGTTCCCCGGCCCAGAAGTGTTTTTTTGTTTTGTTTGTTTATAGCCCCAGGTATAAGAAAGAGAAATCACCTCCCTGGTTTCTGAAAAGGTTACGAAGCTTCTGATACTATTCTTTCTGGCGAAAATTACAGCAATGTCTTAAATCTGCCAGTGGTGTTAGGTACAAAGCATTGCATACTATATTCTCTTTATGGTCTGACCTACTTAATGGTAAGAGTTTTAAAAGATTTAAAACCAGTGCTACAGAGCACAGTCCTTTACAGTACATGTCTAGCTGAGTAGTAAAACATTAAGTTCATTGATACTTACTCTTGTGTAAGTGTGCATGGGATTATAGCCGTTCTGTTTTGAAAATCCTAAAATCCATTTTTTAATTTTCTCCACTTCTATATTTCAAAAAGTAGGCTCCCTTACCACCACATTAATTGAACAGAGGGAGGGGTCATGAGAATAAAACAGTGGCAATGGCTTAACATATGGAATATAAGAACCAAACTAGATTCCAAGCCGCTGCTGCTTCGAGCAATGCATTAGCTGAAATTTAGGTTTCCCCCTCCCTCAGATACACAGAATTCTGCATACCGTTGTTTGAGCTCTTCCATTCCATTTATATCCATATTCTCTAAAGGGGGAGGGGAAGCCAGAGTGAGAATTTACATTTCAAACATGGTTGAACAGAAACTGAATGAAGATGTCTTATTTTGCAGAGCGCACAGTAGCTAGGGGAATAAACTTGGCAGGCTGGCGATAGGGCGGGTGGGGTGGTTGCCTTATCCTGTTGTTTGAATGAAAATGCCTCCCACTTCTCCTGCTCAGAGACATCCCACAAAGGTCTCACCCACTCGTTGCCTGTCAGCAGAAAGACCCAGAGCCCAGCAATGTGTTAGATGCAGTTGGGGGTTCTTTTAATTCATATCTTGCCCTTCCTCAAATGAGCCCAAGGCATGAGGTAAGGCCATTTTCTGATCATGCCAATCCTGTGAGTTAGGTTAGGCCAGCTTTTCTCAACCTCCAAGCATTGATGGTCCACAATTCCCATCAGCTCCACACCATGGGGTGCAGATGATGGGAGATGCAGTCCAAGAGGCTGGATGGCCTTCTGTCATGGATGCCTTGGCTGAGATTCCTGCATTGCAGGAATTCTATGATCTCTGAAGGGCAATGCTCTGTAGATGGCTGGGTTAGGTTCAGAGAAAGCGACTTGCCCTTGGTCATTCTCGGAGTTTCATGGCTTGGATCATGGTCTCCCCTGCATCGCTTTCCATGCTGCTGGCCATCTTTGTTGCGTTTCCACACTGAACTTCTTTGATTTTGTCTGTATCAGGCGTAGGGAACATGTGGACTTTCAGGTGCTGTTAAACTGCATTTAGGGACGGGTGGATCAGTCTTTTCCTAGTCCACGTCAGTTTTGCATGGACTTATTCATAAGTCTGTCTCACTCTGTTTCTGCATTAATCTGTGACATTCCCCAATCTGTATTAAAATTTGTATTTATTCATTTCCCCCCCAAATATGTAGTATACCTAGGGACGCGGGTGGCGCTGTGGGTTAAACCACAGAGCCTAGGACTTGCCAATCAGAAGGTCGGCAGTTCGAATCCCCGCGACGGGGTGAGCTCCCGTTGTTCGGTCCCTGCTCCTGCCAACCTAGCAGTTTGAAAGCACGTCAAAGTGCAAGTAGATAAATAGGTGCCGCTCCAGCGGGAAGGTAAACAGCGTTTCCGTGCGCTGCTCTGGTTCGCCAGAAGCGGCTTAGTCATGCTGGCCACATGACCTGGAAGCTGTACGCCGGCTCCCTCGGCCAGTAAAGCGAGATGAACGCCGCAACCCCAGAGTTGGTCATGACTGGACCTAATGGTCAGGGGTCCCTTTACCTTTACTTAGTATACCTAAACAATAATTTACCACAAAAGACCGCTCACCTCATTCTTGCTGGGTAGTGGCGGTAGCAAATTTTGAGACATTGAGAATTTGATGAATAATTATATTCTGATGTGTGTTGTAGTTCAGAATATGTAAGTTAGGTTGGCTCACTTAAAATGTGAACTAAATAAAATTCTCCTCCATCCTCATCTACAACTACAATTGTGGCAGAAATGACCGGTCTGGCAGAAATGACCGGCAGAATCCGAGACCAGGGAAAAGAGTCGGCGGAAGGAGACTGGAAGAAATTTAAGGACTATTTGCAGAAATATTGCAAAATTAATGAATGTTAGATTGCTGTTGGACAGAAATTAATTGGTTTCCAGCTGTAATGTGAAGGTCGAGTAATAAGCTAAAATAAGTCATAATAAGTTATAATAAGGATTTGTTGAGTTAAGAATTTGAATTGGAATACAAAAGGGGGAGGTGAGGGGAGGTCCGGGAAATAAGATAATGGAATAAGTAATGAAAATTATATTTGGGGTTTTTTTTGTTTTTCATTTTTTGTGCATTTTTTGTGTGTGTGTGTTTCGTATTAATTTGGAAAAACCTAATAAATATCTATATAAAAAAAATACAGCTACAATTGGTCCAGCCCACTGGACATACTGGCTGTGGGATTTATTTTTCCTTAAGTGCAGATGTTTGCATCAGCCTCTATTGATTTTCATTTTGTGAGAGTCAGACCCATTTTCTATCCTATCAAGGTCTGGTCATATTTTATTCCTCTGTCCTGAGATGTGCTCCTAACATGAGTTTGACCAAACTGCGGGAGGCAGTGGAAGACAGGAGTGCCTGGTGTGCTCTGGTCCATGGGGTCATGAAGAGTCAGACACGACTAAACTACTAAACAACAACAACAACATCCTGAGAGGTTAGCTATCCCTCCTAATTTGGTATTATCTGTGGATTCGATCATTGTTTCTTCCATACCTTCATTGGAAGGTCATTGATAAAAATATTGAAGTGTATGCAGATCAGAAGGCAGCTGTCATGATCCCCCCTTGAAAGTACCTCCAGCTTTATGAGGAACCATTGATGAGCATTTTAAATAGTTTTCCATCTCTGTGAATCCAGCTGATGTGACAGTATTATCATTCAGCCCCCATTTAACCACTCTTGTAGCAAAACTTTGTTGAAGTAGGGCTTTAAAAAAAAAAATAGAATAAATGTTTAGAACTAAATTAACATGGCACTGGGGAGAATATCAGCTTCTTACTTTTTCTTAACAGTTTCAGTTCTTTTAACTTTTCTTTCAACTTTTCTTTGATATGGAAACGTTTCCCTTAGCACTTTCGTTGCATCCTAAATTGTCATAAAGTGTTATTAGAATAAAAGCAGTCAGTCTTGTTCATGGGCCTGTTATGATTTCTTTGTAAGTGGGGTCAATATTTCTTATTCTGAATTACAACGAAAGCCCCCTTCCACCCTCTTAACTTCCTACAAAACAAGTATAAGAAGTAATGAATAATTCTATCACTTCAAGGAGTTTTAGCATTTTTGAGAAAAAGACAAGATGCCGCGGCTATAGCTATTCAAATTATTCAAGCATTTTCTCCTCTTTTACCACTAAAATAATCTCTCTTCTGTTTTCTTACATATGGGGGAATTAGGGTGGTTAATTCCCATCATCATGAAGTATGCTTGATGGAGACTCATAATATAAGCAAATGGAGGGGCAAATCTATTTATTTCTGGCCTGGCCACTTTCACATCTCCAAACCAGTACAGCCATACCTTGGAAGTCGAATGGAATCCATTCAACTTCCAAAACATTCAGAAACCAAAGCGTAGCTTCCGATAGGCTGCAGGAAGCTCCTGCAGCCAATTGAAAGCCACGGAAGCCTCATCAGACGTTTGGGTTCCAAAGAACGTTCACAAACCGGAACACTCACTTCCGGTTTTATGGTGTTTGGGAGCCAAAATGTCTGAGTACCAAGGTGTTCAGGATTCAAGGCATGACTGTAATTCCATCCCTTTCTGCATGAATCAGTCTCTGTGTGTTTTTTTAAAAATCAGTTCTCAAACATTTATTCAAAATACATGCTTAAATGGTCACCCCCCCAAAAAAAATCTGTATTTAAGTAAGTGTGTGTGTGTGTGTGTGTGTGTGTGTGTGTGTGTGTTTAAAAACATTCAAACAGCTGAGTTCTGCATCACAATATTTTGAGAAGTGCAAAATCCAACAAAACAGCTAAGTGGACAGTTTAGTCTGAGAAGTGTGAATTGACTAATTCCGTATAGGAATTCACAAAGCATCACATGAATAAACGTAAAGGGGCCATGGGGCATGCACCACCCTCCAGTCTCCTTGACCCCTTGACCGGTGTGGAGAGGTAAAATCTGAAGTGGGTTCCAAGTGTGCTTGAATGAATGCGCTCCATGAGCTAACTGGTCATGCAGGGCCATCTAAACAGATTCAACTGAACATAGTTAGAAGCCCCTTTCACTCTTCAGGTGTGAAGGTTGCCTGTGAAGATGGGGACGATGGGTGCAGCTTGGACACATGAACCAGATGCCATCTTCAGGTGTTCACTTTAAATGCCCAAAGCAGGTTTGAATTCTTGAAGCATCTCTGCAGGGGCGAGGTCCCAGTGTACCGTTAGATTTTCTTTTACCTTCACCTGCATCTGAATCTTTTTTGCTTTCTTTGTGCTGCAGAAGGTGGTGGAGGGAATAACAGAGGGAAATTGCAATTTGGTGTTTCATAAATTGTGGTCAGAACCTACCAAGAGACGGTGTGACCTATCTGCATATGGTGTCAAACTGCGATTAAGAGGGCCAAGGAGAGAGTGATTTCCAGATTACTGGGTTATTCTTGTGCAGAATGCTACATTTGGGAAGTGTTTGAGTGGAGTTATTCCACAGGTAACCTAAAGGAAGGCTTGCTTTCTTTGCTTCTGATTGTGTAAACCTGTCAATTTATTCAAAGCAATCTGCATTTGGGTTATTTAATACCAAAGGGCTAGCGATCTGAACCAAGAAAAAGAAATAACAGTTAAAGTGTACTCCAACAATGCTGGCTACCAGTCAGGATCATTCAGAGTCCTAAGTAATACCAGTTCAATCACAGTAATAGTGGTCTTCTAAGTAGAAAGTGAAGACTCAAAACTCATAATACGCAGAGAGAGAGAGAGAGAGAGAGAGAGAGAGAGAGACCTTTTACTTTGTCTTAACAACAAGAATTATTTAGATTAACAAATGTATTTTGTAATCTGGTGGAAGTATAACGCCATCTGTTTAATAGTAGCAGTTTATAATGATTTTCCCAAGTCACAGTATCTAATGCATATTTATGTATACCATTAAAAAAAACCCATTCCATTATCTGCATAATCAGATATATCCTGTTTAGTCTTAAATTCCATACCTATGTGATCTTTGTCCATCAAACATTTATAACTGTTGACAGGAGACCTCTAGTTACAGATTATCCTGGACTTATTCCTGGATCTCTCTCTCAGCTTCCTCTGTGAAAAAGAGCTGTGCTGCCTCTGGCTAATTTGGGTTGTGATGGCCTGTGGATCTACACTACCATCACCCTTGACCTCCATCCCCAGACACTCTCCACTTCGCTTGTGTATTGGTCAATATCCAATCGGCAAGCCAGAGAAAATCTGAAACCAGTCCTTGCTCAATTGCAAACCGAGCTTGAATGAACCAAGGCAGTGTACACAGATATTAATTAATGCCTACATTGCTTCTGGCAGTGTCATGGGGCAGCTTGAAAAGTTTGTTAATGAGAACAGGAAACTGGAAGCATATTGCTTGTCTCCTCTCCTAGATCTTTTGAAGGAGCCATATGTAGGATAAGAAAGTTGACATTTTAGAGAGGCTGCTTGGAATATTTATAGCGAACTAGAGACACTGAATCCCAGACAGATCTCAGACAGCTGCTCACTTATTGATACAATAGTTTCAGCCATGAGTAATAAAAATTTCAGAAAACAGTCTGCTACAGAAGGGTTTGCAATTACTTTTAAAATTTTCATTTTAGTTTATACACCACATGGACTTGCTTCATACAGACATTTCCCTACAAACACCCTGTCCCACAGTCAAATCCATCAGCTAAAATAAATCTTCGGTTTCAAGCCAAATCTTGGTGCCTTATGTTTATTAAGTTTAATAATTTAAGAAATGTTTATTGTAAGAACATCTTGGAATTTTATTTTTGAAATGGTTACGGGGTGTTTCCATCACTTGCTTGTGTAAAAAAATTCTTTTAAATCGCAAACTTCTCAGAGCGGCTAGGAGAAATATAGGCAGAATATCAAGAACAAATCAGCTATACAAGTAAAATAGACCAAAAAGCAGAAGGGAAGAATAGTAATGAAATAGAACAGCATCCAAAATCAGGTGAATGCCTGGGTGAATAATAGGTCTAAGCCCCAGACTACACATTGACCAAGGAAACTGCCCTGGAGAGAACATTCTGTAATTATGCCACCACCAAGAAAAAGGGTTTTTCCTTGGCAACCACTTGCCCAATTGTGATTTTAGCTATTTCAGCTGTCGCACATCCAAACACAGATGATAATATCCTAACTTGATAACAGCTTGGGGCCATGTTACTTGAAATATCTCCACCTACCTGTAGATACCTACCTGAACCTTAAGATCTTGTATGTGCAAGAATGACAAATCACCAAAGAATGCAGCGAAAACATAAAACAAACAAAGAAACAGCAAAATTGTTAATGGACTGGAGATTCTGAGACAGAGTCGTAATGATGTCATTGGCCAGCAAGGTTGTATGCATTCAAAAAGAAGACAAAAATGTAACTTGAGCTTTGTACATTCGAAGCACATGGCTTCCTCCAAAGAATCCTGGGTAGTATAGTTTTCTCCTCAAAGAGTTACAATTCCCAGCACCCTTAACAAACTACAGTTCCCAGGATACTTTGGGGAAACTTTATAGTGTGTGCAGTCTTGTTTACAAGAAAATGGGCTTTATTTCTGATGTTCTGCAATACTGAAGTATAGGACCGGATGTGGCGATATGCCTTGTTGAAATTGTCACAAATTGTAGTACATTTGCCTCAGAATGTGTTTCATAATTGTCCTCTACTTTACAAGCATAAAAGAAAACAAAATAGAGGGAAAGCTTTGTATGATTATGTCTCTGTGTTTATTTTCAGCTGTGTGTGTTTCATTTTGTGGCTTCTCCTTCAAGTGGTAAGTCTTGGAAGACTTGTTTTTCTTGTGATGCATGTTGTACTCCCATGTGTTGTTCTGCAGGTTCTGCTGCAAGCTGTCTATAACGTCATTTGGTATTAGTAATGTTTGCAGAGACTGAATGAAGCCTCTTCGAAGTCGAGTGGGATGCCTCTAATTAGCTTCCTTCCACATTTTTACCCAAATATAATTAAACTTTTAATCCGAAAGTGCCCTGACTATTAGTGGAATGACTTATAATGAATGTTTCCACTGTGGTTTTTAATGTGTTGTGCCTAGCTGCCTTCCTAGCATTTGAATGTTAAAGGAGGGGGAGGGAATCACTGGCCTTCAGGGAATAAAAGGACCCTGGTAATTCATAATAGGATGAGCAGAATTTGATATCAAGCTAATTTTCTTCCAAAAGTATTGACCAAAAACTGAAGTTGTGTGTTAAAGCAAGTGTTTCCAGAAACTGTGAGAAGATTCTTGGAGATTCTCAAAGCATCAAGGTGCAAGATTCTTTAGTCTACAACAGTTATCTATCATCGACTTGTGCGATTCCTGCAAGGGAGAGACTGCTGAGCTGAGTGCAGGCAGCATGGAAGACTGAAGTGTGCCTTACTATCTGCGTGGTATTAAAGTTGTAAATAGTTTTTTACATAGACATAGACTTCCCATAGACCTCTAGTTGGTCATTGTGAGTGCAAGATGTTGAACTAGATGGGCCATTGGTCTCATCCAGCAGGCTTTTCTTATGCTCTTGTGATCCTCTGAATATTCAGTACCGAAAATTCAGAGGAGAGCATTTTAGGAGCTATCTCATTTCATTTCCAACCCTGGCTCTGTTTTTATGATAACATGCTATTGTGGGGGGTTATATTTAACTTCCAGAAATCCTGCTCAACAAACCCTGCATGCTTCACAATGAAGGAACACTTGCTTCAGAAATTGAAAGGTATTTCCACTTTTATTCACGATTTCCCATGATCAAGTGAAGTGGCTTGGGCTCAGCATGTTTTATTCTGCTCGGCAGTATAAAGCTCTTAATTAGGTAAGGCATTGCTAGGAATAAGAATGCAAAAATGGCACAGGCATATATGAGCTTGTAAGCGGTTTATGTTCCGCAGAGTTCCTGGGACAGCCCGGGATCACACGGCTTTCCTGGGGGAGTGCAAATAGAGATTTAGCACTATTTGTAACTGTCCTACTAATTGGGAGGAGCAGAACATGCTCTGATGTGAGAAAGATGTTCTCTATTGTACACTTCTCTAATTAAGCATGCTGGAAGGCTTACGATTTAGCACAATTTCCTACCAGAATAATTTTTAGTAAAGGGGGAGGGAAGGATGATCTGCTAAAGTGCTTAGTGCTATAGATGCTGACAAAAGCAGGAATTCAAAAGTCTGGATTCCATTGTAGCTGAAGTTCATTTATCCTAAACATTCTATTTACAGAAGCTGTCACAGTTTGGTGCGGTAATGATGAACTATTCTTTGAAGTCCAACTTATCGTTGTAATTTGTGGCCACGTGTTTTTTTGGTGTTTGCCTATAGTGCTGCCATCTTTTCATTTTAAAAAATACTGGTCTCCTGGGTGAGACCATCAAGTGATACCAGAAAAACCTGAACCAGGGAAGAATTTAGCGGATAAGAAATTCACAGGGAATGGGGCCTGGGATGGTGGTGGAAGGAACAAAAGTGGGGGATATTGACATCAGCACCTTGTCGTGGTCAAGTAATTTCATGTTGAGATTTATCGTGTTTTTAATATTCTGTTGGAAGCCGCCCAGAGTGGCTGGGGAAACCCAGCCAGATGGGTGGGGTATAAATATTATTATTATTATTATTATTATTATTATTATTATTATTATTATTATTATGGCTGTGTCCCCTTTCCCTCCCTGCAGAAGCTGTGAGAATGGTCCTCTCTCAGAGGCTGATGGATCCAATTCATTTCAAAATGGCCAGGATGGTCACACACTAAAATATGGGAACCTGCTTGCAAAAATGTCTACATGAATGAAAAATGCATGCAAAATTTTGTTTATTTAGAGACATTTGCTCTAAAATGCTGACAAATTTCCATAAGGATTTTTAAAAATATACAGATCGCTACAGAAATGTGGAGAACTGAATTTACCACTGGGGAAAACGACAAATGCAGAGAACAGAAATTCACATATCCTTTCAGCCTGACATTGAGGTAAGAGACATGACCGCTAGGCGAGATAAGGTCCTGATACCTCTTGTTTTACATATCAAACAACTGGTTCTTAGGCCTCATTTCTTTTTTAAAAAAGCAGCACTCGACCCACTCACTACTTTGCTGTAATCAGTATTTCTGGAAATAAGGATATACAAAAAAATGGATGCAATATTTACATCGAGAAATTGAAAAGGGAGAGAAAACCCTCAGCTGGACTCCAATAGGTTGATCCTCTTTGCACAATAGTTAAAGTCCTTTGCATGTCTATGAGTGGTATATAAATAAATGATTGCTCACTGAAAAATGGGATACCAGATTCCTCCCACCCCCCAAAAAATCACCTCACGTTTCCCTTCCAGGAGACAAGTGCATTGGCTAAAGCGAGAGAAAATTGGGATAAATTAGATTGCCTTTGGGGCTTACGATTTGTATATATGTGTTTGTCATTTTAACAATCACACATTTTCTTAGTTTTTACACTTTACACCATGTCAAATTTATAGCACAATGTAAACAAACAGCAAAAGGGGATCGTTGGTGGATTTTCCTCTCTATTAAATGCGTATCATGTGCAAGCCACTTTATATTACATTAATAAGGCCTTTAATCCAGTTACATTTCTGAGCTTGCAACAAGAGTTTATGCTGTATTTTATCCTGCAAAAGTTGAGACTATGATGTTCTTTCCCAAGAATTCCTGAGACAATAATGAGTGGGATCCATAGTGGGATCGACTGGAATCCCACAAAGCGGATTCTCTCACAGGTGGAAGATTTCTGCCAATTTGTGATTGTTTCAAATTTTCTTTTCCCGATGTGCTCCTCTCTGCCCCTCCCATCTTCTTGGAGTTGGGGTCCCACTGGAACAGTGTGGGAAGTGGAACTGAGAATTGCAGAGGAAAAGGAAATAGCTGAAAATTGCCTCTTTTCCCTTCCACCCATGGGATCTTCTCATTCATAGATGGAGAGCCTCCTCTGCAGCTTTTATCTGCAGCACCAGTATGAAGTAAGCAGCACATAAGCGGCACACAAAACACTACCAAACCATTCTACGTTCTAAATCTTATATTGTTGTTTAGTCGTTTAGTCGTGTCCGACTCTTCATGACCCCATGGACCAGAGCACACCAGGCACTTCTGTCATCCATTGCCTCCCACAGCTTGGTCAAACTCATGCTGGTAGCTTCGAGAACACTGTCCAACCATCTCGTCCTCTGTTGTCCCCTTCTCCCTGTGCCCTCAATCTTTCCCAGCATCAAGGTCTTTTCCAGGGAGTCTTCTCTTCTCATGAGGTGGTCAAAGTATTGGAGCCTCAGCTTCAGGATCTGTCCATCTAGTGAGCACTCAGGGCTGATTTCCTTGAGAATAGAGAGGTTTGATCTTCTTGCAGTCCATGGGACTCTCAAGAGTCTCCTCCAGCACCATAATTCAAAAGCATCAATTCTTTGGCGACCAGCCTTCTTGATGGTCCAGCTTTCACTTCCATACATCACTACTGGGAAAATCATAGCTTTTACTATACGGACCTTTGTTGGCAAGGTGATGTCTCTACTTTTTAAGATGCTGTCTAGGTTTGTCATTGCTTTAAAATCTTTAAAATCTTATATTAATGATCCAGAAATTGAGAGAACAAGGTACAAGATCTAGTACAGAAGCCACAAACAGAAAACTCATTCAAATTGTGTCCAAAAGGAAGATTCAGTCTTTAAAGTTCCTTTAGCCAGGTTCATGTAGATATCAACAAAGGTAAGTTTGATCAAATGAAGTGTCCGTGATGTTATGCACGAGAGTTAGACAGGGTGCCGGCATTTGTCACCTGTTTCGCCCATGAAGAGTCTCGGGCTTCTTCAGTAAATTATCTCTCAAGGTTTTGATATATTTGATATATTCACTGGTGGCACAAACCAAAACTTATTAGTGTTTAAATAAAATTTCTAAATAATATCTGAACAGACAAGTACAAAAGTCTCTGCTTACAGTCCATATGTTACATTCCTTCTTGGCTTAAGCTACAATATTTAATTTATTTCTTCAGAAAATTCTCCCTCAAGATTTTGGTGTATTTACATACATTCACTGGTATGCTGCTTATGTGCTGCTTACTTCATACTGGTCTATATCTGCAGCATAGCAGACCTGGATCCAAGCCAACGCTTTCTGTTTAAAGCAGGAGAAATATATTTTATTCTATATGAGATTATTTTGTTCCAGACTTTTTTGAAATGTGAACTTCTCGCGGAGGAGAATATCAGCTGGTCTTCTCTTACCAAGCCTTGGCAAAGGAAACACCTTTTGAGAAGCTTTGTGTTTTTCCCCTTTTCTTATTGAAGTCGAGGAAAAAGGAGATGGTTTCAACTTTCTGGTCTTTGTTTTGCTGTGCAAAGGAATGGCGCACCTCAGGACATAGAAGATACAAAGATTGTATTTAAATATGCCATAAAAATGGCCCTAAATCACAATCTCTGTTAAAACCACGCTAACACAATGGCCAAAAGGAAAGGAAAAGCCAGTACAAAAAAAAATTGAGCCTTTTTATCGATATCCATAGCCAAGGCATTAAGATACTGATGCGTGAAATTAAGTGGGCCAAAGCTTTTCTCATAAAATAAGTTTAAATAGTTCACGATAGTTGGAAAACATTTTAACAGCAGACAAAAACCACATGTGAAGAAGTCATTTCTTGTTCTTATTAAAATACTAATTTTGAAGAATAGATAATATTGCCAAGGTGGACAGTTCTACTTTTTTTGGGGGGGAGGGTACCCCTCTAAACTCTTTGATTCCAAATATCTTCATTTTGCTTGGTTATCTGATGTCTTGTTTGCCACTCCTAATGTACTAGTATTGTTGACCAATTTGGTTTATCCCCCAATTGTTTTTATTAAAGATTTTCTTGGGTTTACAAAAGTACACACATTGTCTCTGTTTTCAGATCATTAAGTCCTTTCTACAGATCAGCTATATGCAAGGTGTTATACAGCTCTTAGTATGCATTAAGGAAAGGAACCGGATCTGAAAGAGAAGTTTCAGGCAGGGTGTGTTTGATCAGAATGCTTCTCTTAGAGGAAAGAACTGGTCTGAGGAAGCAACATAAGACCCAGACCAAACCTGTCTGCATCTGAGCCTATCAGATGTGCTTGGGAAAAGTTTTGCATAGATTCCCTGTAGTGCTAGGACCCCTGCCCTCCCCACATCTGACATCCTGAGATGAAGGAAAGTGGAGAAGGATTTATAGAAGCTATCCCCTGATCCTATGGCCCATTCTTGGATTTGAAGGATTGAAGTCACTGCCTATCATCTGACAGGCAACAATTTTAAGCTTGCTTTCTGCAGGGATTGGCTGGGCAAACAGAGTTCCCCGTGCAGAACCGTCACATAGCCGATCCAGCCCTGTGCCTGATGCCATATGTCTGGTGCAAGGCAGGTGAGTGTAGTTTAGGGGAAAACAGCTTCATGGGCAAAACAGAGACCCTTCCTGGGCCAGATATGGCCCCTTAGGTCAGAGGTTCCCTACTCCTTCACTAGACAATATTAGAAGGACTGACCAGATAGAAGGAATCTTCCTCCCTCCTTTCTTTCAGGTGGACCCACAGCGCCACTATGCACAGGAGAGGGACGCAGGTGGCGCTGTGGGTTAAAGCCCCAGCGCCTAGGGCTTGCCGATCGAAAGGTCGGCGGTTCGAATCCCTGCGGCGGGGTGCGCTCCCGCTGCTCGGTCTCAGCGCCTGCCAACCTAGCAGTTCGAAAGCACCTCCGGGTGCAAGTAGATAAATAGGGACCGCTTACCAGCGGGAAGGTAAACGGCGTTTCCGTGTGCGGCTCTGGCTCTGGCTCTGGCTCTGGCCAGAGCAGCGATGTCACGCTGGCCACGTGACCCGGAAGTGTCTCCGGACAGCACTGGCCCCTGGCCTCTTAAGTGAGATGGGCGCACAACCCCAGAGTCTGTCAAGACTGGCCCGTACGGGCAGGGGTACCTTTACCTTTACCTTTATGCACAGGAGAGCACCTCCTTCTTAATGATTGAGTACACTAACCATTTATACCAGTTTCCCCAATATATAATGAAATGGGAAAAAAAAAATGTTCAGATATTCATTTAGAAAAACATAAGAAGGTTTTCTATTGGGAATAGTACCAGGAAGTCTAAAGGAAGAAGACAAGACATTATATTTATACGCAACAGTAGCCGCAAGGCTATTGACTGCGAAAAATTGGAAAAGTGGTATAATACCGACAAAAACAGAGTGGCTTGCCACATTATTGGAGTATTACAATATATCCACAACAATGGGAGAAACTGGAAGGATCTCAAAAGAGAAGATAGACAAGGACTGGAAGGTGTTTAAAGGATACTTGCAAAATCATATTGAAAAATCAGAACTCCTATTAGAATAAACAAGTTCCGTTATAAATACTGAAATACTAAATAAGATGGATAACAATGTGTAACAGAAAAAGAAGTAGAAAAGTTGGTTTAAAAGTGTGTGGAGGAAAGTAATAGAAGTGGAAAGAAATTGCAATTGAGTAGATCGGAAGTCTAACACAAGGGTGGGGTGAGGGATGGTGGTGGGAAAAGGAAGTATCTGTGGGATTGAGTGTGGGTACGTATCAATATTTTTTGGGATTGTATGAAATGTATGTTTGTTTGTATATTCATAATATGTATGTATTTATAGCAGTTTCCCAACCTTGGGCATGGAACTAAATCACTCCTGCTTTCCTAATTAGTCTCCCTCTCTCTTTGTTTTGCTCATCAGGAGATAAAAAGAACCCTGTTTCAGAGGAGATGCACATGCACTGAGACAGAGAGGGAACAGTGTTTATCCTTCTTTCATGTCCAAAGCTGCTCAGAAGTGACTTTTCCATACAGAACTATCTCCCATCCGGCACCTGTTACTTCTCACTCCTACAAGAAGCAAGCAATGAAACAAAAAAATGACTGAGAGGACATTTCTGATCATTTATCAAATAATGTATCAGAAATTCCTTCTCGTAATTGCAATGCCACACTTGTGCACAGATGTTCCCCCGGTGCTTGGTCTGCTCCCAAGCAAATGAGATCACTTGCCTTGTGTAATCTTAGCCTTGTGAAGTGTCATGCCTTCTGTAGCTTCTAAAATGATTCCAACATAATAATCAAGGAGATTGACAAAGGGGGACTCTTTCTGTTATGAAGAAGTCTGATTACATGTGGCAAGCTCAGACAGCTTTCCAATACAACTTGGTGCTGAACACTGATTGATGACCCCAATGAGCCATACTGTATAAACTGCCAAAACAAGAAAATCACCATGGCCCTACCTTAGAAATGTTAACCAGGATTTTTCTATGTACTTCCCCAAATCCAAGAATTTGGTCATTCAGGGCACTCATTATTTCAGAAATAGATGAATACTCTGACAGCGGAGACAACAGCATGTGAGTTCAGTGCATACCGTATTTTTTGCTCTATAAGCCTCACTTTTTCCCTCCTAAAAAGTAAGGGGAAATGTGTGTGCATCTTATGCAGCGAATGCAGGCTGCACAGCTATCCCAGAAGCCAGAACAGCAAGAGGGATTGCTGCTTTCACTGCGCAGTGATCCCTGTTGCTGTTCTGGCTTCTGAGATTCAGAATATTTTTTTTCTTGTTTTCCGCCTCCAAAAACTAGGTGCATCTTGTGGTCTGGTGCGTCTTATAGAGCGAAAAATACGGGTAATCCATGTTGCAAAAATGATCTGAGCTGTTCCACTTTTCTCCAATAAACTTTCCCCAGAAAACATTATCCTGGGGGTCACAGATGTGCTTGTTACACCCAAAATCAAAAGTGTAAGTGTGGGAGGAAGGACAGGATATAAATCCAATCAATCAATCAATCAATCAATCAATCAATCAATCAATCAATGTATTGAGGCTGAATTCCTCTGTTTCTGCTGCCATCACTAAAGGTTACACTACAGAACTACTTACGTTCCGGGGATTTGTGGGGCAAGGATTATTATATGCTCTACAATTTATGGGCAGGAAATTGAAGTCTGTCAAAAGAAAAGGCAACTTATAAACTGGGCCAGAGCACCCAGAGGGGATTGGTAAGGGGGCAGTTATTAACAGAACAAAAAAATATATAAACATTAAAAGAGAGCTACTACCAGGCAGATTGTGATGAAAACTGTTTATTGTTCAGCAATAAATCATCATCCAGAGCACAGGAGTGAGGGACTGAAATGGGATGAGTGGCACAGGAAAGCTCACTGCAGGAGCTGTGTGTCCAGGCAGGCTGCAAACGGTAATTGAAAGCCTAAATAACGGGGGGGGGGGTTTCCGTTGTGGCTTTCTTCTCCCTCCCTAACATCATCATCATCATCATCAAATCTTTATTGGCATCACATACAAACATTCAGAATAAATAGGTCAGTGTGATCTCATTGCCATTTGAACAGTACAGTCATTTGCCAAAGGTAAGAAGAGGCGAGCAATCTATTCCCTCCCTAACATAATGTTAACAAAATTACATGATGGTTGAGGAGAACAACCACTGCAAATGGATGGAGGCTGGTACCTAACCTTGTATTGCTCATTATACTGTACTTAAAGTTATAAAAAAGCTTCCATGAGGATGCTGCGGCATGAAAATATGTATACCCATTCTAGTTAATAACCCTGTTACTATGGATGGAGGAGGAATCCCTTTTCAATGGATTTAACTACCCCACTGAGCTTGGCCATCTGCAATTCCCAGCTACTCATATAGAAAGGCATAAGGCCTCTTACAATGGACTGTCAGGGACTGGGCAGAGGAGGAGGAATGGTGGAGACCCCCTCCCCATCCTGACCCTTCCAAGGAGGAGGAAGAGGAAGACAATATAGATTTACAACAGGGATTTGAGGGAGGTCGCAGCTCAGAGGCAGATAATAATAATAATAATAATAATAATAATAATAATAATAATAAATTTTATTTATATCCCGCCGGGCTCAGGGTGGCTAACAACACTAAAACAGTACAACATTATAAAAACATTATAAAAAATAATTAAAATCAAAATTGATGGCAACCATAAACTAAAGTTTTGTAAAGATTGCCAAAGGAGGGAGTCAGGCTGCGCTCTGACCAAAGGCCAGGTGGAACAGCTCTGTCTTGCAGGCCCTGCAGAAAGATGTCAAGTCCTGCAGGGCCCTTGTCTCTTGTGACAGAGCGTTCCACCAAGTCGGGGCCAGTACTGAAAAGGCCCTGGCTCTGGTTGAGGCCAGCCTAACCTCTCTGAGGCCTGGGACCTTCAAGGTGTTTTTATTTGCAGACCGTAAGTTCCTCTGTGGGGCATACCAGGAGAGGCGGTTCCGTAGGTACGAGGGCCCTAGGCCGTATAGGGCTTTGAAGGTTAAAACCAGCACCTTAAACCTGATCCTGTACTCCACCGGGAGCCAGTGCAGCTGGTATAGCACCGGATGAATGTGATCTCTAAGCGAAGACCCCGTAAGGAGTCTTGCTGCGGCATTCTGCACCCGCTGGAGTTTCTGGGTCAGTCTCAAGGGCAGCCCCACGTAGAGCGAGTTACAATAATCCAGTCTGTAGGTGACCGTCACGCGGATCACAGTGGCTAGGTCAGGGCGAGAGAGGTAAGGAGCCAACTGCTTAGCTTGGCGGAGATGAAAAAATGCCGCCTTTGTTATAGCTGCAATCTGCGCCTCCATGGAGAGGGAGGTATCAAAGATTACACCCAAACTCTTAACGGACGGTGCTGGCACTAATTGCACCCCCGCAAGAGATGGGAGTTGCCCCCTCAGTCCCATGTCGTCCCGTCCCAGCCAGAGGACCTCAGAGGGGAAAAGTTGGGAAATAATGGGAGAGCCAAAGCAACACCTGACAGACATGTTGTCACTAGAAAGCATTCCAGACCCTCCATCTCCCAGAACCCGGCAAGCCTTAAAAGTAGGAGAGCAAAGAGCTCAAAGACAGACGACACGTAGCAGCACCCATAGAGGAGACGATGAGAATGACAAATGAAGAAGTGGGAGAGATGGGGAGGGGGTGGAGATTCACTCGGAACAATGCCATTATCCAAGAGGCTGGTTTCTATAGCCTCTCTATCTAAAGATTGAAATAAAAAAGGATGGTAAGAAACTTCCCCTTGTCTTTATACTTTCCTGTCAGGTGTGGAGAGTCCTCTCCCCCTTTTGTAGCATCAAAGGCAAGAATAACAAGCAGTCCATATTTTATAGACCCTTTTATTCAGTCATCTGATTGCAAGACAAGAATTAATATCTCCACACAAAGAGAGATGTTGGCTATTCTAACCCCACCTCTCTGTCTTCTCTGTTCTAGAATGTGGAGGGACCAACGGGCCTGAGGAGATGGAGGATCCCCCATACTCTCCAGGGAGGTCTCTGCTGGCTCTCACCCTGCTTCCTCCATTATGTCATAACTAGGCAATTCTTCCGTGAATGGTATAGCATCTCTTTCTCTCTCTCCCTCTCCTCCTGGAACTGTTGTAGACAAGGGGGAGGCAAAGCTCCCCCCTCCTCCTCTTTGAAGGGAAGCTGATCAGACAGAGCGGACACTTCCCAGTCTTCCTGTTCTATTCCTTGACATTTCATGGGCAACTAGCCAGGAGCCACTGACAGCATCCTGACATGGACATAAAACAAAGCCATGAAGGCTACTAGCCATTAAAGATGCATTTGTTGTTGTTGTTTAGTCATTTAGTCATGTCCGACTCTTTGTGACCCCATGGACCAGAGCATGCCAGGCACTCCTGTCTTCAATTGCCTCCCACAGCTTGGTCAAACTCATGTTGGTAGCTTCGAGAACACTATCCAACCATCTCGTCCTCTGTCGTCCCCTTCTCCTTGTGCCCTCAATCTTTCCCAGCATCTGGGTCTTTTCCAGGGAGTCTTCTCTTCTCATGAGGTGGCCAAAGTATTGGAGCCTCAGCTTCATGATCTGACCTTCCAGTGAGCACTCAGGGCTGATTTCATTAAGAATGGAGAGGTTTGATCTTCTTGCAGTCCATGGGACTCTCAAGAGTCTCCTCCAGCACCAGAATTCAAAAGCATCAATTCTTCGGCGATCAGCCTTCTTTATGGTCCAGCTCTCACTTCCATACGTCACTACTGGGAAAACCATAGCTTTAACTATATGGACCTTAAAGCTGTATTATCCTCTTGTAAATATATCCGGTTTGGTGGTTGTTACTACATCTTGTGGGAGCAAATTACATAGCCAGTTTCCCACGCCCCCCTTGAAAACCTCCCTTGTTCTCTTAGAATGGCAATGGCACCTCCCTGAGAGGTGGTGGAAATGTGTTCCGGCCAGTTCCGGCTGAAAAAGAAAGCCCTGGTTCAACCATGTGCTGTTCAACTAAGTCCTTTTATCCATCCCGAATCGTCCATTCAGCTGGATAGACTTGAGTCCTACTAGTATGAGAGAGAGTATTTTGCTTGTATGGCAGACTGGGGAAATAACAGCAAACAGTGTGAGAGGACTGTCTCTCTTCAGAGGAAGGAGGTATGAAACTCTGTGTGATATGATACACTTGTGGGAGATGGGGGCATTTTTTTCTTTCTTTTTCACATTTCCAATTGTGCACTGAAGTCTTGTAGGAGGAGCACGGGGAGCCGTTGTGTATATGCCCTCAATGAAATGTAAAAACAAGGGAGCTATCACCACAAATCATTTCTTACAAGCTATGCTGTAATTTTTGTTTTCAGAGATGCTGTTATGCCAGAGTCTGAACATGCAGTGGGAATGACAATGGCTGGAGTTGCAGAGTTTTGTCCCAGTTATCTTGAATAAGGGTTGTTCTACAAATAGGTAGATCTTCAGGAAAGCGGTCCCTTCATTGGGACACATGTATAATGCAGAAGATAAGGAATATAATATAAGCCAGAACCGTTTCATATGAAATTTAATTGTTCTCAGGTGTTCAGAACTAAGGACAGCTACCTACCAATAATATATATATATATATCGGCATCTAGTCAATTAGTGAGTTAGATGTTGTGCATAATCCCCATTTGGGATCCAAATGCAGCTTCATGGAAACCAAAGGTCAAAAAGGTTTGTTCTCATTTTTAACATTTTTCTTTTTCTTTGTGCGGTACTTCTACTTCCCAGGGAACAGTAGGAACAAACTTCACCACAAGTTACTACGATTCAATGAAGCTGAACTCCTCATTACGTACTTTGCTGCGTCTCTGCTGGCCAGGGTCCCTTAGTGGGGAGGAACAGCTTTCTATAGTGCAGCTAAAGTGACCTTGGGCAAAGTAGCTGTATATTGGGTCAGTTTCATGTAAAGAACACACACAGAGAGATCCTTACCGTGTGTCCCACCAATAGCTAGAAATCCTCTAGAGCCCAACTACATACTACGATCTTTACTAAAGGTAAAAACCAAACCACAACTTCAATTCTAGTCTCTCTCTAAAAGATTATTTTTCAAAAAGGTTTTACACTATCAGCCTCTATTACTTACGATCTGATGATATGGAATAGACATAGGCTTCTTCACTGCAGAGATCAGCTGACCTCAGCAGATTCCTTGCTCTCATTTTAGTCTTCCCCAAAATTCTAGTAAAGCTGCTGCTATCTCCACTTAGGGATATCTCACTAGTATCCAGTACGTTTGCTGATCCTTGGACGCCTTCCCTATAAAGAGTGGTGTGAAACAGGGCTGTGTTCTCACCCCCAGCTCTCTCTTTGGAATACATGCTCTACGAGGAGCTGGCTTCAGGTACCAGGTCCATTGGCAGACCTACTGTAACACAAAGACGTCTGATGATGATGATGATGATGATAATAATAATAATAATAATAATAATAATAATAATAATAATAATTTATTTGTACCCCACCCATCTGGCTGGGTTTCCCCAGCCACTCTGGGCGGCTTCCAACAAGGATTAAAAATTCATCAAAATGTCACACATTAAAAACTTCCCTGAACAGGGCTGCCTTCAGATGTCTTCTAAATATCAGGTAGTTGTTTATCTCTTTGACATCTGATGGGAGGGTGTTCCACAGGGTGGGCGCCACTACCAAGAAGGCTCTCTGCCTGGTTCCCTGTAGCTTTGCTTCTCAAAGTGAGGGAACCGCAAGAAGGCCCTCGGCGCTGGAGCTCAGCATCCGGGCAGAACGATGGGGGTGGAGACACTTCTTCAGGTATGAGATATGAAGGCTGGCAACATCAATTCTGCGATGTGGGAATCCCTTGCAGATGACCACAGTGCATGGAAACAGTGAAGTCATGTATCCACTGCAGTAGCTACAGAAGGAATGACTGCTGGGAGGAGCTCAGAAAGAAGAAATGCCATGTTACACCTGCAACATTCTTCCTGTTTACCGTTCCTACAGGTTTACCAAGACAACAGGTCATGTCTGTCTTTGCTACCTTCTGAGAGATGTAAGCAAAGAACCAAGTACTTGCTGTGAAAATTACAACGTGCAAGAGAGTGTCTCCAGAAAGGACTCATTCAGGTGTCCTACATGCCAGGAAAAGAAATTCCTGCAGATCTGTTGTCAAAAGTTGTTGAAAGGGAACAACAGATCTGCAGAGGGAGAGGCCATGTTTTCTTTGTTCTGTTCTGTTTGATTTAATTTGCAATAAATTAGGCTTAGATGTTACTCAAGGCTGAGCTTCTGTTTTGAACTCTGCTCATTCTGTGCTCACGTCCCTGGATATGGGCCACATCAGTGTGATGGGAGACCGGAGTGAAGAATCCCGGACGATGCTGCGTTGGGAGGAGGCACCAGGCCTCGGCGTTATCACCCAACACCGAACGCCTTCATCTGCCCCAGCTGCAACAAAACATCTCTCTCCTGAATTAATCTCAATAGCCACAGCAGGCGCTGTAATTCTCTAATGGTTTGACTACACCCCCAAAGGTGCACTCTTCCATTGTCCCCCAAGACAGACGGATGCCAACCAGTTTAAAATTCCTCGGTTTCCCACTTACCTTCTTCATGCACTATTTGCTGCTAGTTCACAGCTTCTTCTTTCTCTAGCCTGAAATTGTGATCCAATGAATGCTGGAGAGCAGGAAGGGGGAAAGAGATGGCACACAGAGGCTTCATCCTAAGAAACCAAGCAGAGGCCATGTCGAAAATTGACAGCAACTCACATTTGACTCCGTCAGAATGTTAAAAAAATCAAACCAGAGCATTTCCTGCTCTTACTCAAGCTGAATTTTTTTGCCTTGCTTCTAAGCCACATCCCAAACAACTGTCACAACTGTGTTCCTACAATGTCACTTTGACTGCTTGCTAATTATATTTGACTGCAATTTCCCACAAAAAGTCCTATTAATGCCCCAGTCCTAAACACTTATATAGGTCTACTGCCCCACAATCATACCATAATACTAATAGCTTAACTTGGTCCCGTAAGTGGCATATACTGTATATTCTTGTGCCTCATCCTCAGGAATTACATGCTTGTATGTCATAGGTTAGGCTATAAGTATCTTACTCTCCTTTATAGATGGAAATTGGTAGTTTCTCAGGCTTGATGTCTACAGTTCAGCTGCATTCTCAACGTCTCACTGGAGTTAATTGTAAGCAGCCTGGGGACTGCAGCCACATTCTGCCTGACAAATGCAGCAAATTTAAAAACTAATGAATGAAATCAAGTGTGTATTATAGAAGCAAGACATCAGGGCTTCAAAATAAGAGATGATATTTAAAAGATGGATGCAAATCACCCTATTGAAGGAAAATGGATTATTCGCTTGAGCAAGGCAAACAGGATTGAGTGTTTGCGGTTTAAGGTGCTTTCGTCTAATTTAGGCTACAAAAGAATAGTTACTGATTTTTTTTTAAAAAAGCAGCTGAACACTGACTTATTTTCAGAGGGTCCACATAATTCTTTCAAAGGACTTTATAAAGCAGGCCAGCTGGATATAACTGCAATGAAATGGGATTATCTGTAAGTGTAGCCATCCTAGAATTGACAATGATATTGTCACGTTATAAAATCTTTTAGATTTTTTTTTAAACTAATCATTTAGCATTCTTTTTCTAAATGTTGCTCATCAGAAGATAGCAAACTGTTAAGTCTCCAAGAAATCTCAGTGCTTCTGAGCAGGTAGTAGCAGGTTAAACAGCAAAGACTGAATCTCCCTCAATATACAATGTTGTGAAATAATTGGAATGATACTAGTCAAGGCAGCAAAGTCTGTAATCTTATTCCCACTTATTTTGGAGGAAGCCCCATTAAACTCAACAGGGCACACTTCTGAGTAAACATGCATAGAATTGCACTGTAAACCTTCCACTAACTTAACCCTGGGCTGACTTACTCACACTTACATGTTAATAACTTTCTCATTGACTTATGTCTGGGAATGAATGTTCCATAACAGTGTGGGACACGGGTGGGGCTGTGGTCTAAACACTGAGCCTCTTGGGCTTGTTGATCAGAAGGTCGGCAGTTCAAATCCCTGAAACAGCTCTCATTGCTCTGTCCCAGCTCCTGCCAACCTAGCAGTTCAAAAGAACGCCAGTGCAAGTAGATAAATAAGTACCGCTGCAGCGGGAAGGTAAATGGCGTTTCCGTGCGCTCTGGTTTCTGTCACGGTGTTCCATTGCACCAAAAGCAGTTTAGTCATGCTGGCCACATGACCTGGATAGCTGTCTGTGGACAAATGCCGGCTCCCTTGGCCTGAAAGTGAGATGAGCGCCGCAACCCCATAGTCGCCTTTGACTGGACTTAACTATCCAGGAGTCCTTTCCCTTTACCCGTAACAGTACTTTCCTATTGCTCCATGCCAGTTCAAACACAGTGCCTTTCAATGGAGAAAACTCAGACATTTGACTGTAATCAGGTGACAGAATTTCCCATGTTGCACATGAATATGGATAAACCAGCTCCCAGGTTCCTCAAAATCCAACACACACAGAAAGGTAACACATCCCCTAGGACTCCTAGAATAGAGTCAGAGGTTGTGTGGGGAGAGGAGTGCAGGGGTGGGTGGTGGGTGGGATAAGTCTCATTTTGGAAGTGATGCTTGTACTGATTGGACCCATTCCTCAGCATCACTTGGGATGCAAACCAAAGCTTTTTTATTATCATAATGCTTCTGAAATATGCCCGGATTTTGATTTGAAAGGAGGATACCCTATACCTGTGGCACAGTTGCTGTGATTCCCCACTTTGGCAGTGACACAGGCAAAATTAAAGACAACATCATAACACACACACCCTATTTTGGGAGGAAATTTTTGGCATGGCCAGAGCACAGGAGCCCAAATGGGACATCTGGGATTGGAATCAGAAGCCGCTCCATCAATCTGGGATGTTCCGATTAAATCAGGACACTTGGGGGTATGCAAAATTAGTAATATTTGTCTCTATTCCAGCATTCTTTGCCACCTCATGAGAAGAGAAGACTCCCTGGAAAAGACCCTGATGTTGGGAAAGATGGAGGGCACAAGGAGAAGGGGATGACAGAGGGCAAGATGGTTGGACAGTGTTCTCGAACCTACCAGCATGAGTCTGACCAAACTGCGGGAGGCAGTGGAAGACAGGAGTGCCTGGCGTGCTCTGTTCTATGGGGGTCATGAAGAGTCGGACATGACTGAACGACTAAACAACAACAACAACAACAACATTCCAGGATTAAATCAGGAGCAGATGACATATGATGAAGTCTATTAGGTTTGAAGTTAGACATCAAGGAGACCTACAGTCAGTAATAATAATTCCTTTCCCTTCCTGTTGTTCATCTTCCCCTTGATTGTCCTCCATATCTTAGACCAGTTGAGTAGATTCATTAATTTCTATAAACAATAAAGCAAACTGGCTTTGTATATTCCCTACAGAACTATTAAAATCAGCAAAAAAGTGACTGTTCTGCTCCTAATAAGCTCTTCTTCTAATATATTCCTTTGCATCCTCATTAAAACCATGCTGCTTAATATAAAAGAAAAATACAGCTGAAACACATACTTTTTCTTTTGAAAACATAAACTGCAGCATAGAATGGGAAGAGAGCCCAGTCATCTTGCCACACAGAATAAGTTAACCAGCAGCTGGAATTTTGGCTGCTTTTCTGTTTTGTTCTTCAAACTCCTCCCTTAAGCTGTAGTATAAAAACTATAGCATGGAACCGAACAGCAAGCCCTTATGGCACCTGATTGGTTTTTTGGTTTACCATTCCACACATTTATATGAAACATATAGTTTGAATCTGGTAGCACATTCCTAGCAATGTAAGATGTAAACCTTTATTTAATTACTTAAAGGAAGCTTACTCCCGGGTAAATGTGGGCAGGATTGCAGCTAACCAGATTTGATGGTTTCAGTGGACCTTAGTCTCAACTTACAATTTACTGGATCTGGGACCATGTGGACATATCCTTGGAAGTCTGTTCAATTGCAACATCCAAGGGCAAATTTCAGCAAATGTAGGTTGCACAGTTAACATTGATTTTGAGCTCTTTCACACATGAACACCCCAAATCAGACCTTTTGCAATAAGGAAAGTGATGAGGAGATGTACTTGGAAGTGTGGGAATAACATTTGCTTGACGCAATGCCATCTAACCTTCCAACAGACAAATCAGGATGAACACTCAGTAAATAGTTGGTGTTGCTGAATCTCCCTGAAAACCAGTCAGAACCAATGCTAAATACAGTGGTAGCTTGGGTTACATACGCTTCAGACCCAGAAATAGTGCTTCAGGTTAAGAACTTTGCTTCAGGATGAGAACAGAAATTGTGCTCTGGCGGTGCGGCAGCAGCAGGAGGCCCCATTAGCTAAAGTGGTGCTTCAGGTTAAGAACAGTTTCAGGTTAAGTATGGACCTCCGGAATGAATTAAGTACTTAACCCGAGGTACCACTCTAAACAGAACATCTGGAAGTGACATCAGTGACATACCCTCCAACATTCCTCCAATGGAAATAGGGACGTCCTATTCCATAATAACAACAATAATAGTTTTATTATTAATAACCCGCTCATCTGACTGGGCTTCCCTGCCACTCTGGGCAGCTTCCAACATATTGAAAAACATTAAAACTAATTTTAAAACTTCCCTATACAGGGTTGCCTTCAGATTTCTTGCAAAGGCTGCAGAGCTGCTTGTCTCCTTATCTCGGGGGTTGCATAACTCCATATCCTCCAACATTTCTCCGATGAAAATGTTGTTGTTGTTTAGTCATTTAGTCGTGTCCGACTCTTTGTGACCCCATGGACCAGAGCATGCCAGGCACTCCTGTCTTCCACTGCATTCCGTAGTTTGGTCAGACTCATGCTGGTAGCTTCAAGAACACTGTCCAACCATCTCATCCTCTGTTGTCCCCTTCTCCTTGTGCCCTCCACCTTTCCCAACATCAGGGTCTTTTCCAGGGAGTCTTCTCTTCTCATGAGGTGGCCAAAGTATTGGAGCTTCAGCGTCACGATCTGTCCTTCCAGTGAGCACTCAGGGCTGATTTCGTTAAGAATGGAGAGGTTTGATCTTCTTGCAGTCCATGGGACTCTCAAGAGTCTCCTCCAACACCATAATTCAAAAGCATCAATTCTTCGGCGATCAGCCTTCTTTATGGTCCAGCTCTCACTTCCATACATCACTACTGGGAAAACCATAGCTTTAACTATATGGACCTTTATTGGCAAGGACCTTTACTGGCAAGCCAGTGTGGTGTAGTGGTTAGGAGTGGTAGACCCGTAATCTGGTCAACCGGGTTCGAGTCCCCGCTCCTCCACATGCAGCTGCTGGGTGACCTTGGGCCAGTCACACTTCTTTGAAGTCTCTCAGCCCCACTCACCTCACAGAGTGTTTGTTGTGGGGAAGGAAGGGAAAGGAGAATGTTAGCCGCTTTGAGACTCCTTAGGGTAGTGATAAAGTGGGATATCAAATCCAATCCAAACTCCTCTGCTTTTTAAGATCCGATGAAAATAGGGACATCCTAAGCAAAAGGGGGACATTCCAGGATCAAATCAGAAACCGGGACAGCTTCTGTAAATCTGGGAGTGTACCTGGTGAAAAAGGACACTTTGAAAGTTTGTAGTGAAACAAAAAGCATATTGGTCAAGTTATAAATACACAGCTTTTATTTGCTACTTTCCTACATGGGGCTTTGGAGCCTAATCCAAGATCCCAAAGAAGCGAGAAGAAAAGTTAGGAATTATGATTCCCTATCCCCCAGGTGGAAGCAAACATCACTGGGTGCAGGTAAAAAGCTTCAGGTTTGCTAACACTCTTCTTATTTAATTACATGCCTGAATGAGTTCCAGGAACTCCTTGTGCTCCAGGTCTTTCGATGGCCTAAGGCCTCAGACTGCTTATCCAATGGATTCTCTTATTTAATCATTTATATTTGGTAATAAATAAGGCCTGACCAAATGTAACATTTATTAGTAGTTTCTCCCAGGCTGAATTCATTATAGCAGTAGCTTGGAATCAACATTGCATACAAGGTAAATCAACTGTGAAGTGGAATATGGTACAGAGCCTAAGTACTCATTTAGTTTTCGCCGTCTCCACCCCGTTACCTCTCAAGATCTGGAAAGTTATAACTCAAATTTAGAGTTTTAGACAAACACATCTCTGGAATTACTCTGCTGAATTTGGGAGTTATGTGACAGAGATGGAGCTTTGTAGGTCTTATTTTGTTTTCTCGGTGCCAGAAAACATTGCTGTTCAGAACAGGAAACAGAGCCAGAAATTAGTATATTTTGCCATGCTCATTTTACATTTGGGTACTGGGAAAAGGAGGCATTAATGTCCATTTGTGAGGTAGTCAAGGTGAATATACATGACATTTTAATGTCCCCTTTTGACCCTGAATATTCTTTTCACATGTTCAGATACTCATCGCCCCTATTTGGCTTTTGGGGGAGATTTTGGATTTTTGTTTTAAAAACAAGAACATACCAAATATACTTAATATGAACACAAAATGCACTAGATTCACTGCTACGTCATCCCACATAACTGCCTGTCAAGAAAATAAATGTACAGAAATTTATTCATGTATGCGACTACAGAGGAAAGAATGCTACTTGCCCCCAAAATGGAAAGAAGCAGAAGCCCCAGCAAAAGAAGAATTGATACAAAAACTTCTGGCATATGCAGAAATGGCAAAACCTACTGGGGGGAAAAATAAGAAATCAAGATAACAAACTTTTTTATATAAAAGAATGGAAATGGTTTATTGAATATTTACAAATAAACTGTAAACAGATAAGAAGGTTGACAGGATTATTGTAATAACCTGTAGTTTTATAAGAATATATATTTATAGTAGATGAATAAATGAGGAAATTAAGTTAATTTGGATATGCAGAAAATATTTAAAATAATTGAAAGACCATACAAAAGAAAAGAAAAAGAAAACACACTATGGTCATGAAACACACTATGGTGTGAATATTGTCATTATACCATTTAGGCACCGGGTGACATGGGACTTAATTGCATATGGGTGAAGTCAGGAGACTCCTGTCTTATGTAAACTAAATATTTTGTTCATTTCAGGTAAATTAAAAGAAAGGATGTTAAGGATAATGGTTTAATTTCCTGAAATGGGAATGTTGCTTATGTTGAATTACTGTGTGTTTTTAGCATGGCTCCCCCCCCCCCTTTGGCAGAGGCTCTCTCATGTGATTGGATGACTGTGAGTCACATGAGAGAGGCAATCCCTTTGGTTGTGACTGTTATTCAAGTAACTGTCGTTTTTAACTGCTTTCTGTTCTCTCTGTGTGTGATGGGGTGGAATGGCTGCTGAGAGAGGTTTCTCTGGATGCTGCTGAGAACACTGTGAGTTAGTGTGATCTGTCTGGGACGAAGAAGACAGAGTAAGATCCCTTAATGTCAGTAAAGAGAAACCTGTGCTCTCTATAAGGAACAAAGTGAATTCGCTTGAGATTGTAGGTATGTTCTTCTTGGTTATATGTTCATGAAAGCAAAGTTCTTTTGAATATAAAGAGTCTGGATATTGCATAGCATCCAAATTTATATATAAAACAGGTGGCATGGGAATTAATTGTATATGGATGAAGTCAGGAGTTTCCTGGGTCTGTTTTGCTCTGGTCTAAGAAAGACAATGGGATGCGGGTGGTGCTGTGGGTTAAACCACAGAGCCTAGGCCTTACCAGTCAGAAGGTCGGCAGTTCGAATCCCTGCAATAGGGTGAGCTCCCATTCGGTCCCAGCTCCTGCTAACCTAGCAGTTCGAAAGCAGGTCAAAGTGCAAGTAGATAAATAGGTACCCCTCTGGCGGGAAGGTAAACAGCATTTCCAAGCACTGCTCTGGTTCGCCAGAAGCGGCTTAGTCATGTGCTGGCCACATGACCTGGAAGCTGTCTGCAGACAAACGCTGGCTCCCTCAGCCAGTAAAGCGAGATGAGCGCCGCAACCCCAGAGTCGTCTGTGACTGGACCTAATGGTCAGGGGTCCCTTTACCCTTACCTTTAAGAAATACAATAAAATTCCTGCCTAGATTTCTGGCTAGTATGTATTGTGACTAAGCCTTGAATGAGTGCCTTCAATTACAAGCTAAGCTGCAGTCAATGAACATCACATTTGGCAGTCTTCAGCAATGTGTGTTGTTGTTTAAATCACCTCTTCTGGATTGGAGGCTATCATTTTATTTTCCACAGTGGCCAACAGATGCCTATGGGAAGCCCACATGCAGAACCTGGGCACAAAAGCACTCTCTTCCTAGGGACAAGGTAAAGGGACCCCTGACCATTAGGTCCAGTCGTGGCTGACTCTGAGGTTGCGGCGCTCGTCTCGCTTTATTGGCTGAGGGAGCCGGCATACAGCTTCCAGGTCATGTGGCCAGCATGACTAAGCCGCTTCTGGCGAACCAGAGCAGCACACGGAAATGCTGTTTACCTTCCCGCTGGAGCGGTACCTATTTATCTACTTGCACTTTGACGTGCTTTCAAACTGCTAGGTTGGCAGGAGCAGGGACCGAGCAACGGGAGCTCACCTGGTGGCGGGGATTCGAACCGCCGACCTTCTGATTGGCAAGTACTAGGCTCTGTGGTTTAACCCACAGCACCACCTATGTCCCTTCTTCCTAGGGATACAAGTTTCCCAAACCTTCTAAAATCCCCACACACACCCTCAACTCAGGTTCTGCAAGCTTATTTCTTTTATTCCACCAGGGGGGGGGTGTCCCCCAGTAAGAGAGGCAAAGCATGGGAACTGGGTCTGGGTCTTTTGTTGACTGAAGGGAAATTATGGACTTACCTTCAGTCAGCTGAAGCACCCACTGAGTGAGAAGAATCTTGATAGACCATCCTCACATAATGAGAGTTCTTAGGGAACAGTAATGGTCTCCTCTGGATTAGAGGGTGCCATTGTGGCTGCATAAGGACTGATACCCAGAGAATTCAGCTTGCTGTTGGTATATAAGATGATGCCTGGTGTACAGGAAAGAGATAATTTCAGGCTTTATTTCTAGAAAGTTCATGATCTTTATATGCACATAAATGTCTAGCTCCCATGTTTCTGCAATGCAGAATTTTAAGTAGCCTTCTTGGCCAATTATAAAGTTTTTTTATCCCATCAAGCCAAAGTTCCTTTTTCCATTTTCTCGTAGATTGTTTATCTCGCAAGACATGGGAATTGGTTTGATGTCTGTGCGGTTCATGAATGTGGATGTTAAGCTGCTTGTGTGTGCGGATTAAATTATCTTTGCATACAAATAACAGAAAAATAAATCTCCCTTTTCATGTCGTAACATGCATATAGAATTAATTGATTTGTAAGCACAGCTATCTCCTTCCCAAAACAGGGTGCTGAGGAAAACGCGAAAATTAAGGGTTTAGCACAAAGATTAAAATGGAATCTGAATTTCTCTGTCTCTCTCTTTGAGTAGCATTAATGCCTTTCTAAATAAGCCAGCCAGTAAAATCCGTGAGACATTGTTGCAACAGCTTTCAGTTTTAATGGTATACTTGCTAGAATATTCTGAAAGTGAGTGAAGATTGTTCAGCATTCATGCCTGAAGGACTGGGCCAATGAGTCGCCACTAAAACCAGTGGCGTAGCGTGGGTTGTCAGCACCCGGGGCAAGGCAAGTAATTTGCGCCCCCTAACCTGTGGATTTGCGCCCCCTAACCCTAACCCCCAGATGTTGCGCCCGGTGCGGCTGGCCCCCCCCTGCACGCCCCACGCTACGCCACTGACTAAAACATTTGCCCAATGTAAAATTAGAAGTGAATTGGGGGTTCCCCTTCAGGAGACACTTCAGAGGAATGTCAAAGGAAAACAAAAGGATTTAGATGATAACGAGAATTTTTTTGATTAGCCTGACCAGCTTTCCCCTCTATCTGCAGTGCAGATGGTAAAGACCAAGGAAGGCTGATTTTAGAATATGAGCAGCTGTTGGAGAGGTCATTTGGTAAAAAATAACTCCAAAATGCAGCAATCATTTGTGATTTTTATTGAGTGAAGCAAAACCCCAGCTAGGTGGTTCTTTTGCTTAGTTTGAATCAAAGTTGGTTGAGGATTTCATAAGGAATGGTGGGATACTGTGGATAAGAGTCAGAATAGGCCGACTGAGGAACCTTAATTAGTCATATGCATTAATTCTAGTGGGTCTACTCTAAGTAGAAATTAGTTGGATAGAATCATGTTATTCAGGCGCTAAATCACAGAGCCTAGGGCTTGCTAATCAGAAGGTTGGTGGTTTGAATCCCTGCGATAGGGTGAGCTCCCGTTGCTCGGTCCCTGCTCCTGCCAACCTAGCAGTTTGAAAGGATGTCAAAGTGCAAGTAGATTAATAGGTATCCCTCTGGCGGGAAGGTAAATAGCGTTTCCGTGTGCTGCTCTGGTTTGCCAGAAGCAGCTTAGTCATGCTGGCCACATGACCCAGAAGCCATCTGCGGACAAAAGCCAGCTCCCTCGGCCTGTAGAGCGAGATGAGTGGTGCTACTCCAGAGTCGTCCATCACTGGACCTAACGGTCAGGGGTACTTTTACCTTTACCTTTATTAATTCTAGTTGGTCTACTCTAGGTAGAAAATAAGTTGTATCATAGGTTTTCAGGCAGGTATTGTGGATTTCCTGTGTTTAGGGAATGTTTAATGTTTAATATACTATTGCATTTTAATATTTTGTTGGAAGCCGCCCAGAGTGGCTGGGGAAACCCAGCCAGATGGGTGGGGTATAAATTATAAACTGGAGCTTGTTAAGAGAGTTGTTGGAGTTCCTGACTCCTCCCTCAGAGCTACAATTCCCAGATCCCGCTGCAAAGAGAGATTGATTGTTAAACCACTTGGAAAATTTTCATTCAGTGAGGGGAACAGGGGCCTCCTAACAGCTCTCAGTACCCTTAACAAACTGCAGCCCCCAGAGTTCTTTGGGGGGAGCCATGACTGTTTAAAGTAGTATCGCAGTGCTTTAAATATATCTTGCAGATAGGGCCTGGGTCAAACTGGATGTGACTTGAATGAGCTTTACTTTTTCAGGGAGTTACTCAAGAATTCAAGCCAATAAACCTGTTGTTTACAATGTTCTGGAATAATAAGCCCCATGATAACACTACCCCTTTTGTTGTCCTTTCCATGTTGGGAAGTCTAGTCTGCTTTTCCGTGCTTGAGGGAAATTTTCAGTGGTGCGCAATATGATGCACTATTAAGCAGTGGTGGAGCTTCATGCTCCGGCACCGGGGGGTGGAGAGCAGGCGTGGCGGGCATGGCACACGTACTGGGGGCGTGGACGCTGCCTGCGGGGGCATGGTGCCCAGCACGGGAAGGGGGGGCAGCCACGATGGCACCCCACCAGGATTGTGCTGCCAGGGGCGGTGGACTCCCCCCGCACTCCTCTTCTTCCACCAGTGCTATTAAACCAATTGTACAGAATGGGGGTGGATATACAATAACTAGACTCGCCGCAGTTCTCAACCTGTGGTTCTCCAGATGTTACTGGACTACAACTCCCATCATCCCTGACCACTGGTCATGCTATCTAGGAATAATGGGAGTTGTAGTCCAACAACATCTGGGGACCCACAGGTTGCAAAACACTGAACTAGACAGTCTTCAGTATGGTTAGTGAACACAATGAGAACTGGCAAGATCAGATGGATGCACAACACAAGAGCAGCAGTTTTGATTGAGCCAAGCACAGTAACTTCCTTTACATTGGTTGAGATATTATGATTTATTAATAAAGGAAGAGGAAGGTTACAAATTAAAACCATTTGAGCAAGTTAAAGATAAGCTAAATTGGCTACATTACCACCAGATCAATGAATTGTATAAATTGGATAAGAAAAATGGTTTTGCTTATGAAAAATCTAAGTTAGAGACAGAGTTGTTGGATACTAAAGGTAAAAATTTATCTAAAATGTACAAGCTATTGTTGGAGTGGCATACAAAAGATGAACAAGTTAAATCTGTGATGATAGATTGGGCAAGAGATGTAGGACATAATATAATGTTTGAGGACTGGGAAAGAAAGGGGTCAAATTCACTGCATGTACTTTGCTAAAGGAAAATATAATGAAAATGATGTATAGATGGTATTCGACTCCTCTAAAATTAGCAAAGATATATCATAATTGTGACAATATATGTTGGAAATGTAAAGAAAAGGAAGGAACCTTTTATCATATGTGGTGGACCTGTCCCAAGGTGAAAGACCTCTGGGAAAAGATTTATAATGAATTGAAAAAAATGTTGAAATATACATTTATAAAGAAACCAGAGGCCTTTCTTCTTGGAATAACAGGTTTGGAATTGCCCAAGAAAGATGTTAAATTATTTTTGTATGCCACAACTGCTGCTTGTATTTTGTTAGCTAAAAAGTGGAAAACCCAAGAATGACCAACAGTAGAAGAATGGCAGATGAAGATGATGGATTTTATGGAGCTAGCCGACCTAACCGGAAGAGTCCGCGACCAGAAGGAGGAGGAATATCAGGAAGAATGAAAGAAATTTAATGATTATTTAGTTAAATTTGTTAAGTTAAATTAACCGGAAATAGCTTGCAGATACTTAATAGGCTTAGGATTTTATTTATGTTAAGTGATGAATTAATATGTTTAATTATATAAGGTGAAGATTTAAGGATGTTAATGTTTAAGTTAAATTTCATAAAAATTGGGATTTGGAAAACCGTTAAAAGGACATGCAATGAAATTCAACCAAGGGGAAGCGAGGAAGTCATTTAACAAAGTTAATAACTGTAATTTTCAATAAGGCTATGATTTATGTTTGTTACGTTTTTTTGTTTTGTGTGTTTGTTTGTTTGTTTGTTTGTTTATAATATTGTGAAAACCAATAAATTTTTGGGGGGAAAAAAATTAAATTGGGACTAATGCACAATGATGCTGGGACCCAAGTTAACATGCAGAAAATGCTTCTGCTTTCACATGTAAGTGCCTGAAACAGTCATTGTCATTTTTCATCACGGTGGAAAAACACCTGCCTGAAAATCCCTGACTATAGAGAAGCTTGATCAGTAGAGCATGAGCCTCTTAATCTCAGGGTTCTGGGTTCGAGCCTCACATTGGGGAAAAGATTCCTGCATTCCAGGGGGCTGGCCTAGATGACCTTTGTGGTCCCTTCCAACTCTGAAATTCTATTATTCTAATATAAGATAATGTTGCTGGGTTTAGATTAAGGTTACCAGATTTTTTTCAATGAATCTGGGGACACTTGAAATACATACATACTACATGTTCTGGGCGTTGATGCTGCAGCAATGGCGGTGGCAGAGGGGCAGCCACCACCTTGACCTCAGCTGCCACGTTTCCCCTTCCTCTGAGGCTTCTATCTCCTTTCTCCATGAGCCTGGGCAGTCCCTGAGTTGTTGGTTCTTTGGTGGTGGTGCTTTGTGGGTCAGGTATGGAAGGCAAAGAAGGAGGGCTGAGAGTGGCGGCAGTAGCGAGGCTCAGGCAGCGCAATGCCTCCCTTCCCATCGAAGCAGCCCCAAACCCACTCCTACTGGCATACAAGCAGGAGGGGGCAGGGATCCCTCAGCTGAGAAGGGAGGCTTCCCGTCGCCTACCTGAGAGATCCCTGCCCCCTCCTGCTTGCACGCAAGCTCTGATAGGCAGCTTGAAGCCTCCCTTCACAGCTGAGAGATCCCTGCCCCGATCATGCTTGCACGCAAGTAGGAGTTGGGAGGCTGCTCCGATAGGCAACATGAAGCCTCCTTTCACAGCTTAGTTGCTGGGGTCAGGGAAGGTGGAGGCAGCCCGGAAGCTGCATCTTAGAGCCCCTGCACCACCATCATATGGGGACTTCTGAGCAGCTCCTGAAGCCAGCCAAAGCCAACTGCTCCAGGCTGCTACTGCTGCATTCACCGGGGACATTAGATTAAATCCGGGGACATTCCAGGGATGGAATTTGTTCAGGGACTTATTTGCAAATCCGGGGACTGTCCCCAGGAAACGGGGACATCTGGTAACCCTAGTTTAGATCCTTAAACCCTAGTTTAGATCCAAACTAGAACAGATGTCAATTTATAATGGCATGGATGACTTTAAAATGGTTCAATCTCTTTCTCTGCAGAGGGCAATGGGTGGCATCTCACCATGTGGCAAGTTATGGGAGAGAAGGAAGTGACTGACCTGTTTCTCATTCTTCCCCATCTCCTCCAATTGTTTGGGGATAGATAACTGCATACACGGAGCCTGCATTGCTGGATGTCCTAATGGGTAGCACCAAGGCCCCTGGGATGATTTTCTGTGAGCTTGTACCTGTATATGGTGCTTTCAGAGCATTAGGAACCTCTCACTCTCTCCTTTCTGTGGGGACTGCACTCTAAGCATCCTGCTGTTTTTATATCCTGCCCTAAAAAGAAATACACAGAATGAAAAGGAAGTAATAACTTCCAACTGATATGTTCAGCTGTACATGCAGAAATCTAGCTTGAAAACAATCTAGAATGATATATCTATATATCTATCTGAGGGGGGTGCAAGGGTTTCTATCCATTGCTACAAACTAATAAGAAGTGAAGAAAAATAGATCGAAGCTGAAGATTTTTGGAAAAGAAATAACTCATTTGTTTATTCCGCTGATGGATTTTCTATTTTCTCCTGTGTGCAAAGCTGTTAGATTTAGAATGTCATTCATTCTTCAGTTGTGGAAGTGTAATATTATTTTAGGTATATTCTTGGAATTGGCAAACCCGATAAAATATTTATTAGATCTCAGATGATTGAAACCCAGAGTTCTCTCCTCCAGCGGTAGCTGGAGAAACAGGAACCCCCCCACCCCAGTGCACCACAATATTTATTAAGTTCCAAGATTATTCATTTTGGACACAAATGTGTCATGGAAGTTGCAAAACAAATGAGAGTTGAGCCTAAAAGGGAAAGGAGAGGCTGTTCAATGCTGATCGCGTTGGTGACAACACTACTTTCCTTTAACAATTTCATCAACATTGTTTGGGTCAATATTATTGTGGAAGGATTTGCATTGTTCTGTTGATCACTTTTATCAGGCAGGCCAATGACCACCTAATTCTTTTCAGGGGAACATTTTTTAATCTGGCCCAACCTTCCTAATTCTGCCAACCCCAGCCATTGAAACCATCCCACTTCCTTCAAAAGAGCCCTCATTCCCTCCCCCCTTTTCTTCTTCTTTGAGCACTATATATATCAGGGCTTGACAATCTTTTTAGGCCCTTGATACATTTTAATTTTTGAGTGAATGCCATAGTCACTTGTTAAAGTTATACAATTTAATGTACATAAAATGCTGTGTTTGAAAGCATTGTATTTGGAATGCTGTAAAGAGAAGTTTACCTTAAAAAAGAGGTTCCACTCTGGTTGAAAGCGGAAGGCTGGTGTTTTTCCACCTCGGTGAATTAAACCAACGAATGACTCGTTATCCGGAAAACTGAGCTGCAACTCTCACAGCAGAAGAAGAAATCTGATAAATCAGAGATGGCTAGTAGTAGCAGTAGCAGAGAAGCATTGCAGTGATGAAGAAGGTGAGGATCTCTCTCTGGGACCAGAGAGAGGAAAGTTTACTGAATTGAACTGAATAAAGGACTTAGAGGACTGAACTGCATTGTTTGATTGCAGCGTGTTAATTTGTTATTTTGTTCTTGTAACTTATTGTAACTAGATTTAAGACCTTTCAACAGTAAAGCTTTGAAACTCATTATCAGAGTGGAAAGCTCACTTATTTCTACACAAGACACATGTTAGGGATTCCTCTGAACTCTTCACAAGATCAGCCCCCACCCAAAAGACATAAAGAGAGACACACACTTAACTTTTCCAAGGGATGTGACTAAAAACAAGAATTGAACTGAGCCTTGAGAAGCACATAGAGCTGAAAGAGGAAGTGGGAAAGAGGGTTACTCTTCCAACTTTGTCCTTCAGCTCTCTGTACTCTTCAAGATAGAAAACTGTAACCACCCTCACTATTTCATGACTGAGGGGAGATGAGTTGGGGGGGGAGAGAGCTCAGAGGATTTTGGGGCACTGGGGAAGACCTCAGATTTCCCTTGATAATCATTTTAATGAGTGTGTAAAGATGAGCATTCAGTTAAATGGTTGCTGTTCATTCACAGAGGGGACAGGAAATTGCTACACATGTTGGCAGTGAAAAATCTGTCTCCCATCCAACAGTAGAGTGTTCTACATTGTTGTTATGTATATCTGCACAGGGAAATGCACCAGACTCTCTTTCTCCTCCTCTGATTTCTTGTATACACCATCCATTATGATGGGCATTCTGCTAGGGAGTAAAATTTATTTAAAGGGCTCACCACATCCATCATTTAGCTGGTATGGCTAATTACTTAATTGCAGAACAACAATTGGACTCCAATTAACCGGAGTCAACTTTCCCACCACGTCCACTGGAACATGTTTTGGTTCCCTGCTGCCTACTTCTTTCCCAAGCGCTCCCCTTAATTTCTCGTTGCTGTGGACAGAGTCTTCCAGAGATGGATTGCCTTGGCTGAATGCAAGAGAGTGAGTGGACAGGTTCCAGTATTCGAGAAAAGGCAGATGGCTCATCACATATGGACAGAGGAAGCAGAACTGGATTTCATCCTGAAGATGTCAGAGGAATTTGCCATAGCCAAATATTGTATGCATGGGCTCAGGCTGGGAAGAAAAGGGCATTTGATATGCAAATATAGCAGCCCCCTGTCAAGTTCACCTCTCATTCCTCTTAGGATGTAGGCAGATTACCTGTTTTGTGATACTTTGGGTTTCCCCGATCCCAGCAGCTGCCAATGGAATGGAATGCAGATAAGTGAATGCACTATAAGATGTAGGTATTATGGGAGGTGGCACTGTGGGTTAAACCACAGAGCCTAGGACTTGCCGATCAGAAGGTCGGCGGTTCGAATCCCCGTGACGGGGTGAGCTCCCGTTGCTCAATTCCTGCTCCTGCCAACCTAGCAGTTCGAAAGCCCATCAAAGTGCAAGTAGATAAATAGGTACCACTCTGGCGGGAAGGCAAATGGCATTTCCGTGCACTACTCTGGTTCGCCAGAAGTGGCTTAGTCATGCTGGCCACATGACCCGGAAGCTGTACGCCGGCTCCCTCGGCCAATAGAGCGAGATGAGCGCCACAACCCCAGAGTCGGTCACGACTGGACCTAATGGTCAGGGGTCCCTTTACCTTATTATGGGAGGTTGGAGAACTTGACATGGGGGTGCTGGGTGTCCTCCCCCCCCCCAGCAATGCTGTGTCAGCTGTAATATCTGATTCAGAGGCAACGAGTCTGTGGCTCTCAAGATGTTGCTGGACTATGTATCAGGTGGCGCAATGGGTCAGTGTGTCTGGCTTTTAACCAGAAGGTTGGTGGTTGAGCCCACCCAGGGTGGGATTCCTACATTGCAGAAGGTCAGGATCCCTTCCAACTCTATACAGTGGTACCTTGGGTTAAGAACTTAATTCGTTCCGGAGGTCCATTCTTAACCTGAAACTGTTCTTAACCTGAAGCACCACTTTAGCTAATGGGGCCTCCCACTGCCACCGTGCTGCTGCTGTGCAATTTCTGTTCTCATCCTGAAGCAAAGTTCTTAACCTGAGGTACTATTTCTGGGTTAGTGGAGTCTGTAACCTGAAGCGTCTGTAACCCGAGGTACCACTGTAGTTCTATGATTCTGTGACGTTGATCAGCCCTGACCATTGGCCATCCAGCTTGGGACCGATGGGAACAGGCAGTCCAGCAATGACTTGAGAGTCACAAATCCTGCAGCCTTGAACTTTAGGATGATATACATTTAAATGCTTTGCTTGATTATAGTTGGTCTAGAAACCTAAATGCGTACAATGTCCCGCCCCATTATGTTCCAAATATTCCATGGAATACACAGTATAGAAGGCTTCCTTGTTGCAGCAGACAGCTGAATTAGAGTTTGATTTGTGTATATAAAACTGGCTCATTTCTTTCTGTTTGCCATTCAGTATCTAGGCCCTCCGAAAGGATCAAATGGATGTAGAGTTGGGGGGGAGGGGGACTAGATGCAGGGAGGAGCATATCTTTTATTTAAAGGTTAAAACTGAGTGAAATGCCTTGTTTTTATCTTCCTCTTTAAAGGTTTGTGTCTGTCTGAATGACCTTACAGTGTTTGAATTTGAAATTATAGTTTCATTACCTGGTTTCAGACAGGTTGTTGTCATGTATCAGCTATGTGGTGGGAGGAACAGAGATCTGGGTGGGTTGAAATGAAACTAAAAAGCAATTGTGATTATGTAGTCAATCTCCTGTGTTAGGCAAGCACTAGATAAGACATGAGTGGCTTGTCACAGTGAGGCTCCCCACAGCTTGGCCTTCTCGTTGAAGGTCCAGATGTGATTTATTATAATCCAAACCTTCATTGTCCTGATTAATATTTGCCTCTGTCTGTCTCTGATGCTACTGAGGATGGAACTGATGCAGAGAGCTCCTGACCTCATGGTCCCTTCCATGGGAGCTGCCTTGGACACAGAATTAACCTGTGCCTTCATGGACAACTGTGAGTCCAAAATGACTTCCAGGCTGCACACCAATACTTCTGTCTTGTAGTAGTAGTAGTAATAATAATAATAATAATAATAATAATAATAATTTATTATTGATACCCCGCCCATCTGGCTGAGTTTCCCCAGCCACTCTTGGCGGCTCCCAATCAAGTGTTAAAAACAGTACAGCGTTACATATTAAAAACTTCCCATAAGGTGTCTTCTGAATGTCAGGTAGTTGTTTATCTCTTTGACATCTGATCGGAGGGCGTTCCATTGTTGGGATACAATCTCAATTTCTTCACTCTAGCCAGAAAAACAGAGCCTCTCTTGACAGAAGAGCAAAGAGGAAGAATAAGGGTTTGGCAGACCCAGGGCTACAGGTGGCAGTACTCAAATCTAGACCTACTTTGCAACTCAAGGTCCTTGAAGTCCATGCCTTGAAGGCATGAGGGCTTGTGAAGCTGAAGCCTGAAATCAATGCAGCTTCAGATATCAGTACTGCTCTGTTGACCAGGCACAGGCAAAAAGCCAGGACCCTTAGGATTTAATACAAAGCCTTTCAAGCCATATTTCATATTTCATATTTTCTGCCAACTGCAGGGGCCACTACTACACCACCCTATTTGCTTTGGTGCTTAAGCAGTTCTCTGACTCTTAGGTCTGAGCACATGCAGCCTAGGTTACTACAATATTTAGAAATCAGCTCCACGTTCGTTCTGACGATTCTAAGAAATTAATTCAGAAACTGGGGTACTTCCAATCCCAGGTTTCACTGATGAATTCTCTCTCTCTCTCCTCCCTCCACAAGGCAGATTGCCTCAGGCAGCCATGAAAGAATCTGGTAGGCCTGACTCTAAATACTTATTTCTACTGAAGTCCTTTTAATAAAACCACACCCTTACAGCAACTTACTGGGTTACGTCCCAACAGTGTTTGCTGTCGTCTATCAGCATAGGAATTCTTTGATAGGAGGCGAAGAAGGGATTTTGTTTTTCCCAAAGTAGGGCTTTTCTTAGGCAACCACACATGAATGAGCTATTTCTGACAGAAAGCCTAATTATGCCAATTTCGTGTTTGTGCACAGGAGTTCCAGAATATCCAATTACAATGCATTATGTTCCCCCCACCGTCACCACATCAGCAAACAGAATTTATTACAAAGGCGCAGAAGCTGTGCCTGAAAGCTACCATGTCGTGAAGGCTGTGTCTTGAATTTAGTTTTCATGTTTGTTCTGCAGCACACAAAACATGTTTCCATAATCAGGATTCCAAAAGGGGGGTGTTGTTGGGTACGTTGAAGGAAATCGATGAATAAAAGATGTGAACATTGGATTCCAGACTCAGAACATGGTTTGTTCTAGCTATGAAACCCCATCCTGACTTAATATGCTGTTAAAACATTTGCTATACATAGAAGCAACATGACCCTGTATTGACTGGTGGGGAACATGTGGCTCTCAGTGTTACTGAGGGCCACAAGGGCTGGATCTACACTGACCTGTTCAACGTTATTTCCCCCATTAGAACGATATTAAATATGTTGTTCTAAAACATCACAGGGCATACTTGTTAGTTAAAATATATTTTACCTTGTTTTTCCCGTCAAATGTAAGCCTTCCTTCCTTCCTTCCTTCCTTCCTTCCTTCCTTCCTTCCTTCCTTCCTTCCTTCCTTCCATGTCCTTTGTTATCTCCGCATGTCAGCCTTTCAATTTAAATGAAATTGAACACCGCCCCTCATATACCATCGGAGGGGGTGGGGGTCAGCATTTGAAAGCAGTGAAGAAAGGTAAAATGCTACATAGGGACACATGAACAGTGCTTCACTGATATAGCAGCATAAAATGGTTAAAAATCAAGCGATAAATAAGACAAGGTAATAACGCATTATTAATGTAAAAAGTAGGACACCATGTGTCCATCTAGGTTATGAAAACCATTCCTAAACCCTTCCTTAATGTTAAAAACCATGAGTGTAGATCTGCCCCAAAGCTGCCCTAGGTCCCTATGTTGTGTGCTTCTCTGTGTGGTGTGGGGCAAGCCATGGTCTGCTCTGAGGAGAACTTAGCTGAACAGCACCCATGTCTTTGGAGAAGGCAAGGTGAAGTCTTGCTAAACGGTCCAGATCCCCCCCCCCCATTTTAAAAACGACATCCCATGCAGTAGCTCAGCTTTCCCCAGCCTGGTTCTCTCTTACAAATCCCACCAACAAGGCCAATGGTCAGGGCTGAGGGGAGGTGTGGTACATGTGGAGGGCACCAGGCTATGCAAGCTGCAGTTGCACATTCCCAGGGAATTCATAAACCAGAGACTTCCTCAAGGTGTTTTTGGGACTGCCATATTTTAAACAATTCTGGAGTGCAGTAGGCTCTGCCTGGGCAGCCCACATACCTGGCAATAATAGCTGGACCATTTGTCACATCTTGTCAAGGTGTATATGGACCTCAAGAGTTAATGCTGGCCAGTTGTTAGCTTCCAGTTCAGGGCACTCTTTCCATTCCCACCCTACCTGGAGGCTTCATCAAGCATCTAAGACCATTCACAGTGCAATCCCGTGATGTAATAACAGCACTGGGTTACCTATTATGATGCTGTTCATGGTTTCCTAGCAGAGAGGAGGAAAATCAACAGCTACAGTTTTTAACAACATGCAGCAATGTTGATGCCATTTGGCACTTGTAAAACACTTTTCTCTGAGCTTTCAAAGGTGGGTCAGTATTGCTATACATTATTTCCCAAACTGACAGGAAAGCGTCACCTCTGATATTTTACCTGACTCAGCTGGGGCCAAGTCAGTGGGCTGCCCAAGGGGCACAGAAATCATTGTTTTAAAAGGGGAAAGTCTCTGAGAAAGGTGGCAGACCAATGTAGATTCAACTGCTTTAGTTAGTCCGTGTGATTTTGATAGAACAGACTTATATGCACTTACAGAAACTTTAAACACTCAGCTAATGTGGCGTTGTGGGTTAAACCACAGAGCCTAGGACTTGCCAATCAGAAGGTCGGTGGTTTGAATCCCTGCCATGGGTGAGCTCCTGTTGCTCGGTCCCTGCTCCTGCCAACCTAGCAGTTTGAAAGCACCTCAAATTGCAAGTAGATAAATAGGTATCACTCCGGCAGGAAGGTAAACGGCATTTCCGTGCACTGCTCTGGTTCGCCAGAAGTGGCTTAGTCATGCTGGCCACATGACCCGGAAGCTGTACGCAGACTCCCTCAGCCAATAAAGCGAGATGAGCGCCACAACCCCAGAGTTGGCCACAACTGGACCTAATGGTCAGGGGTCCCTTTACCTTTACCTAATGGGCATTTGTAGGCAGATGTAAGCTTCCAACTATGAGTTCCTCGCTGGTTGCTTCTGTAAACTAGCTGCTAGGTGCTGATGTAAATTGACACAGTCAAAATAATACACCAATCTGCTATAGTGGGAAGCTGGATTCTATCCCTCCTTTAATCTTCCCTGGCAACACTGGCAAAAGCTAAGAGGCCAATTTTTTGACCTGGACTACATATCATCGCTTGATCAGCTCTGTTCTGTTTAAACGTTATAAAAGACCTATCCCTTGGTTGAGATATCAAAAGCAGCATGCCTGCAGTCCACGGCTCTGTCAAGAACAATGAGTGGCATCCGGTCTCCTTCTGTCATATGTAGAGATTGTTGGTTGTTCATTTGAGGGACAATGTCAGAAGGAGCGGAAGCTTAAAATGCCACCTTGATGGTGGACCATTAGATGTCTGTGACAGTGCCACTCGGCAGGTACATTTGGAACGGGGGATTTGTATGACTCACTCTTGTATCACAACTGAGGGCTTATCTGTATTAATGGATACGAAGGCCGGGTCAGAGTAAGTTGGAATTTTCATCTGTATTATACAGTGTGATGCTCTGGCAGTTTTGAAAGGCTCCACTTCAGCAGACCTCTATCATTTCTAAAGACAAAATGCTGAAAAACAAGAGCATCTGTGATTACTTGCATTCCTCCAGTATTACAGGTCAGCTGAGCCAACGCTTATCATTATAAATCATTTTATTTCCACCGTTGTTGTGGCTCGAGAGCGTTTAGTTATAGGATCAGGAGGCACAGAAGCGAGCGCAGAGAAATTTGAGAACAGGGTTAAAATGAGGAGAGCAGCCATGATCGGGTGCTGTACTTATTACAAACCTGTCACTTCGAGTCACCCTTCTTGTTAGTTGTTCCTTGCCAAGCAGTGGAGTGTGGCAGCCAGAATGCAGGGAGCCGGAGGTGAAGTTACAGTGGGAGATCAGTCTTGGAAAGGTGCAGAGATGCAAGACCAGATAGAATGTGAAGTGGAGCACAAGTTTCTCACTGGCGGGAGACAGAGCAGTTGAGTAACAAGCACCACCAAAAGGGGAAGAAATACATCAGGGTAAGATAATGGAACACATGAGAGCTCGGTGATATCATGTTGTACAGTGCCTTTCTAAATAACGTGTTTTATAAATAAACAATATTTATTTATAAAAGGCCCTTGAGGTATTGTGGTCCTGAGCTGTTTAAGGCATTATAGGTCAAAACCAGCACTTTGAAATGGCCTGGAAACTAACTGGCAGCCAATGATTGGACAAGGATTGGAATAATATTCCCAAACAATCTTGCAATACAATACGATACAATACAATACGATACGATACGATACGATACGATAATACAATACAATACAATACAATACAATACAATACAATACAATACAATACAATACAATACAATACATGTTCTAGACAGCCATCAAATTCAAAACGATTTGTTCTTTATTCTAACTGTAAAATTGCTATGGTTGGCATCCCTGTGTCTCAAGAGACAATGGAGGAGTGCACCTTTTGGGGGTGAATTCAAACTGTTGGAAGGTTGTGGCTGTAGAGAATGATATGGGAGATACATGTTTTGTTGCAGCTGGGGCAGAAGAAGGCGTCTGGTTTTGCTGCTGCAGGTACACTATGGTGTTTCCTCTCTCTGCGCTCCTCCTGGTGGTCATTCCTCCTCTGGTCACTGCTATGAATACATGACATGATTGCCAGTCTCCAGGCACTGTGGTCATCTGCAAGGAATTCATATTTAATAACTTATAATAGCCTACTCTTGTTATAAGACATACCAGCAGTGTCTAAGGCTGCCTTTTCCAACCTGGTGCCCTCCAGATATTTTGGAATACAACTCCTATCTGCACCAGCTAGCATTGTCAATGGTCAGCTTACAGTAGCTCTCTGGCTCTAGTGACAAGAACTAAACCAGGATTCTCTTTATTGAGGAATGAGGAACCTGTGGCTCTGCAGCTGTTGTAGAACTACACCTCCCATCAGCCCCAAGCAGTGTGGCCAGTGATCAGGGATGATGGGAGTTGTAGTTCAGCCATTCCCCCATTCCTGCTATATATAATCCCATGTAAACACATCTTGCAACTCATGCGATTATCAGTAGCTTCTGCCCCAGATCCCACCCACAGTCACATAGGCAAAGTGAGACTGGCTCTACAATAACCTTTTTATGTTTCATATAGGGAATGCTAGCGATGGCCAAATCTTGTCAGATTTGTTTTTCTCAGTTTCTCATTTTCCAGTATTCAGTTTTCTACATTTCCATTTTGGTCGGTTTGCTCGTTTAAATAATAAATAAATAAATAATCCATGAAAATTCACCAACATTTTAGTGGAAACTTCTAATAAACACATTTTTCTCCACAGCAATTTCCCCATTTTTGTTTCTTATTTTCACAAATATACACATTTTATGTACACTTTACTAACATATGTTTTTGTACACATTACATGACTGCAGAACCAGCTCGCGAAAATTCAGAGAAGCGAGAATTTCAAAGGATGGCTGGGTTTTGGTTCACACACTGCTCTGGAAGCTGTGTATTAGTGCCACGACTCACAGGCTAACTGCCTAGTGAAATCAGAGATGAGGAGAGCTTCTTCCCGTTCTTTTATTTAAATCATCAGGATACACAGAGAGATCATGAATTATGCTCTCTCAGTCTCAAGACGTTGCTCAGAGTGCTTACTCCACACACACCCTTTCGGGTGCTTCCTAGCTTCCAAACCCTTCCTGCTGCCTACAGTGCCAGGCAAATGAATCTTTCTGTCTCTGTTTGGCTTTATGTTCTGAGACACAAAGAAAGTGTCTGGTTCTAGGAGAAGGAGGAGGCTCTACCAAGCTTTCAAGTGACATGGTGTCAACTGTCTTCTGTACTGCTTCTGCCACTTCTGAGTCCTGTCTCTGTTCAGAATTAGAGCATCTGTTAGCTGTTCCTCATCCTCCATTATTTCCCAGATCTTTGCTGCTGCTTCTGGGGTGTGTCCCGTTTATCACCACCACGAACCTGGGTCCAAACTATCTTCATCTTCCTCCTGCCCAGGAGCCTCTTGGGGTGGAGGTCTCCAACACTCCAACACTCCTCCTCATCTGGTCAGTCCCTGACATCTAGGTAAAGGTAAAGGGACCCCTGTCCAGTCGTGACCGACTCTGGGGTTGCAGCGCTCATCTTGCTTTATTGACCGAGGGAGCCGGCATACAGCTGCCAGGTCATGTGGCCAGCATGACTAAGCCGCTTCTGGCGAACCAGAGCAACGCACGGAAAAAGCCATTTACCTTCCCGCCAGAGCGGTACCTATTTATCTACTTGCACTTTGACGTGCTTTCAAACTGCTAGGTTGGCAGGAGCAGGGACCGAGCAACGGGAGCTCACCCGGTGGCGGGGATTCGAACCACTGACCTTCTGATCAGCAAGTCCTAGGCTCTGTGGTTCAACCCACAGTGCCACCCACGTCCCTGACATCTAGGTAGGTTCTCCTTTAATTGCAAACTGAATTAGACTTCTTCCTCCCAGGAGCTACATTGCTCTTCCAGTTAAAGCAGCCTCAAAAGGACACAGAAATAAAGGGCATATGTCTTGGTACACAGTGTTACAAAGTAAGAGCATCTGCAGACGATGTGATCATTACAACCAAAACACCAAAAGAAAGTATAAAAAAGCATTGGAAAGAATGAAAGAATTTGGCGAAGTAGCAGGATTCAAATTGAACAAAGATAAATCGAAATTGATAACTAAAAATATAGGCGAGAAAAGGAAAAAGGAATTAGAGGAAACAACAGGACTAAAAATAGAAAATAAAGTGAATTACTTAGGAATATGGATTACAAATAAAAATACAAATTTAATTAAGGATAAAAATCTTGGCTTTTTGTTGTTGTTACGTATACTTTTTTCTTTACTGAAAACTCTGATTTTCCTGGATTGAGCATGCAATTTTTTTCATTCTCCCTAAATGCATTAAACACATGCTCCTTTTCTCTTTCATAATGTGGACAGAAAGGGGTTCTATTCCTCCCCCCTCATGGACACTTTTTCTTTCTTCCTTAGTTAGGCAGAGAGCCAAAGCAAGGCTGTCTAATTCATCTTCTCCCCAGCCATGATTCCTCATGCTGAGGGTCAATGTGTGTTGCGCAGTAGGGCATTGATTTGCTGCATGTAGCTCTCCTTCCTTTTATTCTTCATCATTAGTACCTGACTCAGTACCTGGTGACGGGCTGACTGCTACCACTGAGATCATGCTATGAAGAACTATTTTCCCCCCAACAATTGAGATGAAATGCCTGGGTGTGTTTTTTTTTTAATTTTATTTTAAAAATGATTTGGTAAGCCAGCTTGACAGCTGGATCATTAGAGGCATGAAAAATGCATGGGGTATTTAAAAACAACAAAAAAATGTGGCTGATACGCTGTGCTTGCAGGTAACGGAACAAATCTACATTTGTAAATTGTCTCTGAAAAAATCAGGAATCCAGGAAAAGAAAATGCCTTCGGTCTGTAGAAAGGAATTTATTTAATTAATTAAACCTGCCACAGCTATTGACATAATATGTACTGTTCTCTGGTCTTTGCTGTAGACCACTTTGAAATGCCCTTCTTCCATCTTAGGGACGATAATGTTTATGCTTTTTTCAAAAATAATCTTAGGAATGATAATGCCACTGTCTTGTGCAGAGAAAGATGCTGCACATTATTAAAGAAGTCATGATCAAAGAGAATGGCACTTCAGATTCCCGAAAAATGCATTCAGAAGGGAAACTGGATGTACGGTAGGAATAATATAGGCTTTGCTTTTGCACTAGGAACCAGTCCCAAACAAAACTGATCTTAGCCTCATATCTGAAGCACCCAAAGCAGTTGCATGTCGAGGTCCCCAGGGCCACCCCAATAACTCACACATCACACAGAAATTTTTGTTTAAGGTTTTTGGCATAATTTTGGCCACAACTTTATTAAAATACAAAAATGTGAGTGGTTGCTTAGGCATTGGTTGCAACTAACTGCTCCCCCGTGGGGGACAGACTGACATTCCGTACACCTGCGAAAGTCAGAAAAGGGGGATACACTTGGGGGTTGCGACGGAGCATGGAACCTGCCCTCAGCCCTCCCCAAATGCAACCAGGGGCTCTTGCATGGCCCGAGCCCCTTAACAGGGTGGACAAAAGCAATAGTGAGCCCCTGTATTCCTTTAACGGAATCCCTTGCAGCAGCAGCATTAGAGGGGCAGGCACAGCCAATCCATGCCCCTCAACCAACCAAACCATAAACCAATGCCTAACCGCAACCTTACAAGTTGTGACAATTTGCTATGCAGTAGGAAAAAACCAAATGGCCCCAGCCAATCAGCCAGATGGACAAAATTCCTACCGGACCCCTGCCCCAAAAGCAGATGACCCCATGACAGGCATAGCAAGGTCAAAGTGAACAACCCTAAATATAGGGAGGGGGGACGGGCAATCCGATGCACGGGGTGAAAAGAGGAAGCTCTATGTCTCGTGCAGGGAGTTATAGCATTTCTGGTTGTCAATCAACAAATGGCAACTTCTTCCCAACAACAAGGGAAGCCCAATCACAACGATCAATTAGCCCGCCCCACAACTTTGGAGTGTCCTGTCGGCCCCCACCGCAACACGTACTCTCCATGAAGGAGAACACGCTTAAATGTAAAACTAGGAGCTTGGCAGCCTCCATGAAGCTAGGAACTTGGACTGATTCTTTTCTGCTGTGAAGAGAAGTGTGATCTGCAGGGGACAAGCATCCGGGGGGGGGGGGAATTGTGCCGAAGAAGAGGCCATTCCAACATTTTCTCTCTCCAATTCTCGGGTGCAAATGGAAGAGCCACACAGCTTTGCAGTTAGGTCTATCAACCTGTGTTGGTGTGTTGCCAAAATCAACTTGAAACGAGCCTGGAAGCACCGGCTTGAAGCGCATCCTCGAGGCTCGCCTGAAACATCTGCTTAGCAACGAGGATTCTCTTGAGCAACAGGTGTCTTCATCAAGGCATGTCTGGAGAGATGGAGCTGAATTTGAGGCACTCAGTGTTGGTCCCTGTGGTTGCCAGAATATGTGGAAGTCTGGATGAAGCAGAGATCTGTAAATAGTTTTGTTTCTAGTTTTATATGTAGACCAGGAGTGCTATGCAACTTGTAATGTAAATAATAAAGACTTTAGAGAAGAACTGGATGGGTGAGGTGGTTATTCCTTGGTAATTTGCCAAGAGAATTGCCAAGAGACTGCCATGGCTGTGGAGATGCAGAAAGACTTTCTGCTTAACTCTGCTGAGACAGAGAAAATAAACCCCAAGAGTTGGTGCTTATGCACTAACAGCCTGGATCTCTAGACCCATGTTTGCCACCAAACATCTAGCTTCAGTCAGAATGGCCAGGAAAATGGATACATTTCACTATTAAAAGGCATATGAGTCCTGCTTTAAATGATCCGTTGGAAATATCGCCTTAGACAGTATACAGTTCCTAGCATTGCTTGTTTAAAAATGCATGAATTGGTCTTTGCATGCCTAATGTAAGGTTGTGCATTACTTTGTCACCATAATCAGCAACAAGCTGCTCTCCTATGTGCTACATGGCAAATAGCATTCTGGGCAATCCAAGCTGGTCATTAAAAATGTATATTTTGGGATTTCGATCTCCAATGGCCTTAATTATCTTAAGTTTTTTCAATACCCTCTTTATGGATACCGTGAAGAGCCAACAGATTTTATACTGGTGGTCATTGCATTGCGCAAGGCATGTCTCTCTCCCCCCCCCCCAATAAGCCCATCTTGTATGAATATAAAGCATTGTTATGCTGCCTTGCTTATTCATTAAGCACTAATAAATAGAACATGGAAAAAGGTAGTGCTGTTTTTGAATAAACAAGATAGCCAGAATACTAGCAATGGTTAGTAACAATACTATGGATTTTCTCCAATTGGATCGGCAGATTAAAAGATCCTTTGGCGTACATGTATTATTCACAGAAAATGTGAATACACAGCAAAATGTGTAGATTAGGTAGAGAACAACTCCCTATATTCTGTTCTGGTCTTCCAACCTTCTGACAAGAAACAGCCTAGGCTTCCTACACAAGACTGCCTTTGCACACTATATATGTATGATATTTGTACTCAATATAAAAAAAGAAGTCAATTTGAAAACCAGCTTTGTCAATAACAGGAGAATGGTAATTTTAAATATATTAAAATGCAGCTTAAACTTTAAATGTAACAATGGCCGAGCTTTGCAAAGTGTTAGTAGGTACACCAATCTGCTGCAACAAAAATAACAGTGCCTTGTGATGCCCTGAAGACAAATAGATTTATTATAGCATAAACTTTGTTGGAGCTGAGTTCTACAGTAAATCTATTAAGTCTCTAAACTGCCACAATAACTCTCTTCTTTTTTTAAGGAATGAAGTTTGGGTGAATCCAAATTTTTAAACCAGTCCCACAAACCCCACACTTTATTGAAGCTAACAGGCCTTTGAGCAGGCAGTCCTTCAGTAACTTCTGAAGAGATGCAAGCTAGTGAATAAGAACACATTGCAAACACACTTCTGTTCTCCTGGGTGGAGATCAGACTCGAAAACAGTGACACTTCCATTTATGAGAGCGACTTCAAAGATGCAGTTATGGTCACGACTTGTAAACAGAACTCCTGTAGCAAGCAAAATGGTCATTAAAAACAAACAAACAAACAAGAAAATTATTTGTTACTTTTTCATTTTAAAGTCTTTCTGCCTAAGCCTCATGTAGACAGAGACTGAGGCTGGCAATAGCTGATACTTCACTTTAAGTCAAGTGAAGAGTTTCAAGTACAGTGGTACCTCTGCTTACAGATGCTTCAGGTTACGCAATTTCAGGTTGTGCACCGCACCGCACCCGAAAGTACCAGAACGGGTTACTTCTGGGTTTCGGCACTCGCGCATGTGCAGAACTGCTAAATTGTGCTTTGTGCATACGCAGGAGTGCTGAATCATGAGCTGCGCGTGTGCAGAAGCGGGTTGCGAATGCTGCGGGTTGCGAACGTGCCTCCCGCACAGATCACGTTCGCAACCCGAGGTTCCACTGTACAAGCTTTATATAAACTATGTTAAAATCAGGACAAATAACCTGTCCACTGCCTGGGAAAAATGGGACACCCTGTTTTTTCCCGCGAGAGGGCAGTGGCCAAAATGGTCGCAACCATCTCACACAATTTTGGAATACACTTTGTCTGGCATGGTGCCCCATAACACACGTTTTGGGGTGCCATGCAAGATCACTGTCCTGGAAAAAAGCACTTTTTGCAGTGCATTGATCTTGTGTGGCACCCTGTAAGGTAAAAAACCCCACATAGATCTTGCCATTCTCTCCCAAGAGAGTGATGCAGTTACTCCTGCATTGTGTAACTGTATGATATTCCTGGCCCAAGCAGAGGAAGTGGTCCCATCAGTGTTGGGGCTGGAACTTGCATCCTAGAACTGGTGCAAAAGGGCAAATTAATCCTTCATCTTTTTATCATGAATAATTCTACTGGATTCGTCAAAAAGCTGCCTGAGCACAAATGAAAAGACTGCCTACTAACCAGTATTTTGTTCACAGCTTCAACAAATAAACACTGTTCTGTCAGTCAGGTAATAATGGGGTAAAGGTAAAGGGACCCCTGACCATTAGGTCCAGTCGTGACCGACTCTGGGGTTGCGGCACTCCTCTTGCTTTATTGGCCGAGGGAGCTGGCGTACAGCTTCCGAGTCATGTGGCCAGCATGACTAAGCCACTTCTGGTGAACCAGAGCAGCGCACGGAAACGCCGTTTACCTTCCCGCTGCAGGAAGGTATCTACTTGCACTTTGACGTGCTTTCGAACTGCTAGGTTGGCAGGAGCAGGGACCAAGCAACAGGAGCTCACCCCGCCACAGGGATTCGAGCCGTCGACCTTCTGATCAGCAAGTCCTAGGCTCTGTGGTTTAACCCACAGCACCACCCGCATCCCTAATAATTGGATATAAGGACTGCCATAACCCTCTGTGTGTTTTCCCTAGGTTGGCTCACATTTTTCTAGGTCCCATTCCTTGCCCTCTTTGTTATGCCTTGTTCCGCTGGGGGCTGGGCAATATTTGGAAGTCAAAAGTTGGAAATCTTGACAGTGTGGGTTTGGGTGGATGGGAATTTCTAGGGAAAGACCCAAATCAACACGATGAGGAGAGCATTGCCTAAGTGAAGGGGCTGTTCATTACACAGAGTGCTAATTACAGAACTGTAAATTTGCCTTCCTATATTTGTTTTGTTTAGAGAACAATTTCCCTCTCTTATGAATTCATGAAGCTGAATCACTCTGCATCCTTGCACTACAACCTGTTATTCATTCAGTGATGTTTTCATTTTCCAACGCCCTGTCTGACTTTGCGCATAAGTTTGCAAAGTGGTGTAATGCATCATTTATGTTTTCCCACCTTTCTTGACTGATAGCCTTCTTGACTGTCAATTGCATGGTAATATTCTGCAAAGGAAAGGAAGTATGTGTGTGCCTGCATGGGAGATTTTGTTGTCCTGGAACTCAAGTGCATCCACCTATGAACAAATGCACAAAATAAAAAGCATAAGTTGGGATTACAGAAGATCATTTGATAGACAACAAAGGCCCTAAGAGAAGGCATGTAGAGATGAGTACAGGAATAAATGAAGCAAATGTGATCTACTTAGCTGAGCAAGAGTCTTTGAGCAAAGGGGAGCATAATAGCAAGACTTCTCTTACTAATGAGATGGTGCATCTATAATATATATTATAATGAAATTTCCAAAATAGTAATTATAGGGATGGGGCTGTAAGTGTCAACTACTGTATAACGTAACAATCTTTCCTTTTTTTAAAAATTGCTTACTATAATAAACAGCTTAACAAAATTGATCATGTAACTCCAAAGGTTTCATCACAACTCCAAAGCCTTCAGTAAAAACTGTTAGGAGCTGGATAATGTTTATGTGGTGCTGTTTTTTTGTTTTTAATAACTGTGAGTTGTCCTAAAGGTCTGGATCAGTGCTTGAATTATTGGGTTGGGGGCTGTGAGGAAGACAGGAGGGCCCTTAGTGAAACCCAACAGCTTCATCACCTTACTCCCTCCAGATTATGCCATTTCTTTCCCTACTCTGTAGCCATATTAAAATGGTATCTAAGGAGACCATTATAAAAAGTTTAAGGCAGCGTGGTACCCGCAGTGCTTCCTAAAAATTGTTCACTGTTTTGGTATTGAATGCAACATTCAAAAATACAGAACCCTAGTTTCACTGGAGCCTGGCAGTTTTGCTAAACTACATGTTAATTCCCCTTTAGCAATGGGTATGGAAAACTGCGGGACGTGGGTGGCGCTGTGGGTAAAACCTCAGCGCCTAGGACTTGCCGATCGTCAGGTCGGCGGTTCAAATCCCTGCGGCGGGGTGCGCTCCCGCTGCTCGGTCCCAGCGCCTGCCAACCTAGCAGTTCAAAAGCACCCCCGGGTGCAAGTAGATAAATAGGGACCGCTTACTAGCGGGAAGGTAAACAGCGTTTCTGTGTGCTGCGCTGGCTCACCAGATGCAGCTTGTCACGCTGGCCACGTGACCCGGAAGTGTCTTTGGACAGCGCTGGCCCCCGGCCTCTTAAGCGAGATGGGCGCGTGACCCCAGAGTCGGACACGACTGGCCTGTACAGGCAGGGGTACCTTTACCTTTACCTTTATGGAAAACTGCATGTAAGCTACTTCATGTGATGGCCTGGGATTCAGACTAGGAGGCTGAACCTGAGGGATCCCAACCTGCACAGGATTCCCCGCCTCCAGAACCAGCTGAGCCGGGGTTGTGGCATGAGCCTGAAGGGTCCTCACCTGTGCTGGATCCTCAGGTGCAGGCACCAGCTGAGTCTGCTCTGGCTCCTGAGATGATGGAGGACCCATTGCCTGCAGGTGCTCCACTCTCAGCCCTGTCAGGGGAAGCTGAGGTTGCCTCTGGGTCTGGTAACCCTCCAGCCTCTCCTGAGCTGCAGAGGCTCAGGGCAGATAGGCAGAGGGAACTAAGTTCCTGCAGGAGGAGTGTTCACCTCTAGGCCAGGAGATGCAAGTCACCTGTGGACCGGGGCTGCCCTATGCCTCGGGGCAGATAAAAACCAGCCAGCCCCAGTCCCAGGTTGTGGGAGCAACATTGCTGGTAGCCTGTTCCTGCCTGCACCCTGTCCTGCTCTTCTGCCAGAGTTCCTGACCTCACCCGACTCCCTGCCTTGGACCCAGCTTCAGCCTTGACGGACAGCCTCCATACCGCACCCTCGACCTCGGACTGGACTCAGACCTTGCCGCATGGTTAACCCTTGGGATCAGCACACTTCAGTTCTATTGACTTCAGCTGGATTCAGGCAAACTAAATGTGTGCCGGTTTGCAGCCTTTGGTGGTAGGCATTTTTGAAATACCACAAAAGGGAAATGGTAGCAGTGCCAAGAGAGCCAAGGTTATGCAAGGTCATACAACTGCTTTGACTTCTTCCTACTGTGATTTCCTCCCCATCAAACCCACGGTAGAACTATCCTCACAATGGCACATATCTAATTAAAGTCAGTGGCAATTGAACAACCATGCACCCAGACTTTTATAAAAGATGATTTATGTGTCTGAATGGAGACTGTAATCCTGATTTTCTTATTCAATTAAATATTTAAGTGCTCTATAGCATCCAAATGAAGGTTAAGTTCTAAGTGATTAAGATCAGCTGCACTGAAGAGTTTTTAACAAGACAAGACTTATATGATAACCTGGTTATAAAATCTGAGCTTTTCAGAGCGGTGAAAGCTAACGGTAGGGAATGGACCTCCAAGGTTGCTGAAACTACTGAGATTTACCCAGTGTTATGTTTCCAGAGTTTTCTTGGCAGGGATACTGGAGTGGCTTGCCGGTTCCTGTTCCAGGTGGATCACGTTTGGTCAAAACTCTCCACTATGACCTGTCCATCTTGGGTGCCCTGCTTGGCATAGTTCATAGCTTCTCTGAGTTATTCAAGCCCCTTCACCACAGCAAGGCAGTGATCCATGAAGAGGGCTGGATGAATCCCTAGCCGGAATTAAGATTGCTGGAAGAAATATCAACAAGCTCAGATATGCAGATGACACAACACTGATGGCAGAAAGTGAGGAGGAATTAAAGAGGTGAAAGAAGAAAGCGCAAAATATGGTTTGAAGCTCAACATCAAAAAAACTAAGATCATGGCCACTGGTCCCATCACCTCCTGGCAAATAGAAAGGGAAGAAATGGAGGCAGTGAGAGATTTTACCTTCTTGGGCTCCATGATCACTGCAGATGGTGACAGCAGCCACGAAATTAAAAGACGCCTGCTTCTTGGGAGAAAAGCAATGACAAACCTAGATAACATCTTAAAAAGCAGAGACATCACCTTGCCAACAAAGGTCCGTATAGTTAAAGCTATGGTTTTCCCAGTAGTGATGTATGAAAGTGAAAGCTGGACCATAAAGAAGGCTGATCGCCGAAGAATTGATGCTTTCAAATTATGGTGCTGGAGGAGACTCTTGAGAGTCCCATGGACTGCGAGAAGATCAAACCTCTCCATTCTGAAGGAAATCAGCCCTGAGTGCTCACTGGAAGGTCAGATCATGAAGCTGACGCTCCAATACTTTGGCCACCTCATGAGAAGAGAAGACTCCCTGGAAAAGACCCTGATGTTGGGAAAGATGGAGGGCACAAGGAGAAGGGGACGACAGAGGACGAGATGGTTGGATAGTGTTCTCGAAGCTACCAGCATGAGTTTGACCAAACAGCGGGAGGCAGTGGAAGACAGGAGTGCCTGGCATGCTCTGGTCCATGGGGTCACGAAGAGTCGGACACGACTAAACAACTAAACAACAACAAATGTTTCTAGAAAAAGATGTGCTGGAACTCACCATGAATGCCTCCCTTGTTCTCTTATAAGGGCAATGGCGCCCACCTGAGTGGTGCCGGAACTGAGTTCCAGTGAGTTCCAGCTGAAAAATGCCTCCCACTAATTAATGTGAAATAACAATGGATGTGATTACAGTGATAGGATGTGAAAGCTTCATATTTGAAGGTGTAATTTCATCCCTTGTCTTATTTTCTTTTCTGTTGAAAGCAATGGTCGGAACAGTGTGAAGATTCCAACAAGAGTTCTCTGCAACCATTCGAGCTCTAGCAAAGCTGATTCAAATGAGGCTAAGTAGGGCAGATTCCAGGTTTTAGCAAGGCAAAGCAGGGCAATTTTTTTTATAAAAAATTATTTTCAGGTTTATACATTTCAATAATTTTACAGTCATTTTAACATTTCAAAACTTGACTTCCTTTCCCCTCTTTCTGCAGTTCTTTGAATTTAATTTTAATATCTTCTGCATATCCAAATTAACTTAATTTGTTCATTTATTCATCTACTTTAAATACATACTCTTGTGAAACTGCAGGTTATTACAATAATCCTGCCAATGTTCTTATCTGTTTACAATTTGTCTATAAATATTCAATAACCCATTTCCATTCTTTTATAAAAAGTTTGTTATCTTGATTTCTTATTTTTCCGGTAAGTTTTGCCATTTCTTCACATTCCATAAGTTTTTGTATCCATTCCTCATTTGCTGGAACTTCTACTTCTTTCCAATTTTTTGGCAAGTACCATTCTTGCTACTATAGTAGCATAGATGAAGAAGTTTCTGTACAACAATTTGGGTAGTTCTGTCCCTATAATTTCCCAAAGGAAAGCTTCTGGGTTGTGTTTTTTTTTTACAAACGTTACTTTAAACATCTTTTTCAATTTATTATATATCATTTCCCAGTAAGCTTTAACCTTACTACAAGACCACCACATATGATAAAAAGAACCTTCTTTTTCTTGACATTTCCAAACTTATTTGATTTAGATTTATACATTTTTGCCAATTTACTCAGTGTTTGATACCATTGGTATATCATTTTCATATAATTTTCTCTTAGACCATAACATGCTGTAAATTTTATAACAATATTCCACAATTGTTCCCATGCTTCTTATCTATATTATGACCAATATCTATTGCCCAGTGTATCATTGAGGATTTTACTTGCTCATCCTTTGTCTCCCGTTCCAGTAATATTTTATACACTTTAGACAGCACTTTTACATTCCAACAGGTCTCTCTGTAGTTTTGGTATTTGTTACCCAAGCAGGACAAAGTAAGGCAAAGCGGGAGTTATGGCATGGCTTGGAAGAAGTTCAGGATGCACAGAATTCATTGGATAGCCAAAGCTGGAAGCTCATAGGAATAAAGCTCAAATGATTCAGATTTAGGATGGTGTGGGCACAGAGCACAAAGCTGAAGGGGTGCATCTTCATAATCTACCGTATTTTTCGCTCCATAAGACACACCTGACCATAAGACACACCTAGTTTTTAGAGGAGGAATGCAAGAAAAGAAATATTTAAAGGGAGTGCTGAGCAGAGCCTGTATACATCCCAGGCTCTGCTCAGCGCTCCCTTTCACGAGCCGCGTGTGCGGCGCTTGCAGGCTTTTCCCCACGGAGGGACAAGGGCAGCCCGTCACTGATGGATTGCCCTTCTCCCTCCTGGGGGAAAAGCCTCCCCACACACTCCACGCGGCTCTTGCGGGCTTTTCTGGGAGGTGGGGGAAGGGACAGAGAGGCTAAGCCAGAAGCTAGAACAGCAAGAGGGAGTGCTGGACAGTGATCCCTCTCACTGTTCTGGCTTCTGGGATAGCTGCGCAGCCTGCATTCGCTTCATAAGCCGCACACACATTTCCCATTACTTTTTAGGAGGGAAAAGGTGCATCTTATAGAGCAAAAAATACGGTATTATTTATATGGGTACCTAATCAAAGTTAGTGGGGGTGCCAAATGCTGTACTTGCTGAAGGTACCATATTACCCAATCCACGCCTGCTCAAATGTTGACTCAGCAGCAAAGCAATCCAAAATGGAGTGTTAAATAGAGCTGCAACTCAACCTGGAAACTGAAGACAGAGAACAGTTTAGTATAGCGATTCTGATGACCAAGCGGAATGCATTAGCACTGCACCGAAAAATAAAGAGGTTTGATGAGTATGGAGAAAGGGAGGGGGGGGACACTGGAAGACTGACAAAAGTCCTGGTAGAGTCATTTTTTCCTGCTTATATAGAAAGGAGAAAACCGGGGTGAAAAGATCACAAGGGCTGCCTTTACCACAATTGTCTGAGGGATTTCCAGCTCCTGTTAACAATAATTGCTGTGCGCTTGGCTCATCCCTGTTATCTTAAAATGTAGGTTGCAGCAGGAAGGATAAGGACACACCATATCACGGGCTATCCAAAGATGCAGCATGAACTGGCAAAGGATGACCTCGAGAAACACCCTTGGCAGGAGATAGCACAGCGTGAAAAAAACGGTAGCAAGGAGGAAAAGCATAAAATAGGGGATTGCCAAGGTTTCAATACCATATGCTTCTGTCTCTGTGTTTTGCTTGTGCAGAACAAAAAGTATTGCTGTAAAACTTGCCCCACCAGATGCACACTTCCTTCTGAATAGGAGTTGGCTGCCTTAAAGGTCAGCATATGGACAGGTGATGGATAAACCGCTAAGCTGAACAATCACACCCAAGAGTCAGTATTGTTAGGTGTTGGAGGTCTTATTGGAACACGAGTGCAGAAGTTGGAGAGGCTGGCTGAAGTTTACTTAACGCTTTCTGAAACCAGAGACACACTCCTGGCTGTATTCACCAGCATATATCCAGTGGAACAGACTGTGCATTGTTATTAGCCGAAATAATTGACTGCAAGAGCTGCAGCTACAGCTAATTTAGTCAGGATTACTGTCTCAGGCTGTAGCTCCCAGTACTCTAATAGAGGTCTTGCTGAACAGTAATTATTGTACATGCCTGTCAACTACAAGAAGTATTTTGAGATAGTTTTTATCATCAGACAAAAAAGTGCTGGAATTATTTATAGGTGCAATCAGAATATAATAAATGTTAAAGCAAGCCCGGCTGTTTTGCACATTCAAAACCTAATGGATTGTTGGGACTGTGGGTTGGTTGGTCTGTGCAGGATTCCTCCTTTGGAGTAGATTAGTGTGGGTAGTGCATTAGGGTTGTGCTGTGGCAAGTACTGAATTAAGGTGCTAAGCCTGAAGACCATGGAAGTGTTTAGTATCATTGTTTAATTGACACTGAAATAGTGAATGGCTGTGTGTATTGCTGAGAAAGTTTAACATCAGAAAATGCCACTGGAGTATACTAAGTGGTCTCTGAACTCCTTGATGGGTTGATTATTAACTACTGTTTTTTTTTCTGCTAGCTAACGTGAGTGTTTAACCTTAAATCAGGTGACAAAGGTATTTGGTTGCAAATCTCCATTTTGAAAGAGAGTTGCCTTAATTCTTTGTTCCCAGGCTCTGTGGAAGTAAAGACGTGTAAATGACCATCTCCAGTGAGTGAATACAGGCAAAATGGAGACAGTAAGGAGAGACAGACCTTTGATTTTAGATCTGTTTGGAGTATTTCATATTTCATATTTCATATTCAGCTGAGTCATTACTGGACTTGCACATGATCTTCTGGATATTTTGGATTTACTGTTTTATGTTCTGTTTTGGAGAAAGTAAAGCTTTAATTAAACTTATGGGCTTTGGCAATGTTTTATTTCCCAAAACGAACCAGTTTTTATGCATCCAGTCACTTTAAGCTGCACATTATTAACATCTGCAATAGAGAGAAGAAGGTGGCAGAAGAGCTCGGGCCTCAAATAGCTGTAAGGTAGGAAAGAAAGTGGGAAAATGGGAACATGAGCGCCGACCAGAGGCTCCTTCCCCCATTAGTGGATTGGCAGAATGAGGGGCCCTATATCAAATAGGCTAGGGATGAAGAACCTGTGGTTCTTCAGATGTTGTTTGACTAGGTAAAGGTAAAGGGACCCCTGACCATTAGGTCCTGTTGTGGCAGACTCTGGGGTTGCGGCGCTCATCTCGCTTTATTGGCTGAGGGAGCCAGCGTACAGCTTCCAGGTCATGTGGCCAGCATGACTAAGCCGCTTCTTGTAAAACCAGAGCAGAGCACGGAAATGCCATTTACCTTCCCGCCAGAGCGGTACCTATTTATCTACTTGCACTTTGATGTGCTTTCGAACTGCTAGGTTGGCGAGAGCAGGGACCGAGCAACGGGAGCTCACCCCATCGCAGGGATTTGAACCACCGACCTTCTGATCGGCAAGCCCTAGGCTCTGTGGTTTAACCCACAGTGCCACCTGCGTCCCTAGAGCTCCCATTATCCCATCATCATGCTAGCTGGGGTTGATGGCAGTTAGATTCCAACAAAATCTGGAGGGAATTGGTTCCCCATCCCTGCCAAAGATATTGCTAGATGAGTCCCACTCTACACAGAAGCATAAGAGTGAGATGGAGGAACATTGGTAGGGATGGAACTCTTGTCATGCTTAACACAAATTTGTATACCAGATGAGTCTCTTTGCCACTTGTAATCTGAAGTCCTTAAACAGAAAAGTCTCTCCTCGTGATCACTTTGTGAATATATTTTTTATAAATGGGGAAATCTCGAATAGAACAGTGATGTTTGTATTTAAAATTACTATTCTTGAAAAGTGTTAGGAAAAGTAATAGCAATTTGCTGAGGAACCCTTCAGAACAAAAGCACATTGCGCGGTGTTTCTAAAAAGGAACCTTTATGGTCACTATTATGTAAATAAGCTTTGTATTCTGTTAATGCCATTTTAAGTGTCTCCAAGAGATCTCTGCAGGCCAGTCACGTAGCAAAGCTGCCAGTGAGACTGGACAATCCATCTAAAATGCCATTTTGAAAAGACATTTCATTTCCTTGTATAAAGCATTGAGAATCAACCCAGTGAATATCTGCTGGAAGCAATTGCTGCATTCAAGATGCCATGTAATGAAATCCTCTGCCCTTGGCGGTAGGAAATCAATAATTTCTTTATTCAATGGTTGAAATAACAAAACAGAGATTATACAGATCTGGATGAAAATATATCTTATACATGCATAGCTAAAAACAAAGCAATTGCTATGAAGAAGTCTTTGGGTGCAACTGTAAGAGCCCACTAGGATCCTGGTGATCCATTGCAATAGCACTAACCTGTTACGAGCAGAAGGCAAGATGGTGGAAAAATCCCTAGCAGAAGTGACTCTTCTTTGTTTTCACCAGTCTCGGTATCCTGGAGCCACAGTAGAATTCACATGAGCTTCTTGTGCAGCTTATGAAATATCTGTTGTTCTCCAGTTTTATTATCATTTTTCAAAAGGACGCTGTGTTTTGATTAGTGATGGGTGAGCTCTTTTAGGCTTAGTTTGGCTTGGAACAGGCAATCTGATACCCAAACACTCTGAGTGTTGCGTTGGAAATGAGTTGTTTCCCTTTTCACTCTCCCCTCCCTCGGTGTGTAGAATGAATGCTGCCCTGGTGCCAGGAATCCATAGTAATGACATGTGTCCTGGGAAAATTATAGCTTCCAGGATCCCTGGTGCCTGTAACACTGCCATCACCGTGCTCAGGGTGCCAGGGGAAGGTGGGGAAGGAGTTTGTTTGGTCCACTTTTTGCAATGCACCAACCCGATCTTGCTTCTGAAGTTGCTTACAGATTGGAATGCATTTCTCATTCCGATAATGTACTTCTTTGGATGCATGCAATGTATTTTAGTGCACAAAAATGCACACCAAAACACATATTTTACATAAAAGATGCATACAAAATGTCTATGTATGTATGTTCCTGGTGAATGTATTGAAAACACTGGGCAACATTTTTTTACTTTTTGAATGTTGTCTAGATTTCTACAACTGATTTAGGGTATTTTTGCACTGCTGAATCAGGAAATGGCATCCGTTTCTCTCCATCAGGTAAGGTTTTTGTGCTATGTTGATTTGAAAAAAATCAGATCTTGTGACAAAATCGATTACATTTTTGTGGCATTATCAGCTGATTTTTGTCAACACATATCATCCTAAATATGTTTTTAAGAGAAAAAAAATGTTTTTCCAACAACATATATTGATTACCTGATAGAAACATCGATTACTGTAAACTGAATGGTGGGCATTGATAAAGGTAAGTGCACGTAAAATGCATGTTGCTTCACCATTTTTCAAACTTCAGGGCTTGAACTTCCGTTTCTTGGAACTCCTGGAATGCTCAGCGGCAGGGAGGTCTCTCTTCAGAGTCCAACAGTAGTCAGCCATCATGACTGCATCCCAGTGACCCTGATACCTGGTCTCCATCTCTTTCATGTCCTGATGGAATCTCCCCCCCTGCTTGTCACTCATTGAACCCAGGTTCTCAGGAAACCGGTCCAGATGTGAAAATAGGCAGTGCATCTTGACGCTCATGTTGCAGCCCAGGTTTCTGAAAGCAGTCAGCATGTTGTTGACAGGTTCTGCGTAGTTTCTGGCCTTATTGTTGCCAAGAAAGTTCTTCACTACCAGAACAAATGCCCTCCACACTTCCAGTTCCACTTCGTTCATTAAGTTTCCGAACTCTGGATCTCTGATGAGCTGACGGATCTGAGGACCGTCAAAGATGCCAGCTTTCAACTTCTCCATGGTCAATCCTGGAAAAGCCTGGCACAAGTAAGTGAAGCAGTCACCATCCTTGTCCAGAGCCTAGGTGAACTGCTTGATTAAGCCGAGCTTGATGTGCAGCGGTGGGAAGAGTATTCTGTCTCTGTCCACCAGAGGGTCATTGATGATGTTCCTTTTTCTGCAAGGCACCAATTCCTCCTGCACAGGCCAGTCCTTCTTCGTGTAATGCTGAGCACGGTCCCTACTATCCCACATGCACAGAAAACATGGGTACTTGGTGAAGCCAGATTGTTGTCCCAACAAAAAGTTCACCATCTTCAGGTCAACACAAATAAACCACTTATGCTGATCATAACCAATTTTCTCCAGCACATATTTCACTGCTTCATAGTTCTACTTCAGTGTACTCGAGTGAGCCAGGGGTATAGAGGCAAACAGGTTGCCGTTGTGTAGCAGAACACATTTCAGTGATCGCTTGCTGCTGTCAGTGAACAGTCTCCAATCTTTGTGTTTGTACTGTGGCACTCCAAGCTTGAGCAGAAGCTCCGCGATATCTGCACAGTACACCAAGTCCTTCCCTTCCGAGAAAAAACGGAGGTACTCTTGATGCCTGTTGTGGAAGAAGCTGATGCGAGCACTGTCAGAGAGGAGGTTTTTTTCCTTCAATCTGGATGCCAGCAGTTCGGCAGAGTCCTTTGACAAGCTGAGGTCACGAACTAGATCATTCAACTCCTTTTGGGAAAATGGATGTGGAGCATCATCTTCAAGAACCACTTCTTCTTCTTCATGTCCTTCAACACTGGAGGCATCTTCGTCACTAATGTCAGGAAGTTCTCCAAAGATAGGCGCTGGAATTTCATCACAATGAGCTACAGGATGACGTGCTGATCAGGATACTTGAGGCTGCTCCGGTTCATTCTGTTGATCCCAGTCACATCAACAGCGCAGAAGTAGCAGTCAGTGACATGGTTTGTTGGCTCCCTCCAAACCATGGGAATTCCAAAGTTCAGACTCCTCTTGCCATTGGTCCACCCATGTAGAGTCTCGGTGCATGCCTTGCACACCATGTGTGGCACCCAAGCTTTATCCTGGTCACCAAGTTTAATACCAAAATAACTTTATGCTTTGCCGCACCAATTTATGGAAGATTTCGAGGTTTTATGACTTCAAACTGATCCCTTTTCGACATAATCACCCAGAACTATCAGACCTGAATACTTCTTGTCATTAAAATAATCATTTCCAATCAAAACAATTATTCGACATGGCATTTTATCCCCACCAACTTCTTCTAAAATGCTCCACACAAGCGCACATGTGAACAAAAATGTAAAAAAATGACATGTGGCCATAACTCAAAAACTTGACCTGATTGAGCAAAACCAATGTGATTTTTGGATTCAGCGCATCAGATTCATCCTAAATCATCTGAAAAAACGCAGACAACAAATTTGTTGTTGACCAGTGAAATCCTTGACAAGTTTGCCTAATGGCCTGTAGTCCCAAGCGTTTCCCCTTTAAGGACTGAGGTTCTTAAAAAGTGGGTGGATCCTATGATCCATAGACTGGAAGCATAAGTTCTAAATACATCAGTCTACCTCTAGCTTTTGCTAGAGCAAGTTCTCACTACATGCTGGGGCAACAACACTTGCCCTGCCCACCATGCCCCACTTTCCTTTGGGCTCTGTTGCCAAACCAGAAGAAGACTCTGTCCAAATTACCAAAAATACAGCAATCAATTCCAAATCTGTAGATGAAGGCTCAGATTCTGTAGACTGACGGATGAAAGACCAGAGGAATCCAATAAAAAACAGGAAAAAATCACAGGGACATTACAGGTCGGTGGTCCCTTAACCCAGTTCAGAAAATCTTTATCAAGCATTAATTTGCATGCACGGGTTCAGCAAGCCAAGCAATACCCAAGTACAATTCAATGATCGAAAAAACCTTGCCAGTGTAAGGTGAGAGTTAAGGCTATCTCATGTTGGCTCAAGTTCCACAATGCTGGGATGCAAGCTATGGTAGATGCCTCAATTGAGTCAGTAATGATGTTGCACGATGTTACAAAGTTTGCTAGCTCACAATTTATCCTCCATGCTCCCCATGGTTATTTTGCTGCCTGAGGCAGAGAAGAAAAAGGTAAAGGTAAAGGACCCCTGACAGTTAAGTCCAGTCGTGGACGACTCTGGGGTTGCAGCGCTCATCTCGCTTTACCGGCCGAGGGAGGCGGTGTTTGTCCACAGATAGTTTTTATGGGTCATGTGGCCAGCATGACTAAGCTGCTTCTGGCGAAACCAGAGGAGCACACGGAAACGCCATTTACCTTCCCACCGGGTAGTACCTATTTATCTACTTACACTGGTGAGCTTTTGAACTGCTAGGTTGGCAGGAGCTGGGACAGAGCAATGGGAGCTCACCCCATCATGGGGATTCGAACCGCTGACCTTCCAATTGACAAGCTCAAGGGGCTCAGTGGATTAGACCACAGCGCCACTCATTTCTGAATACAGAAGCAGACACGACTGGCAGTTGTCTTGCATGGGGGATTGTGTGTGTATGTCAGGGTGTATGTGTTTGTGGTGTGCATGTATTGGAGTGGCGTTGTGTTATGAGCTGGTGAGGGGGTTGCAATGTAGGCTAGGACAGCATGTTTGGTGGGGTTTGCCCGGAGGATGCTCAAATGACTCTGGGGTGTGGTCTTCCATGACAGTTCCTCAGATTTCCATATGTGCTTATAGGCCAAAAAAAGGTGGGCGAATGCTCATCGAGCTACTTCACACCATACTGTCATAACTAATGGAAAAATCACTGTACGTAGCTTCCACTAGATGGCTGCCTCAGCAAACGCCGAAGTCCTGGTAAATTGTCACTTCAAAATTTAAAATGCGCATGCACAGTAGTTTGCCAATAGTTGCTGTCTTAGCCTTTATGGGGCAGCAAACTCCTGATAACTTTTGCACTGCCGCTCAGAACTTAATCAAACACAAACCTTTATCTGAAGTGGGCAGCCTGCAAAGCATCTTGGAATGTGTTGGCCTGTTTTCCAAAGTACCAAATTGGGAACCAAAGTAAATCTTGTGGTCAGTGCATATTTCTACTAATAGTGTTGTTAAAGAAGCTCTCAGTGTTCTATCACATTCCTTTATTATTTTTTTATAAAAAAAACACTTACTAAGGAAAATATAAACAATTATAAGGGGGGAATCATCAGTGCGTTTTTTCTAAACAAAAATGTTTAGGGATACTCTCATTAACTCAAGAGAACCACGATTTTATAGTTCAAATTGGGGGAAATAAATACAGCAAATGGACCAAAGTACAAAGATTTGCAAAATATTTAGGGGTATGCGTACCCCTGCCCCCCCTGAAAAAACCACTGGGAATCATCATTTTTATAATGGAATAAGTTGATCTCACATACCTTTCAAACACCAATTGCATATTTTTTTCCTTATCTTTTACATTCACAACTCTCCTTTTCTCGAACTAAATTCTTGTATTCCACAGCACTCGGGATATTGGTGTTAGTTCTGTGATAGAAGTTAGCTTGATTGTCTCAATGTCCTATGGGGAAAACCAAAGTATTCTGATGGGGAAAATGCTTACTTCTACTCCACATACTGGGTGTCAGGATCAACTCATGCCTGGAACCAGAATAGGACAAGAAAGAAGACCAAAAACAGACCCCAGCATGGCTTGGGATCAATGGAAGTCAGTATACAATCAGGCAAACCCTGAAACCAAAACCCAGAAAGTTGCATTACTTGGGAAAAATGGATTCACCCCTTAGTTGCTTAGTGGTTATCTCCCAATAACCACTAATGTAACAACCCCATGTCTCCGTTTCTGGTTTCCAGCCCTGGGGATACCACAGATACCCCTGCTAAGAAGATTCCAGTCTGGGTTTTGGCAATTATTTCCTCCACAATGACAGCATTACACCACTGATAATATGAGAATTGGGGTTCTGGTTAACAAACAATCCATACAACTCAGAACAATGCAAACACTTGTTGGTTCTGCACAGAAACTAATGAATCAAAAATGGTTTATTTTTTCTGGCTGGGGAAAAAAATTCTGCTCTGCAGCCTCTTGGAAGATCTCATTTATGTTTGTGTAACAGTTTAATTTTAATCTTTTTTGTTTTAATTAGAAAGCCTTTGCTGATGCTCACTGCAGCTTAGGGGGTTCCCCTCCTCACCATTTGACATAATTTCTAATTTATACTTGGTCAAAACCTCCCAGATAGCTGTAGATACATTTAGCATTATTAGAGAAAAACAAGTAGATGAACAAAAAGTGTGATTGACACTGTGAAGACAGGAAGGAAGGAAGCAAAGCTGAACTCCTCAGCTTTTCTGCCACACAATATTAAACCCTGTGCCTTTCTTCAGGAATGCTACAGTGAGGCCTACAAGTTGCAGCATTATGTTGCAGTGCAACCCCTTCTCCTAAGATTGGTGTTCTTGTTTGTTGTGGGTTTAAATGGGGGGGGTGAACCTTTGGCCCACAGACCAAATGTGGCCTGTCAAGCCTCCCCATTTTGCCTGCCAGGCCATTTGGGGGAAGCCACACCCACTGGCCCCACACCTGACGTCAAAGTTATTGTGCCGAAAGCCAGCAACGACAACACCGAGGCTGCAATTGTACTGCTCATTTACAAGCAAAGAAAATTGTTTAGGAGTGAAAATGAAAGCTTTGGTGAACCCACAGAGAGCCCACCTTGTGTTACCTGGCCTATATACAGTGGTACCTCGGATTAAGTACTTAATTCGTTCCGGAGGTCCGTTCTTAACCTGAAACTGTTCTTAACCTGAAGCACCACTTTAGCTAATGGGGCCTCCTGCTGCCGCCACGTCGCCGAAGCACGATTTCTGTTCTCATCCTGAAGCAAAGTTCTTAACCCGAGGTACTATTTCTGGGTTAGTGGAGTCTGTAACCTGAAGCATATGTAACCCGAGGTACCACTGTACTTAGCTACAGAGATTGTGCTAAATACAATCCTGGTGGCCTAGACAATTGAGCCAGCGCTCTGAAGGCAGCCCAGTTTAGGGAAGTTTTTTGTTTGATGTTTTATTTTGTTTTTAATGTACTGTTGGGAGCTGCCCAGAGTGGCTGGGGAAACCCAGTCAGATGGGTGTATTATTATTATTATTATTATTATTATTATTATTATTATTTCTGTTTCCAACCAGGGAAACGGACATCTACCTATTGCACTCAGTGATGGGAAAGCAATGCATCTGAAGTTCTCTGGTCAGATCTTGCTTCTAAGAAGGGGAAGGAAAACAGAGCTTTAAAAGGAGGAGGAAGATGCAAACTAATTCTACTTCTAAAGAAGGAGGCTAAGGAAAGAAAGGAATGTGCATATTTTTGGGTATGAATATGAATGATCTTGTGGATGCCCATGCCTGCCACTGACTCAAGTAACTTCCACTGGCAGACATGACCATCACCCACTCTTGCCATGCCACCACCAACCCACTGTTGCTTGAAGTCGTTGGGGGCAAAAATGTTGCCCACACCGATGTGGAAAATTGCTGGTTACTCCTCTCCAGCTCTTTTGCACCAGTCCTGAGAAGTTAGTCACAGTTAGGTCCCACTGTAGCCATTTGTTGTGTTTGAAAGACGTCATTCAGTATATCTCTCAACTAGGCTGTTTAGGCTATGGTTACCAGACGTCCCCGTTTCCCGTGGATGGTCCCCAGATTTACAAATCTGTCCCTGGACAAAATCCATCCCTGGAATGTCCCTGGATTTCATTTAATGTCCCCAGATTTATATTTTAAGTGTTGTAGATTTATTAGTAGGGAATGAATGTTGTGTGATTGGTTCAATGGCACAAGACACATCATCTGGGGATCTCCGACGAGGCAAAATGGCAGACACCACAGCAGCAAACAGCTCCTGGAGCCAGCCAGAGCCAACTACACTACCAGGCTGGGTCTGGGCTGCTGCCACCGCCACTGCTGAGGGGGAACCGCTGACACACACTCACACACACCACGACCCAAATTGAGCTGATGCGAGAGCACCCGGCCACCCGGTCAACTGACTTCTCTTTTAAAAAAAAAAAAAAGTGTCCCTGTATTCTTTGAAAAAAATCTGGTAACCTTAGTTTAGGCACCGATATTAAGCAATGAGTTAGAAGTGCTTTTTAGAATTAGAAAATTCGTTTTGTAGAACCAGGAGCTCAATGCACCATGGAAGAGAGTTTGTATATAACTTGGGGGGGGGGTGTGGAATACATACAGTATTTGCATTTTTGGTACTGCTTGAATACCCTAAATCAACAATAGTCTCAATTCTATTAAACTAAGGTCTGCGTTATTTACACACAAAGTAGTGTTTGAAGAATGTATAAGATAGTTTCCATATTTCAACAAGATGCCTGTGGGCTGGTTCTGTTGTCTATGCAGTTCATTCAGGTGCTGAAAGGTTCTTTGAAGGACTTGCTTAAAGCATGTTGAATGACAGTGAATCCCTGATATGAAATTACAGTCCTCACTAAATCACTATGCTTCACTTCTACTCAACATTTGCAGGATCTGCATATAACTAAATGTACGATCTGCATATAACTAAATGTACTATGCATCAAGTTCATTTCAATGTTGGAGGTTTACTGCTGACATTCAGTGTCAAAACCAGCTTTCCCCCCACTAATCTTGGTGCCGGGCTAGCAACGTGGCTTTCGTTAAAACTATAGAGCAGAAAGACCATAAAAGACAGGACATAACAATGAATCTTAGAATGCAATCTACAAATTAATATGGAAATGTAGTAACACATATATCTTCAATTTAATTTCTTAAGAGGCAACACAGAACTAATAAATGGACAAATTAGTATAGAAGTAACATCGCATAGTAATTTGGGTATTTAGCGTTAATTAATGTCTGCTTATTGTTATGTGTCATCTGTAATTGAATTCTGCTAATGCTAATAAATTACTGTAGACAAAGTCGGCGGTGGAATGGCACCACCAGACAAATCCCTTAGTAGCTCTCCTTGTCATTGAGAGGGAGTTTCGAATGCATATTGTGTTGAGGCCTGAATAGATCACTAAACTTCATGAAAATGTATGTATCCAAGAGAACAAAAGGGAATACGAACATTAGAAAGCTATAAAGAGATTACACAGGGATTATTTTAGAAACACTGAAGCATGTTTTCTAATATAAAGACAGTTGTGGGGGAAGGGGGTGTTGTTTCGTTCCCTCTCCCTTGGAGCAGGGAGAAACTCAGTGCAGCCTTTCCAGAGTTGGTTTGCCTCAGAGGACAACCCTTTGAAGCACTATGACACAAAGCATTCCCATAATCCTCATTGGAGTGGTGTGGAGGACGCAATTGGGCATCTGGGGAACATGCTAAAGGAGTTCTGGGGAGCCTTCCAGATGCTCATAAGAGCAGGCCTGCAGGATACAACTAAACATAGTCCAACATCCTTTTCCCACAGTGGACAACCAGATGCATTTGGGATGCCCACAAGCAAAATGGGACTACAATAGTACCTCGGGTTACATACGCTTCAGGTTACATATGCTTTAGGTTACAGACTCCGCTAACCCAGAAATATTAGCTTGGGTTAAGAACTTTGCTTCAGGATGAGAACAGAAATCGTGCTCCAGTGGCGCGGCAGCAACAGGAGGCCCCATTAGCTAAAGTGGTGCTTCAGGTTAAGAACAGTTTCAGGTTAAGAATGGACCTCCGGAACAAATTAAGTACTTAATCCGAGGTACCACTGTATATATTCCGTGATCCCCAGAAACTGTTATTCAGATACACACTTGATCTTAGCCAAAAGGCCGAGAAGCGGACCGCAATAAAGCTGTGTGTGTTATTTGGAGACATTCTGCCTGTGACACATACAGCCATACCTCGTGTTCCTTTGGAGGGGAGAGCACAACAGGGGCTGTCCTCTATTCACCACCACTTTCCCCTTAAATTTTCTCTCCTTCTCTCCTCCATCCCACTCTTGAAGCTCTGCTTCCTCACGTTGAATAGTATTAGGAACTGTCAGCAAAGCAGATAGGAATTAAAAGCTGCTTTTAATATAAAATTGATCTCGGAATGAATTCATTAGTTGTAATCATGGCTTTCCCACAGTGGGGGATTACCTCGGTAATTTCATGTAAATGTTTTCATAGTAGCCAATCTTTCTATTGACATTTCGCTCTTTAAATTGGTTTTTAATTATAATATTGAATTTCCTTTTCATGCTCACCATTCAATTGATTTCTATTCCAATTTGCCATAATAGAGTCGTGCATTCGATTTCCTGTGTCAACCTGCTATACATGTCTGGACAGGAGGCAGGTAACTTTATCAATATCCTGCCCATACAAATTTTCAGTATGACTGTAGTATTTATATTTGAGAATGATATTATTACATGTACATGCACAAATCCAGGCACATACACAGAAAATATGCACTGGGTCATTCACATTAGTCCCACAGTATCATAACCAGAATTGGCAATGTTGTACCACCACTGCAAAGAACAACAACAGCAGCAGCAGCAGCAACAACAACAACAAACCATTGGACAAAAGATCACACAGGTACAATGATGCGTGCTTATGGCTCTGGTCCAAGTTATTATGGATGTTTGAAACGTGGATGCATAATGTAGGCTGTGGTGAATTTAGGGATGTAACAAGACCGTGATTTCTGTTCCAATCTGTAGCTGACAGTGAGCGGTGTCTCTATTCTACTGCAGTTTGCTTGACTCCAAACACTATTTGTACCAGTTACCGGTAGGTAGCCGTGTTGGTCTGCTGCAGTCGAAACAAAATAAAAAAAATTCCTTCCAGTAGCACCTTAGAGACCAGCTAAGTTTGTTCTTGGTATGAGCTTTCGTGTGCATGCACACTTCTTCAGATACACTGAAACAGAAGTCACCAGACCCTTATATATAGTGAGAGGGTGGGGAGGGGTATTACTCAGAAGGGTGGTGGGAATGGGTAATTGGCTGATAGGTGTGGTAAACCTGTTGAGGGCTGTTAAGACTGCCATTGGTCTTACAGGAAAAAGCAAGGAGTGAGATGGCTAAAAATAGTTTTATCATGTATAATGAGATAAGAATCCAATGTCTCTGTTCAGACCAGGTCTCTCCATGGTTTTAAGTTTGGTAATAAGTTGCAATTCAGCAACTTCTCTTTCCAGTCTATTTCTGAAATTCTTTTGTAATAAGACAGCTACTTTGAGATCTTGTATAGAATATCCTGGGAGATTGAAGTGTTCTCCTACTGGTTTCTCTGTCTTGTGATTCCTGATATCAGATTTATGTCCATTTATCCTTTGGCGTTTACCACACCTATCAGCCTATCACCCATTCCCACCACCCTGTTGAAGACTGTTAACGACTGCAATTGGTCTGGTGACTTCTGTTTCAGTGTATCTGAAGAAGTTGTGCATGCACACAAAAGCTCATACCAAGAACAAACTTAGTTGGCCTCTAAGGTGCTATTGGAAGGAATTTTTTAATTTTGTTTCGACTATTTGTACCGCTAGTCACTATTTAATGTAACGTATCTAAGTTATTTAACTATATATATAAAATATGCTCATTTAAATGTAAAGGAAGCATCAAAATAATGTTTATAAAGGTAATTAATTACATATTTTTTGTATAGTTAAACAACAAGAAGAATGGGAACAAATTCTTACCATATTTTCTTGACTGACCTCCTGTCGTGTTGACATCAGGCATCGATTTGGCAAATGAAAAGGTTCTTTAGAGGCTCGTTGCATCTCTCTAAGGCCTCTAAACTGACATTACAAAAGAGATGGCTGGTTCTGAGAGTTACCCTCTATGAAAACAGAATTAGTTCGAGGATGTATATTCAGAAATAAAACACTGCGTACCGGTAACTGTCTATCCAAGGTTCGTAGCTAGGTTGTGAAATTCCATATGCTCTAGGCAGCATGGTTGAATTATATCAGAATACAGCAGTTAATTTTTAATTTTTATTTTTTTTTAATTGAGGTCCCTACATGATTCCCTGAGAAACTGACTGGACGCATTAGGATCAACTATACCTTCCATATCTCAGCTAGAATGCTAATTCTATATAAATGAAGCAGTTGCCACTGAACTGCTATTTTAATTGGTGCTTTCACTATTAATTTATGTATTACTTAACCAGCAGGTTTGCCTTTTCACTCCACAACATTCCCAATGGCTTCCCCACCCCCATTTCTTACTTAATCTTTGCCAAATTCTGTGTCATGATTAGTTTACATTTCGTTAAGGCAAAATGCCAGCACAATACTTTGGAAAAATTCCACGAGGAAAGAAAGTAGATGGAGAAGTTTGCACACGTTGGCATCCGATTAATCTGAATTGGAACCTTGTTATAATTCACAACCAAATGTGTTGCTTACTGTTTGTTCGTAATACTTTTAATTATGTAAAAATGACACCCTTATGACCTGCTCCAGTCCTCTGATGTCAACAGGAAGACTAGCTCTGAAATGGCAATAAGGATTTAAAATGCTAACAGCTCAATTGACCCTTAAGAAAGATGTAAAGTGAATGAGAAGCTGAGGCCAAACCATGGTGGTAATGTAATTAAATCTTTCCTTGTGGTACTCATAGATAGGTTATATTGTAGCTAAAGGGGGGGGGGGGCACCTGAGGTGGTTCCAAAGAATCTGTACAATAATAGGTTTTGACAATGTTCTTCTGAAAAAGAGATGAGCTTGTAAAAGCTCCAAGCTGAAAGTAAAACATAAGATTATTTGATTTACCACAACTTGGGAATTTAATGCTAAGAGGCTAAAGCTTGCAAGAAACAGTAAAAACAAAGTTTGAAGAAACCATGCCAGTTAAAATAATTTCTCAAGCACTGTCTGTGTTTGAAAAGTTTCTGCTAATACAGATTTGCAGCAGCACCTCTGACAAGAAAAGAATTGAGACCTCTTGTTTAGACAGCATTTGAAGACCATACCACAAACTGGTTTAATAATAATGACCTCACCCCAAGGAACTCTGGGAAATGCAGTTCTGATGGCCTGGGAATCGAGGCTGAACCTGAGTAATCCCAGCCTGCACAGGAGTCCCCGCCTCCAGGACCAGCTGAGCTGGGGTTGGGCTTGAACCTGAAGGGTCCTCACCTGTGCCGGATCCTCAGGAGCAGACACCAGCTGAGTCTGCTCTGGCTCCGGAGGTGATGGAGCACCCATTGCCTGCAGGTGCTCCACTCTCAGCCCCGTCAGGGGAAGAGGAGGTTGCCTCTGGGTCTGGTAACGCTCCAGCATCTCCTGAGTTGCAGAGGCTCAGGGCAGAGAGGCGGAGGGAACTAAGTTCCTGCAGGAGGAGTGCTCACCTGCAGGCCAGGAGACACAAGTCACTTGTGGACCGGGGCCGCCCTATGCCTCTTGGCAGATAAAAGCCAACCAGCCCCAGGTTGGTAGCCTGTTCTTGCCTGCGCCCTGTCCTGCTCTTCTGCCAGAGTTCCTGACCCCACCTGACTCCCCGCCTTGGACCCTGCTTCAGCCTTGACGGACAGCCTCCCTACTGCACCCTCGACCTCGGACTGGACTCGGACCATGCTGCACAGTAACCCCCTGGGACCAGCACAGCAGTCCTGCTTGCCATAGCTAACAATGAATTATTAGCACCCGCACCAAATGTCAGTTCTGAGATTCTTTGAATCTCATGGCAATTAAACTAATATATAACACTGATATGGATTTAGAGTACAGATTGGTTGTTTAGCAAATACCTTGGACAAGACTGGACTCTATCATAGGGTTGCCATATGTCCAGAAATTTCCCAGACATAGCCATCAGAAACAGTGTCTTGGCAGAAATAGGTGAAATGTCAGGGAAAATCCAAATGTATGGCAACCCATCTTGGCAGTGCTGGGTTTTTTGGCAATTTTCTTTAAAAATAGCTCTAAAATTTCAAAATAAATAAGTATTTTTTTTTTTTAAAATGCTTTATTGTCCATACACACATTCATACATTAAAAACAAATCTTCCTTATTTTACATAGATCCTTTTCCCCAAAAAAACACAAATCCAACAAAAGAATATAAGTCTTCCTGCAACACTTTGGCACATTCATTTGATTTCCCATCCTTTCCCAATCTAATAAACCTATTGCCTCAACTTATCTTTATCTTACTAATCAAATATAATATTCATACCTATATATTCCTATTTTTTTCCTTTTAATTTAGATTATTCACAGAGATTACTCAAAGGCTACTACCGTATTCAAATTGCAACAATTGTTCTTTAAATACTTTCTTAGAGGTTCCCAGTTTGAAATGAACTCCTGTTTTGACTTATCCTTAATCCTTTCTGATAGACTGTCTAATTCAGCATATTCTACCAGCTTTGATAACCATTCTGATCTGGTGGGAACATTATCACTCTTCTAATACTTTGCTATGAGTATCCTTGTGGCAGTGGTGGCATACAAAAATACTTTTCTTATTTTCTTATTGACATCTGGACCTGTGATACCTAATAAAAATAGTCTAGTTTTTTTCAAGAAAGTTACATGTAACATTGTTTTAAGCTCTCTCTATATATATATCATTCCAAAAGGTTTTAATCTTTTTACATACCCACCACATATGGAAAAGTGTTCCATCTGATTCTCTGCATCTCCAGCATATATTAGAAACACTTTTATACATTTTGGAGGGTTTGCTTGGGGTTAAATACATCGGTATAGCATCTTTTGAAGGTTCTCCTTTAACGTAACACATGCTGTAAATTTCCAATTGACTTTCCATAGATGTTCCCATTGTCTCATCTCTATATTATGGCCGATGTCTTGGGCCCATTTTATCATTGCCGATTTAACCTCCTCCTCCTTGACTTCCCAGTCAAGGAGGAGCTGGTATGTTTTAGAAAGAGTTTTGGTCTTAAAGTTTACTAGGTAAAGGTAAAGGTAAAGGTAAAGGGACCCCTGACCATTAGGTCCAGTCGTGGCCGACTCTGGGGTTGTGGCGCTCATCTCACTTTATTAACCAAGGGAGCCGGTGTACAGCTTCCGGGTCATGTGGCCAGCATGACTAAGCTGCTTCTGGCGTACCGGAGCAGTGCACGGAAATGCCATTTACCTTCCTGCCGGATACCTGTTTATCTACTTGCACTTTGATGTGCTTTTGAACTGCTAGGTTGGCAGGAGCAGGAACCGAGCAATGGGAGCTCACCCCGTCGCGGGGATTCGAACCGCCAACCTTCTGATCAGCAAGTCCTAGGCTCTGTGGTTTAACCCACAGTGCCACCCACGTCCCGTAGAGTTTACTTAGAGTTTACTAAGTTGGATTCAAATCTGGAAGTCTCCGTCACAAATCTTTCTTTTTATTGTTTTTTTTGTTGGTATGGGAAACTGTCGTGTGATGGGCCAATGGCCGTAATAAAGATCAATCCAATCCAATCGTTTTTTAAAAAATTTCAGATAATTGACAGTAATGAAACTAATAATAATAATAATAATAATAATAATAATAAATAATAATTGCCCCCAAAGCTCAAGAACTTTGTCCAAGAAAGCTCAACAACCTTTACATCTGGATTTTCAGATCTTCTGCAGTGGGAAAGGTGTTTGGTACTAATAGGATGATCTCTAGCGATGAGTTCCCCCTTGTGAGTTTTAAAGCCCTACACTGAGATGGCTTAAAGTGGGGAGTCAGGGTCAAGTTCACAAGTCGCTCTCTCAGCATCCTCACATGCCATTGGCTCCACTTCCGTCCTTCCCAGATTGAGCATAAAGGTCTGAAGGGAGAATTTTACTGCATCAGTTTCACTAACAATAAAGGCACCCTCTGCTCATTTTCCATCACCATTATTTCTGCTGCAGATTTTTCTTCTCCGAGATGTGTATTGATGACTCTAACAGCTCTATTTGTTCAATACATAAGATGCACATCATTGTGCTGTGTGTTAACGACGTGAAATATGAGGTGTTTACTGTGCAGTTGATTATTATGGATTGGATTTAGACATCACGGAGAGAAGGCGATTTGAAAGTTGGATTAATTAAGGCAGCTTTTGGTGACTCCATGGCTGCTCATGTTTTTAATATTAACCTTTGCTGGTCTATATGGCTTAGATATGGCCATCTGTTCCTTGTATTTTTACCTTGCTTCTCAGCCAATTCTGCCAAAGTGAAACATTTCTAAATATCACTGATTTTAAAGAGAGATTGGCCACATGTCACCTCCCTTATAGTTTAAAATAATAATAATAATAATCCTTGTAAAATGCTTTTGAGTGCCCAATTTTGCTTTTAGATTTAGCAGGACATGTTAAAATTCAGGAGTAGTCAGCTGTATCGTTGGATTGCAAGGGCTTTTGGCAGATGGCTCTGGGGAACTTTGGGAGGAAGAGTTGGGAGACAGGATGAGTAAATAATTGGAGTGAACAACAAAGGGTTCAAAGTAATAATAATAATAATAATAATAATAACAATAATAAATAAATAAATAAATAATTTATTATTTATACCCCGCCCATCTGGCTGAGTTTCCCCAGCCACTCTGGGCGGCTTCCAATCAAGCGTTAAAAACAGTACAGCATTAAATATTAAAAACTTCCCTAAACAGGGCTGCCTTCAGATGTCTTTTAAAAGTCTGGTAGTTGTTTATTGCTTTTACATCTGATGGGAGGGCGTTCCTGCCAGTTTACCTATTTATCTACTTGCACTTTGATGTGCTTTCGAATTGCTAGGTTGGCAGGAGCAGAGACCAAGCAATGGGAGCTCGCCCCGTCGCTGGGATTCAAACCGCCGACCTTCTGATTGGCAAGCCCTAGGCTCTGTGGTTGAACCCACAGCGCCACCCGCGTCCCTCTTAGAGTGCTTAAAGGTAAAGGTAAAGGTACCCCTGCCCGTACGGGCCAGTCTTGACAGACTCTGGGGTTGTGCGCCCATCTCACTTAAGAGGCCAGGGGCCAGCGCTGTCCGGAGACACTTCCGGATCACGTGGCCAGCATGACATCGCTGCTCTGGCGAGCCAGAGCCGCACACGGAAACGCCGTTTACCTTCCCGCTGGTAAGCGGTCCCTATTTATCTACTTGCACCCGGAGGTGCTTTCGAACTGCTAGGTTGGCAGGCGCTGGGACCGAGCAGCGGGAGCGCACCCCGCCGCAGGGATTCGAACCGCCGACCTTTCGATCGGCAAGCCCTAGGCGCTGAGGCTTTAACCCACAGCGCCACCTGCGTCCCTTAGCGCCACCTGCGTCCCTTCTTAGAGTGCTTAGTAGCTACCAATTAATTTCTGGGCCCAATTCAAAGTGCTGGCTTTGACATATAATGCCTTAAATGGCTCAGGACCACAATACCTCAAGGACCGCCTCTTTCCATATGAACCTACCCGGACCCTGAGATCATCTTCTGAGGACCTCCTTCGTTTGCCCACTCCTCGAGAGGTCCATAGCGTAGCAACATGACAGCGGGCCTTCTCTGCAGTGGCCCCCCATCTATGGAATGCTCTCCCCAGGGAAGTTCACCTGGCGCCTTCATTATGCACCTTTAGGCCCCAGGCAAAAACATTCCCTTTTAACCAGGCCTTTGGTTGATCTGATTCACATCCTATACCCTTTTAAAAATACATTTTTTTGTGAGGAGGGGCTATTGGGTTGTTGTTTTTATTTTGATTGTATATTTTGTGGTTTTATATTCTGATTTTGTTCTGTGAACTGCCCTGAGACCTCCAGGTATAGAGCAGTATATAAATTCAGTAAATGAATCAATAAATAGTGTTGCAGTCAGTCAGATGATTCCATTCTAGTCATCTTTCCACCTGGTTTTCTATTCGTACCTTCCCCCACCTCCATGCAGTCAGGAACCTTGATCAAACAGGATCCCCAATTGACTGGAGGGCTTGTGTGTCCAGCAACTGGCAGAGTATTTATTCTTCTCTTAAACTCAAGTCTCACTGCCTTCATGGATTCACTGCAGTAAGTTGTAAATGATGTATGTGATAAAGGGAACCTCTGGTAGATAATAATGAGAGGCAAGGAGAAACTAACTACCCGCTGTGAGATATATATATATATATATATATATATGGATTTATAATGTTATGAATAAAATGAAACCTCTCCAAAAAAGAGAATTTAATAAGTAAATGGCAAAAAGACTTAAAGCAACTAATAACCGAAGAATACTGGGATAAATCACTTGCCGTAATGGGATCGTCAATAATAAATATGAAATATGAATAGCAGGACTGTTTTACATTTAGGTTTTATTAACAGAACAAGTGTCTAAACAGATTTGATAAAAGAGGCTGGCAATTCATGAATCACTATTTCATTATTTCCCAGCACTGCCCTTGGAATTCTTTATACAAAGAAATATCAAAATACTGGTGTAGCACCCTGCTTGTGGTTAACGCTTAGCTGAAATGAAATATTCAACACAGCAATAGAGAAATTAAAATAATAATTTATTTGTCAGACAAATAAATATGAGGCACAGTGGTATATGGTTACCAAGCTCTGGCCTGGCCTCCTGCCATTCTGGCCAGCACTTATATTTCCTTAATCCAGCCCCCTTGCTCCTCCTGTGGCTGCCTCTGTCCAATCAGCCTGGTTGAAATTCCTATTGGCTGTTTGCTAGAACCAATCACAAAAGATACACCCATTTCCTCTTGCCCTTTTTTGGGAAACAAAAAGCTATATATTCTTCTATCTATAAATGACAAATAAGTAGTAATATATCTTACATGTGTCTCAACAAGGAACCTTAATTACCAGCTCACCTCGCCCTATTGCCCTCCAAAACAGATGGTTTAATCTTAAATTTTTATCTTAAACAGATGTCAAGGATCTTGAGTTCACATCATTATTGAAAGATCTCCTTCTCTTGAAGGTCTTTAAACAAAGGCCTGACAACCATATGTGTGCTCTAATGATGTTTCCTGCTTGGCAAGGGGGGCTGGGCTGGTGGCTGATGGCCCCTGTGATCTCTTCCAAATATATGAAATAAGAATCTAGCATAAGGATTTAACATTTCTTAACTTCTAATTCCTTTGCATAATTACATTTAAGCCAATATATTTAATACATAACATAGATAGCTTTTTAGAAGAATAAACCTTTTCAAAGTAAAAAAGGAAGGAACAGTTTCCAGCCTCAAAATAAGATAGAAAGAAAACCTCTTCTCCAGCCAAGCCAGTTGCCTTTTTCACTGCTCTTGACCTTTCAACCTTAGGAAAATATGGCTCAAGTTTAATGGGAGGCACATGGTTTTATTTTACTATTTATCAACTCTTAATTATGTTTATCTCTTTTTTTATCTTCTGTAATATGTAGGGTCATTGTAACCTTGGCTGTCAGCCTGTAATTCCCTTTGACTTTGAGAATTGTTTTCTGCTATAAATCAGGGGGCCCCCTTGTCCAGGAGAATAAACATCTTGCCAAGGTTCTTAGGCAGCTGGTCTTCTGCCTGGCATGAACATTTGAAAATCTTTAAGCTCATTTTAAAATACAGGCCCTAATCAAGCCTTAATAAAAATGCAGGCTATGATTAGATGCCTCACTGGAACCTCTCACCTATTACTAGGAGTCCATAAACAGTACTTGCTGAAAGTGTGGCGGCATAAATATCTTCACCATCCCTTCTGTTTTTTATTTATTTGTAAGGTGTCTACTTCGATTTCCAAATTTCTGACGTCTTTGGCAGAGAACCATTCTGCTATGGGGGGGGGACGCTTTAATTTTTAAATGAAAGGATAACTACCGTACATGCATAGATTTCTCTTTCCCTCTTTCATAAAGGCTTCTGTTTTAAAAGGGCCTATAAAAGATTTCAGGGCAGTTTCTCTGTTGGTATGTAAAAGCCAGAGTGATTTTAATAACTAATCCACTTTAACAACTAATCTATTATAGAGGGAGCATTACACATTTTTTATTTACATGTTACAACAATCTTAGCTATTAAATATATGCAGGCAAATAGCTGAAACATCAAACATATATTTTTGTTCCCCCTGTTTTGACAATTAGCCAAGACAGCTTTTTCCCATGAGCCCAGCGCATGGACAAAATAGCCAGTATTTTGCTGCATTCTATGAGCCCCAGCACTGTTGTGCGAAGGCTTATTGTGCTTATTATTATTATTATTATTATTATTAATAATAAATTATTTATACCCCACCATCCCCAGACAGAGCTGGGCTCAGGGTGGCTAACAGCAGTAAAATTACAGTAAAAACATAATAGGGGGGAAAAAACCAATTTAAAATACAGGTTAAAATGCAATTTAAAATGCAGCCTCATCAAAACCATAAGGGGAGGGAAACATAAGGGTTTCTTAGACACAGAACAAGGCTAATCTGGAAAACTAGCACAATATTCCCCACCCCTGAATGTATCCTGAATGTTTGTAGACAAGGAAGCAACATCATATCCCCTAGCTGCACCGTCATGTACCTTCAGTAAAATGTCAGAAAGACCATATGCAGATGCCATCTATAAATGTGCTTAAGCTCTGTGTGCAGGATGAAGTATATATGGGTTCAAGCAATACCCAAGGCAGGGAATCAGTTTACAGGCTATATTGAGGCATTAGGAAGAGAACAACAACTGCTGATATGTATTTCTGAAGAGCTGGACCACTCACACTCTCAACATGATTAGTTGTCTAAACCCACAAGCTGTGAATCGTAACCTGGAGCTTAAGAGC